>NC_140988.1:315488660-315843660 GCF_052327205.1 Somniosus microcephalus | reverse complement strand
AACAAGGGCATATAAAGTAGCCAAATCTAGTGGGAGGATAGAAGATTGGGAAGCATTTAAAAGTCAGCAAAGAATAACAAAAAGATTAATTAAGAAAGGGAAGATAGATTATGAAAGTAAACCAGCAAAAAATATAAAAACAGATAGTAAGAGTTTCTACAGTTATATAAAAAGAAAAAGGGTGGCTAAAGTGAATGTTGGTCCCTTAGAGGACGAGACCAGGAAATTAGTGGTGGGGAACATGGAGATGGCAGAAACGCTGAACAAATATTTTGTATCAGTCTTTACAGTAGAGGACACTAAAAATATCCCAACACTGGACAAACAGGGGGCTATAGGGGGGGAGGAGCTAAACATGGTTAAAATCACTAAAGAGATGGTACTCGATAAGATAATGGGACTTAAGGCGATTAAATCCCCTGGACCTGATGGCTTACATCCTAGGGTCTTGAGAGAAGTAGCGGTAGGGATTGCGGATGCATTGGTGGGAATTTTCCAAAACTCCCTGGATTCAGGAAAGGTCCCAGCAGATTGGAAAACTGCTAATGTAATGCCTTTATGTAAAAAGGGAGGTAGACAAAAGGCTGGAAACTATAG
The DNA here is from genome assembly GCF_052327205.1 of Somniosus microcephalus. NCBI lineage: Eukaryota > Metazoa > Chordata > Chondrichthyes > Squaliformes > Somniosidae > Somniosus > Somniosus microcephalus. The sequence goes on along the minus strand of NC_140988.1, from coordinate 315,843,063 downwards.
ACCAGTTAGCCTAACATCTGTGGTTGGTAAAATGTTGGAGTCCATTATTAAGGAAGCAGTAACAGGACATTTGGATAAGCATAATTTAATCGGACAGAGTCAGCATGGTTTTATGAAGGGGACGTCATGTTTGACAAATTTGCTCGGATTCTTTGAGGATGTAACAAACAGGGTGGATAAAGGGGAACCAGTGGATGTGGTGTATTTGGACTTCCAAAAGGCATTTGACAAGGTGCCACACAAAAGATTACTGCACAAGATTAAAAATCATGGGATTGGGGTAATATACTGGCATGGGTGGAAGATTGGCTATCTAACAGAAAACAGAGAGTTGGGATAAATGGTTCATTCTCTGGTTGGCAATCAGTAACTAGTGGTGTTCTGCAGGGGTCAGTGCTGGGACCCCAATTCTTTACAATCTACATTAACGATTTGGAGGAGGGGACCAGGTGCAACATATCCAAGTTTGCCGACGATACAAAGATGGGAGGGAAAGCAGTGAGTGAGGAGGACATAAAAAACCTGCAAAAGGACATAGACAGGCTAAGTGAGTGGGCAGAAATTTGGCAGATGGAATATAATGTTGGGAAGTGTGAGGTTATGGACTTTGGCAGAAAAAATCAAAGAGCAAGTTATCTAAATGGAGAGAAACTGCAAAGTGCTACAGTACAAAGGGATCTGGGGGTCCTGGTGCATGAAACACAGAAGGTTAGTATGCAGGTACAGCAGGTGATCAGAAAGGCCAATGGAATCTTGGCTTTTATTGCAAGGGGGATGGAGTATAAAAGCAGGGAAGTCTTGCTTCAGTTATACAGGGTACTGGTGAGGCCACACCTGGAATATTGCATACAGTTTTGGTTTCCATATTTAAGAAAAGATATACTTGCTCTCGAGGCAGTTCAGAGAAGGTTCACTCAGTTGATTCCGGAGATGAGGGGGTTGACTTATGCGGAAAGGTTGAGTAGGTTGGTCCTCTACTCATTGGAATTCAGAAGAATGCGAGGCGATCTTATCGAAATATATAAGATTGTGAGGGGGCTTGATCGGGTGGTTGGGGGGAGGATGTTTTCACTGATGGGTGAGACTAGAACTAGAGGGCATAATCTTAGAATAAGGGACTGCCGTTTCAGGACTGAGATGAGGAGAAACTTCTTCACTCAGAGGGTAGTAAATCTATGGAATTTGCTACCTCAGAGAGCTGTGGAAGCTGCGACATTAAATAAATTTAAAACGGAGATAGACAGTTTCCTAGCTGATAAGGGAATTAGGGGTTACGGGGAACGGGCAGGGAAGTGGACGTGAGTCTAGGTTCGGATCAGCCATGATCCTATTGAATGGCGGAGCAGGCCCGAGGGGCCGTATGGCCTACTCCTGCTCCTACTTCTTATGTTCTTATGTTCTTATGTTCATTTGGGGGTTGATGTCAGGAGACATTGAATGCTCATCATGTGCATAATGGTATCTGTATGCAATCTACATATGATATATCTAACTGATCTCTATACTTTCCCACAGGTCCATCTAGAGCCCCCTCCACTGTTAAGGAGGAAGAGCAAGACGACTCCTCAGAGGAGCCTCCAGCCTCTAAGGGTGCAGTGTCACTTGAGACAAGGCAAGCCAGCACCAGTGCAGAAACGCACACCTCAGTGGGGCCATCATGACATAGAGTATTGTTGTCACCTGGTATCTCACACAGCACACGTGAGCAAGAGCAGATGGTGGAGACAAGGTCAGCAGTGGAAACTCCTCGTTGGAGGGTACAGGAGTCTCCTAGCTCTGCTCAGCTGCATGCAGATGCTGAGCCTCGGGAGCCATCCAGAAAGATAGCGATCCTGGAGGTGCAGGAACAAGTGCAGAAGGCTCTGACAGGTTTTGCGAGCGCGGTGACTGCGAGTGTTCAGAGAATCGAGGAGACCTTCACCAAAATGAGCACCACCATGGCGCAGGCAATCGCGGCTATAGGTTCCTCCATGGATAGGATGGCCACCTGCATGGAGGACCTAAAGTGCCAGTAGCATGAGCACATGGACTCTATGCAAAACAGATGGGCCTCTATGGAGGATAGATGGCTATCTATGAAAAATAGATGGGCATCTATGGAACATAGATGGACAACTATGGAGGATATACACTTATCTATGTAGGATAGAACTCCGAGGCTCATAGACATCCTTTCTAGGAGGGATGTCAGTGTAGACGTGGGTCCTCATGGCCCCATTGATGTGCAGCAAGGTGCTCTCCACCTCCTTGCTAGCAGGGAATTACGGGTGGTCCATGAGAGGGACGTGGAATTGGGGGCTCCTTTCCAAGCGCTCACACTTCTCCCCACTTGCCAACCCCTCAGTCAGAGCCCCAGATGCCTCCCCGGACAGTGATGGCCGAGGCTGCCACAGTTGCAGGAGGAGCAGACTTTGGTGGGGTCATCAGAGGCTCCAAAACCCAGAGGACAACCGCCAAAGGCGTCTATGCAGGTGCAGCAGGGAAGTGAGGAGACTGCCTCTACCTCTGCTGAAGCCACAGGGGTACCCACCACATAGAAGCACATGGAAGTGAAACAAGCCACACAAGTAGAGTCACAAGGGTAGTCACTTGGGTGATTTCTTAAATGTTATTGTTAAGTTTACATTGAAATAATCTTTTGTATTAAATCAGTTATTTTCAAAATTTTTGTGCACAATTGAAAGTGGCAGAGTAAATGTTCAGGGCTACCTTAAGCTCCAGCAATGGTGGTGACTGTGAAAAGAATGGACTGGTCATCATAGGGATGCTTTATGGTATGGATGTGGGGTGTAGCCAACCTGGTGACGCATGTGTCAGTCACATGGCTGTGAAAAGTTATGTAAATCTGGCCATGATGAGGCCATCCCTGGCCTCATGGGCAGCAGTGTGCTCGCATACTGGTGGCATCTGGACCGCCAGCACCTCCAGGTCTTCCTCATCCTCATTTTCCACTTGATGCTCCTCCTCCTCCTCCTCCTCCTCTGAAGAGGTTGTGCATTCTGTACCTTTTGCCTCTTGCAGCGCTAATCCTTGCTGCTGCAGTATATTGTGCAGGGTGTAGCAGACAACGACTATTCTGGAGACCCTGGCTGGTGTGTACTGAAGGGCACCTTCACATCTGTCAAGACATCTGAAGTGCATTTTGAGCAAGCAATGTGTCTGTTCTATGACACATCTGATGGAGATGTGGCTTTCATTATAATGTTCCTCAGCCTCATTAGTTGGCCTCCTCAAAGGTGTCATGAGCCACGTCTTCAGTGGATAGCCCTTGTCTCCTAGCAGCCAGCTGGTAAGTTGGTTTGGAGGTGCAAAGAGCTGAGGGACGGTGGACTGGCGCAGGACGAAAGAATCATGGCAGCTGCCAGGGAATTTGGTGTACACATGCATGATGATCTTCCTATGGTTGCAGACCAGCTGCACATTGAGGGAGTACAAGCCTTTGCGGTTGACAAAGACTCCTGGGTTATGATGGGGTGCCCTGATGGCCACATGTGTGCAGTCGATGATGCCCAGCACCCGTGGTTAGCCACAGATGGATCATTTTTCCAATGGCGTTTTTATTTCTCAATGGAATGTATATTCGTTGAGAATTTTGGAATATTTCTTTAAACGTTTACCACTGCTTATCTATCGTCATACCTTTTAATCTAATTCCCCAAACTACCTTAGCCAACTCACCACTCATACCTGTGTGATTGGCTTTATTTAAGTTTAAGACTCTTGTTTCCAACTGAAGTATTTCACCCTGACGCACAATGTGAAATGTTATCATATTATGATCACTCTTCCCCAGAGGATCCATTACTATGAGATTACTAATTAACCCTGTCTCATTACACAATACAAAATCTAAAATAGCCTGCTCCCTGGTTGGTTCTATGATGTATTGTTCTAGGAAACTGTCTTGAATGCATTCCATGAACTTGTCCTCCAGACTACCTTTGCCAATTTGATTTGCCCAGTCCATATGAAGATTAAAGACCCCAATGATTATTTTATTACCTTTGTTACAAGCTCATATTATTTGTTGATTAATACTCTGTCTAATGGTATAGCTACTGTTTGGGAGTCTAGGAACTGCACCCATCAGTGTTTTTTGCCCCTTGTTATTTCTTATCTCCACCCATACTGATTCTACTTCCTGATCTTCCAAGCCACGATCCTTTCTCACTACTGTCCTTATGTCATCCTTTGCCAGCTTTGATAAAAAGCTGACAGTGGAGTCAGCCTTTTATTGAAAAAAACATAAACATCAAAACATTAGTTCGGCAGTGGAGTAGAAGCAGGAGACTGCGGGTAAAAAGTTTGTGCTCTGGATGGTAGAAGAGAATACAGAGTTGTTATTCTGTAAGTAATATAACTCACTGAAGTGGGATAGTGTAGCATATTCTTTATTTTGCATCATTACATGAGCATAAGCTGTACTGATTAAATTATGCAATTCTGATCATATTTGTTCTTTGTACATTTCACCATACAGTGGAATAAGATGATTTATGATTTTGAACCAAACTTTGCCTTCATCTGTGGAGAGATTGAAGAAATACATAGATATCTGGTCATGATGTAAAGGAGGTTCTATTGTTACTCCCCTGGGCCGTCATACCATACAAGTAGATCCTAAAAATAAGATGCTCAGAAAGCTTCTGGGAGTGACTGATGCCACTGAACCCAAATCGGAATCTACAATAGATCTGAATTTGTAACATATGGAAGTATTCATTTGAATATTTTCCCTGTCATTTCGTATGAGCATATATTACAATTGTCAGTGTTTTACGCAGACAGTCAACATTTCAACCAATGATCTTTTCGGTATTTCACAAATACCTCCAAGTTCCCCTCCAAGTCACATCCTGAGTTATATCGCTGTTCCTTTATCATTGCTGGATCAAAGTCCTGGAACTCCCTACTTAACAGCACTGTGGGAGTACCTTCACCATATGGACTGCAGTGGTTCAAGAAGGCAGCCCACTACCACCTTCGCAGGACAACTAGGGATGTGCAATAAATGCCAGCCTTGCCAGCGATGCCCACATCTCGAGAATGAAGAACAAAAGAAAATGGGCCCTACTTCTACCGGGATCAAGTTCTGGCATGCTAGTGTGCCTGCTTTATGCATACATCCATTGCATGGAAGAAATTGAGGTAAGACCGGTAGCCCTGCCTCTTTCACTTACATCTGCATAGAAAGGGATGGACACAAGAAGCATATGCTCCCAATTCTAGAAGAATTTGGCAATTAATTGAAAGAAAAAGGTATGGCCGAGTACCACACCAAATTCCAACCCTAGCCCACCCAAATTACATCAATTATTTGCCCCCGGAGGAAGAATTTTAGAGTTACCTACTCTTCTGGGGTCAGGAGCAGGAGGGAGCTGTAATGTGGGGTGCTGGACCCTGGAGATTGGAGCACAACTCCAATCTGTTTTTCCTTGTTTTGCTGTTTCATTCTAGAGTGTTATTAGAAAGTGGGTTGCAGGGGTATTATAGAGGATTCATTGAATATTTGTACGTTGCTATTGTAGAATTGTTCCTCATTGTTTCTTGTGGTTCATTATAAAATAAAATAAAAATGCAATGCCTTCTCATTCTGCTGTCAGGTGTGCAGGGGAAAAATATAGACTTTTTGGTAAAACAATGCATCAGTAACCTGTGCCCTGCAGATTGACTGATGTTGCTGGTGCCTCCTGTGGTAGCTTGGAATGGTCCCGAGGCATAAAACTTCAGGGTCCGTTTACCTTGACTTCCACTGCTTGTGCCATTCCTGTGGCGAAGGTGCGGGTCAGGTTCAAGTAGATAGGGCAATACTGTCACCGTCTCTGGTGTAGCAGAGCCTGCAAAGGCAGTTTTCTTTGTACATTTCTAGATAAGTGTGCTTGAGTTTACAGACACAACTGCAAGGGTAAGAGTTGTTGTTGGCAATCCACCTCTGGTGCAATCAAACCTGTTTTGCATTCCTCTTTCATCGTTTTTATTTGGCTTTCCATCACCGTTTTCACTCTATGGTGTGGAGATGCCAGAGTTGGACTGGGGTGGACAAATGTAAGTATAACCTGGTGTTGTGTGACTTCTTACAGTTTTCACTCTAGCACAACTAGCCATGGTGACTAGGAAATCAGCCCTAAAATTTGTATCAGAGTGCTATACTTCTGTAAACCTGTGTATTATTTCTCAATAAAACTCTTTTCCTACCAGCTGACCTCATTTTACTTCCAGCATAGCATCATTAAAAACAGTCATAGTTGTGACAGATATGATGATGTGACCAAGTTATGATTAGACAGGATTTGCGTCCAATAGCTAAATTAGTGGATTTTAAAACTATGTGGAAAAATAGATGTAGACAATACAGACTATAAAAATTTCGACAAAAAGCTAGCTTTCAGCCCAACTTCCCTTTGGAAAAAGATCCAACAAATGTAAAATACTTTTTCTGGTCTGGTCCACCCCCTATCACTCCCTGATTCATGACCCACTTTAAGCTGTAGCCGTTGACATTTCAGAAAGTCAGTTAGTGGGAGACGTCAAACAGTCTCTGCCATTGAAGTCTAGTGTTAGTGTATTATTATTGGCCAAGCAGAGCTTATTCATAAAGCTGTTGGGACAGGAGAAGACAGATGAAACATATGAAAAGCAATGTCTGCATGACCATCAAAGTTTATTACAGATAAAATCTTGAATTGTAAAATGTGAAAACAATTATCTCTGCATTTGAATTGTTCTTTTAAACAGTACAAATGGGTTAGTCCAAGTGCCAATAACCAGCAGCATAAGTGAACTGCACAACTTCTGCACACAGGATTAGTGTTTTGCTGACTAATAACCCACTGAGTGATATTGAGTCTCATGATACTACAGTCATTAGGACACCCAGGTTTCCCATGAAGAAAACAATCCCTAATTTAAATTGCATATTTTTTAGAAAGCATTTTATATTTTGAAGCGAACTGAAATATCTTTGTTATGTCATGTTTTCCTCCATGTCAGAACATTAACGTCAAACACTACTTCTTGGTCAAGATGGCCTAGGTCACATACATTTCCAGGACTCCTGCCAATGTGTTCCTTAAACGACTAGCTGGCAAACACAACTCCTAAGGGAAGACTGAATGTGAACATCCGTCAAGATTATGTTTGATTTAAATTTGGCATCTCCTAGTTAGCAATTCAACAGTTTTGTTTTTGTAGGCTGCAAGCATGTGTACCACATAGCTTCAGGGACACAGATAAAGTTTAAACCCATGTTCCCATTAATTTTCATTTATCTCAATCTTTGCACTAATAGATCTTAGTGTTCTGATTAGGATTTACCTATCAGTAACACCACAGCACTAAACTGATCCTTTTCCAAACCTTCAGGCCCACAAAATTAAAATAGGACAAATTAGCAAATAAGAAATATAAGTGCAAATAGGACTGAATTGGTTGGCTTCAAGGGCTGGATTGCCAGGGCTCATGGGCCACATGTAATCCTAAAGTCAAAGGTTGAACACAATTTTCAGAATGGCCTCAATATATACACCTGGGCAGGAAGACAGCAAAGTGAGCAGCGTCTGGGAGCGGAGGCAGGTATGCTCAGCTGACCTAAATGGCCAGGCCTCATTTGCATGTTGCTTGCTGACCTCCTGACCAAAACGGCCAAGAAGTCATCTGGAAGCAGCTGCCCGGCCATTAAAATAGTGCCGGTCAGAGACCAGTGTCCAGAGGGGGCAGAATCTAGTTGTGGGTAGGATCCCAGAGCAGGGGAGGCCCAAGGTTTCCTTGTGGAGCCTGGAGGAGCACTCCTGGCCCACAAGGCAACTAAAAATAAAAATAAATAACTTACCTTACTTGTTCTGTCTCCTGGAACAGGAGCAAGTCACCATTGCTCCCCTGCTCAGGCCTCAGGTTAAAATCGCAGATCGGGCCACGATAACGTCATTGGAGCCCAATCTGCATATTGAAGAGGACCCCGTCAACTTTAGGCAGGTGTCTTTTTACCTCCTCCAATCTAAAATTGCAGTCGGTAAGACCTCTGCTCCATTTTATCTGCCCCCCTCCCCCCCCAACCACCCTGCTTTCTGTCAGGCGGGGGGAGTTAAAACCGAGGGCATTGTGTCTATATCTGACACTCATTTGACAGCCAAAAGTGTAATTTTAATTGGTAATTGTTATTTTATTAATGCGTCAATGTATATTTTATAATGAGGGTTTAATACATCACTAGTGCTGATGCAAGTTTCCACCTGAAATGCTACTTAACGTTCTCTTTCAGATATTGATTGACCTGTTGTGCATTTCCTGCATTCTCACTATTTTTGAGATGTCCAGCATATTTTTAAGAGTTTTGAGAATAGATTACTGCTCCTGAACTAAAAATACAAATTAACTGGGAGCCGATGGCATTCAATTGCCTCAACTACCATTTGCTCCATTGCCAATACTTGGAGCTGAATTTCTGAGGGGGTTCGATCCCTTCTTTTTCAATACCATCTTAAACCACTGTGTTTTCTATTTATTTTACTTCACTTTATAAGAGCTATGAATTTTAAATAATTGTTTAAAGTTTAGTTGTGCATTATAATGCAATACCAAACATGGTTTCCCACATTATAACATTTTCGCAGCATGTGTTGTTATACAATTGCATTGTTCTGACTGTACAATTGCAAAATGTTTCTTATGAAAATGAAATTGTATTTCAAAGTACAATCCAAGGCATGATTTACCCGATTATAATAATGACAGTAGGACCTAGAGAATAAATAACTTTTTAGAAAATTGAGAAACCTATGTCAGGTGCCAAGGCTCAGACTGCAAGACACTAGCCAGACTGCAAAGTGGAAAGAAAACAAAGTAAATTAAGAAGCAGTAGTTGGATAATGCCAAGCTTGGATTTTAAAAACCTGTAGATGGAGGAAGGGAAGGAGCTCCACAGCTTTGACATCATGGGAAAGAGAATCAGAGTTGGAGACAACAACAACTTGCATTTTCTACAGCGCCTTTAACATAGAAAAATGTCCCATGGTACTTTACAGAGAAGTAATTTAGAAAAAATAGACGCCAAGCCAAAGAAAGAGATATTAGGAGGGTTAATCAAAAGCTTGGTCAAAGATGTATGTTTTAATTAGGGTCTTAAAAGAGGAGAGGGAGGCGGACAGGCAGAGGGGTTTAAGCAAGTAATTACAGAGCAAAAAGTAATGCAATGAATGCAAAATCCAATTGAAAGAAGCCAAAAAGCAAACAAAAAACTTTCAATGTAACAGGAAATAATCCAGCACATTTCTAAAAGTCTTACTTACACAAGCCAGAACATCACTTTCCTTCTCATCCATTTTATACATTCAAGCTGCACTCTGCTGGAGGAGACAATACAAAACATGTGAAATCTGATGTGGAGCCAATCTGCATAAGAATCAAAGATTAAATATGAGTTTCACACTGATCAGTAGTGTGGCCTCCAAAAACCCTAAAAGTTTCTTTGCTGTGAAATGCAGGTCACGTGAATCAGGTGCGCTTACCTCTGTGCGCCTTTCCCTGACCTGTATACTGGCCAGTAAGTTTCTATACCACAAGCGTAGACTTGTGAAATTTACTCTTAGAGGTTAAAATGTTTTTAAAAATCCATCAAATTACCATATACAAAAGTTCATAGAAGAAAAATAGGTAATGTATTTGCGTAATGCTAAAATTTGCTAATTTCCTAATGTTATTTTTTGCCATTAAATATGAAATAACATAGATTTTATAAATGATGTGAAACATTGTAGTAACTATTTTCTTCACAATATAAAGAAACAGAGATGTTAAACAACAAAAAATACATTTGCATTGCTTAGGAATTGAATAATGGCTAACATTGATAATTTTGTAAAACTATTAGGTAATTTCTCTGCATCTGTACTCCTGGGGTGGAGCCTTGCCCACTAGGAAGTGCATATTGGAAAATTACAAAAGCACAGTCCATCATTTCCATCCACTGGTTGGAAAATGAAGGGCGGCATCTACGTCATTTCCTGATATGTGCTCCTGACAGGCAAAACACCACGCTACTATTGAATTTAGATAAATTAATTTCAAATAACTTGGCTTAACTTACTGTCAGCAGTAAGTTACACAGTAGTCAATTGGAAAATGTCATTATTTTGTCAGCTCAGTGGTAATTAAGCAGAGTTACAGGCATGGCACGTTTTATCCTCGGCAAGTCTGAAAATGGGGCCAAAGCACCTATCCCTGTCAGGACACGTGTTTAAAAGTTTTTCTTTTTTAAAGGGTCTTTCTGCATTCAAGAGTCTTCAGGTTTGTTCAGGTCATAAAATAGCTAGGTGCAGTCTACTTGATAACAGTGCTGAGCTACTATATTGACAGTTCCTGTAACTTTGCACTGTAGGGCAAACACTTTTGAAGCAAGTGTGTATTTTCATCTATTTTTAAATAACAACTTTACAGTGGTAAATGCAGTTAGCAGCATTATGACACTGCTGCATCAACAACTGAGCCACACTGCTCTCCTCAGTGTTTAAACCTGCCAAAGTGTCCCAGAAGACATCCTTATTATGACAACATTACTCTTTAATTACTAGTTCTGTTTGAGCCGCCATCTTTCAGTTTCACAGTCGTATCATAATTCCAGCAACTTAACAAACTGATGTGCAGTTCAGGGATCCAATTGTTTCAAAGAAATCCAGTTTGAAACTTAAAATATTGAAAATAAACTACCTTGCAGACATGTGGTATTAATACAGAATTTAGAACATAGCAAACATAAAACCTATTTTTGTCCTTAAGCCCTATCTGCAGAATCCAATTGAACTCTCTCCTCCTGATCCATAATTCCTTCCTCTCTATTCTCTACCTCCTCCATCATTCTTTCCTCTTCCCAAATATTTATATAAATAATGTATCCTCTGCTTCTTTTATCTTCTTTCTCTAATTGCTCACTCTTTCTTGCATCTTACTGTGCTTTACATAGTTTCCCTTCTTATTGTTATTTGCCTTTGGTTTTCTAATTTTACCTCCGTCCGTTCCTTTTTTACTTTTGCATTCTCACTTCCAGTTGTGTTTTTGTTTCTCTGAATTGTTTCTCTGCCTTACATTTTCTCATTACAGAATAGGGGGTGATTTTACATGTGCGCTCTCCCATTCATCTCGTAAATTCGACAGAAGAGCGTCAGAAATTACGAAAAACAGCACAAACCAAGGAGCTGTAGAAAAACCGCAGTTACTGGGGGTTAGCTGAATTAAAGGGAAACCCCTCCAATGGCTGCAGACATTCCTGATGCTTAGGAAGATGGTCGTGATTGTCAGAGGCCAGTCATTGCAGCTCCAGGACATCACTGGAGAAGTTCCTCAGGGAAGGGTCCTTGGCCCAACCATCTTCAACTGATTCATTAATGATGTTCCCTTTGTCACAAGGTTAGGAGTGGTGCTGTTCACTGATGATTCCACAGTGTTTAGCTCCATTCACAAAACATCTGATAATGAAGCAGCCCATGCCACCCTACAGCAGGACCTGGATAACATCCAGACTTGGGCTGACAACTGACAGGCATCATTCGCGACACATAAGTGCTAGGTAATGACCATCTTGAACAAGAGAAAGCCCAACTACCTTTCCGTGATTTTCAATCACAGAGTCCCCCATCATCAACATCCTGGAGATTACCATTGACCAGAAGCTGAACTTGACCAGCCATATCAACTCCATGGCTACAAGAGCAGGACAGAGGTTGAGTACTCTTCAATGAGCAGGAGCAGCGTTTGCCTTGTGGGGGCCCTGTGCAAAGTTTCAGTTCGGGGCCCCTACATTTGTCTAGATAATGCTAAATACTACCTACTATTTTTTGTGTCAAATCTGTACATGTATGATTGTGAAAAGGCATATTTGCAACGGGTAATATAAAATTAGTTGACAAAATTATCATTACCATTGTGTAGGTGTCCTTTCAGTGGATGCGCTCAGGGCCCCTGACTGGTTTGAGACCCCATACAATTGCACAGGTTTCATGGTCCTAACGCCACCCCTGGCAATGAGTAGCTCACCTGCTGACCCCTCAAAGCTTCTCCATCATCTACAAAGCTCAGCAATTCACCAAAGCTACTTCGATAGCACCTCCCTTCCCTGCGACCTCTACTACCAAGACTTGAACGTATATTGCTGTTGCTGGTATGCTCTACCAGACATCATTGTGGGTGCATCATCACCATAAGGACTGCATCGTTTCAAGGAGAAGGCTCGTCACCACCATCTCAGGGCAATAAATGCAACCCTGCTTGTGTCGCCAAGAACTAATAAAAAAATTCTCTGCAAAGCAAAGGATGACTTGATGATTTGAACAATTCAAGTGTTACGGAAATAAGCGCAAAATTTAAACTTTTATGAGTAACCAAGCAAAATTGTGTCAAAGGTCAAGGCATATTAGGAAAATATTTTTTTTAAATACAGCGATAATTAAAGTTATACGATAATCACAGAAATAGACTGGTCTTAGGGAATTGGATGGCACAGTGATTTAGGAACACCAGCCTTGTTGTGAACTCGGAGCAAGAATGCAGTGAGCACCCATGAAGTTGTCGTCAGGAGGCCCAGGCAATTTTAATTCCTGGACCTCATTACCATTTGAGTGATGAGGTACTCATCCGCTCGTGTCAGAAATTGTGCAGCCTACCCACCTAACACATACAATTTCCTGCAAGACTCCCAGGGCCTATTTAAAGTGGGAACGTACCTCTTAAAACAGGGTTTCATCCACTGCTTGGACATTGCATTGCTTTCATCTTGAACACTTCCTGGCTGCTGCAAAGAGCAGAAGGTTTGCACCCCGAACTCTTTTGATTCCTCCCTGGAGGTCCTAGTGGCGGAGGTGAGGGCAAGGAGGGCTTTATTCTTCCCAAGAGCTGCAGGATCATTCCTAAGGTCAGGTGTCAGCCTTGGTTCAGTGGTAGTACTCTCAGCTCTGAGTTTGAAGGCTGTGGGTTCAAGTCCAGCTCCAGAAACTTGAGCACATAATCTAGTCTGATACTTTAAAGCAGTACTGAGGGAGTGCTGCGCTATTGGAGGTGCCGTCTTTCAGAAGAACGTAAAACCGACGTCCTATCTGCCCTCTCAGGTGGACGTAAAAGATCCCATAACACTATTTAAAGAGTAGAGGAGTTCTCCTTGGTGTCCTGGCCAATATTTATCCCTCAACCAACATCACTAACTGTTCTGGACATTATGTGGACATTATGGACATTTTACATGCAGATAGCACCCTCTGGTGGTAGCTATCGTATTGCAGTGACATTCTGGACATTTTTACATGCAGTAGCACCCTCTGGTGGTGGTTATTGTGTTAGCAGTGTGTTTGTATGAAACAGAGGTCATTTGACCTTTGTTCCTTTCTTCCTGTGAGAGGTCATTTGACCTTCGTTCCTTTCTTCCTGTGAGAGGTCATTTGACCTTCGTTCCTTTCTTCCTGTGAGAGGTCATTTGACCTTCGTTCCTTTCTTCCTGTGAGAGGTCATTTGACCTTCGTTCCTTTCTTCCTGTGAGAGGTCATTTGACCTTCGTACCTTTCTTCCTGTGTAACCCAGGAAGTAGAATTCCAGGAAGAACCTGGCAGTAATGGAGGATTCCATAAGGGATTCACAATCCAATGTAATCTGATTTCATATGTTAGGCCAAGTGCAATATCTGTGAGTATCTTTGTTTGTTAGCATAATAGCAACGTTGTCAGAGTAGTATTTTGACAATAATATGTTTATAAAAGGTTAATATTTGATAGTTACAGAAGTGAGTCCAAATGTTAGTTAGTTATACAATTAGTCTATTCTACTGTTGTAAATATGTTTATATCTTATGTAATATCGAATGTATAGTACTCAGTTTATGTACAAAACATACTTTGTCTTTGTTTACAGTTTCACAAAAATTGTTCAAGTAAAGGCTTCAAACAGCAAATGGCTTCACGAAGAATTATTTTGAATAAGTGTTTAACTTGCTGGATAACTAGATAGGAGCACGTCTAGCGTGGCCAGTACACTAACAAAACATTGCTGCTTGTGGGACCTTGCTGTGTGCAAATTGGCTGCCATTTTTCTTACATTACAACTATGACTTTATGGCACTCAAGGAGCCCAACTAAAATTGAAGTCAATGGGAGTCAGGAGGAAAACTCTCCACTGGCTGGAGTCATACCTAGCATGAAGGAAAATGGTTGTGGTAGTTGGAGGCCAATCATCTCAGCCCCAGGACATCGCTGCTGGAGTTCCTCAGGGCAGTTTCCTAGGTTCAACCATCTTCAGCTGCTTCATCAATGACTTTCCCTCCATCATAAGGTCAGATGTGGGGATGTTCGCTGATGATTGCACAGTGTGCAGTTCCATTCACAAATCCACAGATAATGAAGCAGTCCGTGCCCACGTGCAGCAAGATCTGGATGACATTCAGGCTTGGGCTGATAAGTGTCAAGTAACATTTACACCACACAAGTGTCAGGCAATGACTATCTCCAACAAGCGAGAGTCTAACCATCTCCCCTTGACATTCAATGGCATTACCATCGCTGAATGCCCCACCATCAACATCCTGGGGGGTCACCATTGACCAGAAACTTAACTGGACCAGCCACATAAATACTGTGGCAACAACAGCAGGTCAGAGGCTAGGTATTCTGTGGCGAGTGTCTCACCTCCTGACTCCCCAAAGCCTATCCACCATCTATAAGGCACAAGGAAGGAGTGTGATGGAATACTCTCCACTTGCCTGGATGAGTGCAGCTCCAACAACATTCAAGAAGCTCAACACCATCCAGGACAAAGCAGCCCGCTTGATTGGCACCCCATCCACCACCTTAAACATTCACTCCCTCCACCACCAGTGTACCGTGGCTGCAGTGTGTATCATCTACAAGATGCACTGCAGCATCTCGCCAAGGCTTCTTCGGCAGCACCTCCCAAACCCGCGATCTCTTCCACCTAGAAGGACAAGGGCAGCAGGCGCATGGGAACACCACGACCTCCAATTTCCCCTCCAAGTCACACAACATCCTGAATTAGAAGTATATTGCTGATCCTTCATCGTCGCTGGGTCAAAATCCTGGAACTCCCTACCTAACAGCATTGTGGGAGTACCTTCACCACAGGGACTGCAGCGGTTCAAGAAGGCAGCTCACCACCACCTTCTCAAGGGCAATTAGGGATGGGCAATAAATGCTGGCCTTGCCAGCAATGCCCATATCTCATAAACGAATTTTAAAAAACAGCATCTGCCAACATTCATTTCACCCCTCCCCCACAACTCTCAACAATTCCTTCCCCTCTATTACATCCTCTGCCAGACAATCACAAGGGCATACTTAAACACCTATTTCTCATTCCAAACACACTGATCGCTTCCTTTTCTCTCCACACCATGCACGTACACCATTCTCTTCTCACATACTACCACTTGTACAACCAGCAACTGCTCACATTGCTCACTTCACATTACACACACTTTGGCTTTATATTAACCACCTCTCTACCCTCATCCCATCTTGCTCCTTCTCTACCTCTCATCACATCCACGATATGCACAAGCCCCACCCATCTTCATTGACCTGTCACCCCTGATCCTCTCTAACTTTTACCGCTGCACAATAGAGAGCATCCTGACGAACTGTATCACAGTATGGTATGGCAGCTGTAGCTACTATGACCGGAAAGCCCTGCAGCGGGTAGTCAAAACTGCCCAACGCATTACCGGCACCCGGCTACCGACCATAGAGCACATATACCAGAAACGCTGTTTACGGAGGTCACGGTCCATCAGCAAAGACCCTACCCACCCCAGCCACAGTCTGTTCGCCCTCCTGCCATCTGGGAGACGCTACAGGTGCATTCGCACCCGTACGACCAGATTTAGGAACAGCTTCTTTCCCAGGGCTGTCATCCTACTGAACTCCACAAATAAATTCTAAAGCCTGCACATCTGCCAATGCACTTTATTATGGTTATGTTTATGTTAATGTATTACAAGCCAAATGTATGTTGAATGTTTAAATGTCTTAATCTAAATGTACACTCTCGGGAGCCGCAAGCCTACATTTCGTTGTACTGCACTTGTGCACTAACAATGACAATAAAAGTTGATTTGATTTGATTTGATTTTGATTTTGACCTTTTCAATAGCCACTCACGAACTCACCCCCTCTTTCTGCAGGACAAAACAGAGGCGGCATGAGGAAACCTTTTTTAGGTATTGAGTGGTTAGGATTTGTAATGCAATGCCGGATAGGGTGATGGACACAGGTTCAATAGTAGTCTTCAAAAGGGAATTGGATAAATACTTGAAGGAAAAAATTTGCATAGGTATGGGGAAAAAGCACGGGTGTGGGACAAACTGGATTGCTCTTTGAAAGAGCAAGCACAGACTTGATGCACCAAATTGCCTTTATCAGTGCTGTACTATTCTATGATTCTATGATTCTGCCAAGTAGAGGAACAGGACAAGTGGAAGAGTACTTAACATAGCACGAGGCTCTGGATATTTGAGGCCCTGGAGATTTGTGGCCCAAGCAAAGCCATGAATATCGGGGAAGGAGAGGCTGATGGCTTACCTCATCGGGGTGCCTCCTTATTACTTGTATCCCTCAAATCCCCTCAGCAAACTTCACAACTTCAAGCTGCATTCTCAAGACTGTCACATGCAAACGTTCACCTTCTACCTACCATCCTAACTCTTGTCACTTTTCTTGGGCTATAGTGGCTGAAGGAACAGCTGGCAATGGTGGAGCAGAAGGAATGGGTAACAAGAAGTAGAGTGGTGTCCAAGGGGTGGCAGGTGCTTATAGAAACGTAAGGCTGGAGAATTTCAGAAAGAGAATATGGGGCAAAACCATAGGGGGATTTGAACGCAAGTTTGGGGATAGTCTATTGTATTACAAGAAGCTACTGGAGCTGGATGAGGATGAGTATGATGAATTTGTGGGGGCTTGTGCAAGAAAGCAACGTTCTAGACAAGTTGCAGTTTATTGAGGGTACAGACAGGGAGACTATCAAGGAGTGCACTTGAGAAGTCAAGCCTTAAGGTGATGAAGAAATACAGTGGTATGGGAAAGTTAGGAATAGAGGAGGGCAATGTTTCAGATATCGGTAAAAAAGTTCAGTTTGAGATCAAGCAAAACACTGAGGTTTTGTACTTCAGGGCTGGACTTGAGTTTGCAGCCCCGGAGCTTGAGTGAGTCTGGCACAGGGGAACTGCCAGGAGCCAAATAGAATAGTTTTGGTTTTACGAACATTAAGTTGGAGGAAGTTATGATTCTTCCAGAGGTTAAGAGGTTTGGTGGATTATCGTATATGTTATAAGCTAAATTGTAAAGCAGTCTCTTACTTCTTTCACAGATTTCTCTCCTGGTCTCCTGAGGAAACTGAATTATGCTATGATGTGGTTTGATGGATGCTGGCACTTCAGTACCTTACTCAAGTGGTCATACATTTTATGTGAGTCTAGGCAATGAGTGCCAGGCTATTTCATCATGGTGGGCATCACAGTTGAACACAATACTTTCCTCACCTAATCACCATACAAGCGCACTTTTAGTGACGCTGGGCTAGGGAGCAGAAAATCATCCAGGGTTCTCACTTCTGATTGTTCTCCAATGACTCCTTTAGACAATTCACATGTATGGATATCAGATGTGGACAGGATCAGACTTAGTGTTGATGATCCAGGTGGTCAAATAGTTTACTGACATTCATTGTCTAAGCTTAAGCCTGAAAAATGGCTACTATTTTAAAAATTCATTCATGTGATGTTGGCGTTGCTGGCAAGGCCAGCCCTAATTGCCCTTGAGAAGGTGGTGCTGAACCACCTTCTTGAAACACTGCAGTCCATGTGGTGAAGGTACTCCCACGGTGCTGTTAGGGAGGGAGTTCTAGGATTTTGACCCAGTGACGATAAATGAACAGCAATATATTTCCATGTCAGTATGGTGTGTAACTTGGAGAGGAACTTGCAGGTGATGGTGGTCCCGTGCACCTGCTGCCCTTGTCCTTGTCCTTCTAGGTGGTTTGGGAGGTGCTGTCGAAGAAACCTTGGCGAGTTGCGGCAGTGCATCTTGTAGGTGGTACACACTGCAGCCATGGTGCGGTGGTGGAGGAGGGAGTGAATGTTTAAGGTGGTGGATGGGGTGCCAATCAAGTGGGCTGCTTTGTCCTGGATGGTGTCAAGCTTCTTGAGTGTTGTTGGAGCTGCACTCATCCAGGCAAGTGGAGAGTATTCCATCACACTCCTTCCTTGTGCCTTGTAGATGGTAGAAAGGCTTTGGGAGTCAGGATGTGAGACACTCGCCGCAGAATACCTAGCCTCTGACCTGCTCTTGTTGCCACAGTATTTATATGGCTGGTCCAGTTAAGTTTCTGGTCAATCGTGACCCCCAGAATGTTGACGGTGGGGGATTCAGTGATGGTAATGCTGTTGAATGTCAAGGGACGGTGGTTGGACTATCGCTTGAGATAGTCATTGCCTGGCACTTGTGTGGCACGAATGTTACCTGCCACTTATCAGCCCAAGCCTGAATGTCATCGAGGTCTTGCTGCATGTTGAGGTACCAGAGGGCTGCCAGTGCTTGTAGAACCATACATCCCTCCATGGCCTTGCCCCTCCCTATCTCTGTGACCTCCTCCAGCCCTACAACCCTCCAAGATCTGTGTGCTGCTCCAGTGCTGGCTCTTGTGCATCCCTGATTTTCTTCGCTCCGCCTTTGGTGGCTGTGCCTTCAGCTGCCTAGTCCCCAAGCTCTGGAATTCCCTGTCTACACCTCGCTGCCTCTCTACCTCTCTTTCCTCCTTTAAGACGCTCCTTAAAACTACCTCTTTGGCCAAGCTTTTGGTCACCTGTCCTAATATCTCCTTATGTGGTTCGGTGTCAAGTTTTGTTTCATAATGCTCCTGTGAAGCGCCTTGGGACGTTTTACTATGTTAAAGGCGCTATATAAATATAGGTTGTTGTTGCTGTTGTACCTTCACATTAGTCAGAAAGTGAGAAAATCGGTTAAAAAGAAATGTTTCAAGGCTCCTGTTACTTGATAAATCTTCACAAAAATGCTCCAGAATGACTAAGTATTTCTCTCTGTGCTTTTATTGTATATTGTGAAAAATTTAACAGCCTGAAAAACTGGAAATATTACAGTTGTGATACTGTTTTGTTAAATAATACATAAACACGGTTTGTTCTATAACTAGTTTTATATTTACTGAAAATAAAATACCTTCCTGGTGCATCCCATTACTCCGAAGTTGAATTGTTCGGATCCACAGAGAGGGCTGATCTGACCTAGCATGATTACAATCCCAGCCCCGATGGGAATAATGTGACAAGCATTTAATAATTTCTCAAAAAGACAAAATTCATGACTGTGTTAATGAAATGAAATGCACAGGAGGGATTCTGGAAAGAGAGATGCTGTAAAAGAGAACATAAATCAATTTTAGTTTCTTATTTGGCAGGGAATCTGAAACCTGATTTTTATTTTTGGTACTGCGCAAGTCAAATTTTAACGGCAGTATTCCTGTGTAAACAGGAATCTCTGTGAGAGCGGGGAGGCTTACTATTGACACAGCATTGTTGTGTCAGGCAGGATCTTTTCCTGGAAAAGCCAGAGAAGTCTGCTTTGAAAACTCCATTTAATTGCCATCATGTTGACAGCTATAGGAGATCTGACTTTTGCAATGCGGTCTTCTCATTCCTGTTTTAGATGTGATTTTGCTTTTCTAAAAATTAACTTTAAATTTCTGGATGCAATCTGTGACATGATGATATAATTACAACACTAACTGCATCATTCCACAATCTTGTTTACACAGCTAGTAAAGAGCGGAATTTTAAAATTTATCACTCGGGTATTCCTGGTGACTCACTAAGCATTTTCAAATGTCCATGCCCTCAAAGTGACGTTTTATTTGGTTGTACAATGCAATATTTCAGATCAGTTAATGTTTATCCATATAAATAAAAGTATTGCAAGTAGTGAGCCTGAAAGGTGAGCAGAAAATCTGTATATGGCAAAAATAAAATTCTGTCCTATTGATTAAAAAAAATTATTAAATAATTTCATAAAAATTACTAGAAATCTACCAAAGAACAATCATCAACCACCATAAAACCAATCAAGTCAGTAGCCTCATCCCTCCCTATCTTTGTAACCTCCTCAAGCCATACAACTCGCTCCCCTCTGAACTCTTCATTCCACTAATTCTGGCCTCTTGTGCACCCTCCCCTCATTTCAAACTCTGGAATTCCTTCCTTAAACTCCTCCACCTCTCCACTGTCCCCTTTTCCTTTAAGATCCTCCTTAACACACACCTCTTTAACCAGATTTTTGATCATGCCTCCGAATATATCTCCTTCTTTAGCTCAGCATCCATTTTTTTCTGTTTATGCTTTCATGAAGTGCTTTCGGATGTTATTCTGTGTTAAAAGTCTATATAAGTTGTTGTTGGTGCTGCTACCACTTGCACACCAATTAGGAGACAATAATAAATGATTGAATGTTTCCTGAGGCTTATCAGAGCTAGGCAACTGGGCATTGTTCTTCCCTGGACCGGAACAGACAGCAAAAGGGTACTGAGTGAGTCTTGAATGGGCCTACCCAGCACCACTTGAAGAGTTCAAGGCAAGGGTATGCACAGATATCCCTCACTCACCAGCATATAGCTCAATCTACCATTACCATCAAGCCAGGGACCAACCCTGGTTCAATAAGGAGTGTAGAAGAGCATGTCAATAGCAGCACCAGGCGTACCTAAAAATGATAACAGAGTCAACATGGATTTACAAAGGGTAAATCGTGCTTGACTAATCTATTGGAATTTTTTGAGGGAGTAACTGGTAGAATAGATGGGGGAGAGCCAGTAGATGTGGTGTACCTGGACTTCCAAAAGGCCTTCGATAAGGTCCCACATAAAAGATTAGCATGGAAAATTGAGGCTCATGGGATAAAGGGGAAAGTTTTGGCGTGGATAGGGAACTGGCTGTCAGATAGAAAACAGAGAGTTGGAATAAACGGCTCATTTTCTGAATGGCAGGCAGTAACAAGTGGGGTACCACAGGGATCTGTCCTGGGCCCCCAGCTGTTCACAATTTACATTAATGACCTGGATCAGGGAGTCGGATGCAGCATTTCCAAATTTGCAGACGACACTAAACTAGGAGGGGGGGTGGGCTCAGAGGAAGAGACCAGGAAGCTCCAGAGCGATTTGGACAGACTGGGCGATTGGGCGGATAAATGGCAGATGCACTATAATGTGGACAAGTGCGAAGTTATCCACCTTGGGTGCAGGAACGGGAGGGCAAATTATTATTTAAATGGCAATAGATTGGGAGAGGGGGAAGTACAGAGAGACCTGGGTGTTCTTGTACACCAGTCACTGAAGGCGAGCATGCAGGTGCAACAGGCGGTCAAGAAGGCAAACGGTATGCTGGCCTTCATAGCAAAAGGGTTAGAATACAGGAACAGGGATACCTTGCTGCAGCTGTACAGGGCACTGGTGAGACCACACCTCGAGTACTGTGTACAGTTTTGGTCGCCTCATCTGAGGAAGGATGTTCTTGCCATGGAGGGGGTGCAGCGGCGATTCACCAGGCTGATACCAGGAATGGCGGGAATGACCTATGAGGAGAGACTATGTAGTTTAGGGTTGTACACACTGGAGTTTAGAAGATTGAGAGGGGACCTCATAGAAGTGTATAAAATTCTGACAGGTCTAGACAGACTGGATGCAGAAGGAATGTTTCCCTTGGCGGGTGAGAACAGAACTAGAGGACATAATTTAAGGATAAGGGCTAAACCATTTAGGACAGAGATGAGGGGGAATTTCTTCACTCAGAGAGTGGTGAACCTGTGGAACTCATTGCCACAGAGGGCAGTGTACGCCAGCTCATTAAATATATTTAAGAGGGAATTAGATATATTTCTACGGGCAAAAGGGGTTAAGGGTTACGGAGAGAAGGCGGGGACGGGATACTGAATTAAAGGATCAGCCATGATCTCATCGAATGGCGGAGCAGGCACGAAGGGCCGAATGGCCTACTCCTGCTCCTATCTTCTATGTATCTATGTATCTATGAACCTGGGAAAGCTGCAACACAGGACTACAGCATGCTATAGCCAGGGCTAAGCGATCCCACAATTAACAGATCAGATCAAAGCTCTGCAGTTCTGCCACATCCAGTTGTGAATGGTGGTGGACCATTAAACAACTAACAGGAGGAGGAGGCTCCATGAATATCCCCATCCTTAATGATGGTGAAGCCCAGCAGATGAGTGCAAAAGACAACGCTGAAGCATTTGCAACCATCTTCAGCCAGAAGTGCCACTACTGCCACTTATCAGCCCAAGCCTGAATGTCATTCAGGTCTTGCTGCATGCAGGCATGGACTGTGTGATAATAATAATAACTTCCGGGAAGTTATGTGTCACTTCCTGTGAACTGTGAACTGTGAACTTTGTACATACATCACTTCCGGTCATACGTCACTTCCTGTTGGACTGGTATAAATACTGAACTGCTCAGTATTGTAAAGGGGCTTCTACCAGAGGCATGGTGAAGACCTCTCTTGTATATAGTGTGATTATAAGTTGCTTAAAGCTTACTTTAAAGTTACTTGATGTGAGACTCCTTTTTCTTACATCAATTTAAGCAACTTAGTAGTTACACTCACAAATACTAGACCTTCGGACAAACTTGGAGTTAAGGATCCAGGGAACCACCCATCATGGAAAACATCCTTAAACCTACTCGTCTGGACTTGGACCCAAACACACCAGCAGCTGGCAGGGTATGGAAGCATTGGTATCGTACTTTTGAGAATTTTCTTGATGAATGTAAAGCGAATGCT
The DNA here is from genome assembly GCF_052327205.1 of Somniosus microcephalus. Classification (NCBI taxonomy): domain Eukaryota; kingdom Metazoa; phylum Chordata; class Chondrichthyes; order Squaliformes; family Somniosidae; genus Somniosus; species Somniosus microcephalus. The sequence goes on along the minus strand of NC_140988.1, from coordinate 315,820,220 downwards.
CCTACTAAACTGAGGATACTTATCAACTATGTGACCCCAACAGTGTTTGAATATGTTGATGAATGGGATAATTACGATGAGGTGATTCGGGCACTTAAAAAACTGTATGCCAAGACTCCAAATGAGGTCTATGCTAGACATCTACTGGCCACAGCCCGACAAGGGCCAGGGGAATCGATTAACGAATTCCTTCAAGAACTTCGCAGGCTCAGCGTAGATTGTAACTTTCAGGCAGCCTCAGCTGAGCTGTACCACGAAGAAATGATTCGTGATGCTTTCATCTGCGGGATTGCCTCTCCATTTATATGCCAGCGTCTACTAGAAAGTAAAACACTTGAGCTACAAAAGGCTTTTGACCTAGCTTGTTCTCTGGATTTGGCAAAGAGAAATGCAGACCTCTATCAGTTGCCCAGACCTCGATCTGCTGCTGTAACTGCAACCAGACAATGCAAGTGGTCTCAGGTGAACCCTATCATGGAGCAATCTAATCCTGATAATTCTGATGAAGAGGAGGATGACCCCACTTTAGCAGCCTCTTGGCAATCTAGGAAGGAATGCTTCTTTTGTGGAGATTCTTTTCACCCTAGGAAATTCTGCCCTGCTCGCAATGCGATCTGCAGTCATTGCGAAAAAAAAGGACACTTTGCTAAAGTTTGCCAATCAAGAGCCTCTACGAGGGCCTATCCAGCTAAGGCCTACCGATCTGCCCCAATTAGGGCCTATCAAGATGCTCCAGCTAGGACCTATCAAGCTTCCTCTCGAGCTCTCTCCCGAAGAAGTACACCGAGAGTTTCAGCCACTCTCTGTGCAACGACACCAATTGCAGCTGCTTGCCCACAGAACCTGTTTCATGCAGCTACAAAAGTTTCAATTAAAGGGCATATCTTAGATGCCTTAATTGACTCAGGAAGTACTGATAGTTTCATTACAGAACAGATTGTTGCAAAATTGAAACTACATGTCTTCCCATCGGACCAGGCAATTGCGATGGCTCAGTCATCACTTAATACCAGAACCTCCGGCTTTTGTGTTGTTGATATGACACTTAATGGTCGCCTGTATCCCTCCACCCGACTTTCGGTGCTCAAGGACTTATGTAGTGATCTCATCTTAGGGCTGGATTTTCAAAAACAGCATAAGAAACTCACCATTGAGTTCAGCGGATCCAAACCTGGACTTACTATTTCTAATATACTGTCTAAATTACCGTTTTGTGCATTATCAGTAGCTTCACTTGATGAACCCTCATTATTTGCCAGTATTCCTCCTCGATGCAAACCAATAATAACGAAATCGCGGTGCTTTAGTCAGGAAGACCAATCTTTTATTGAGGATGAAATCTCTCGACTTTTAGCAGAGGATATCATCGAATCATGTTCGTCGCCCTGGCGGGCTCAAATCGTCATCGTCAAGAACCCTCTAAAACCTCACAAACAATGACTATGCATTGATTATTCGCAAACCATCAATCAATATACTGACTTGGACGCCTACCCATTGCCACGCATTGATGATATGGTTAATAAACTGGCCGAATACAAAGTGTTCTCAACTTACGATTTAAAAAGTGCCTATCATCAGGTACCCTTGAAGGTCTCAGATAAGCAGTACACGGCCTTTGAGGCTAATGGACGGCTGTACCAATTTCGTCGCCTCCCATTCGGGGTTACTAATGGAGTGGCTGTCTTCCAACGGGCAATGGATGGCCTGGTTAAACAGGAAAACCTAAGGGACACTTTTCCCTATCTTGATAACATTACTATTGCAGGTCACGATCAACAGGAACACGACGCCAACCTCCAAAAATTTCGGGATGCCCTCCATCGCCGTAACTTAACCTTGAATGAATCTAAGTCTGTTGAGTCGCAACCGACCATCAACATCCTTGGCTACTGCGTAGGCAATGGTATCATTAAGCCAGACCCAGAAAGACTTCGCCCGCTCCAAGAGCTCCCGTCACCTAAGAATCCGGCTTCTTTACGTCGGGCTCTCGGTCTGTTTGCATACTACGCTAAATGGATTCCTCATTTTTCAGACAAAATCCAACCCTTGCTGCATGCTAGATAATTTCCATTGGAAACAGCGGCTGTTGCAGCCTTTAACCTTCTCAAAAAACAGTTGGAGAAAGCGGCTCTTCACTCCATCGATGAGAATCTCCCTTTCATAGTCGAATGTGATGCCTCGGAGGTGGCGATCTCGGCTACTCTAAATCAGGAAGGTCGTCCTGTAGCATTTATGTCCAGGACCTTATAAGGTGCCGAGCTACATTATCCTCCGGTTGAGAAGGAAGCCACAGCCATCATAGAGGCAGTACAGAAGTGGAACCATTTTCTAGCTTGCCAGCACTTTACATTAATCACGGACCAGCGATCAGTCGCCTTCATGCTCGATAATCGAAAACGAACCAAAATTAAGAATAATAAAATACAACTTTGGAGGATGGAACTGGCCTCTTTTGGTTGTACCATTCACTATCGACCTGGCAAGGAGAATGTGGCCCTGGACACCCTCACACGGGCATTCTGCTCCACTATGTCGTCCTCTACTCTCATAGATGTCCATAATGGATTGTGTCACCCTGGCGTTACGCGCATGCTACATTTCGTACGATCATGGAATCTCCCTTTTTCGACTGGAGATGTAAAGAAAATATGCTCAGAATGCCGGCTTCGTGCGGAATTAAAACCTCAGTTCTTCCGCCCCTCAGATGGTATGCTCATACATGCAACCCAACCGATGCAATGACTTAGCATCGATTTTAAGGGCCCAGTGCCCTCTTCCACTCGGAACACATATTTGCTCACCATGATTGATGAATATTCACGTTTTCCGTTTGCCTTCCCCTGCTCCAATATGCTGGCGTCCACAGTAATCTGCTGCCTTGAGCAGGTATTTTCTCTCTGTGGCATGCCGGCTTATATTCACTCAGATCGGGGTCCATCCTTTATGTCAAGGGAACTCAAGGACTACCTCTCAGAACGGGGAGTTGCTACAAGCAAAACAACACCATACCATCCCATCGGAAGTGGGCAGGTAGAGAGGTATAACGGTATCATCTGGAATTCCGTACGTCTTGCTTTAAGATCTCGGGGCCTACCAGACCAGCAATGGGAAGCAGTGCTTCCGGATGCATTGCACTCTATACGGTCCCTTCTTTCTACAGCCACAAATACTACACCTCATGAGCGGTTCTTTGGATTCTAGCGTCGCTCATCTCATGGGACATCACTCCCGTCATGGCTAACTACTCCTGGACCTGTTCTACTCCGAAGATACGTTCGGACGTCTAAAAATGACCCTCTCGTAGATGAGGTCGAACTAACCGATGCCAACCCCACCTATGCAAACATACAATATCCCGACGGCCGAGAATCTACCGTATCATTACGGGATCTGGCTCCCTGCCCACCAGGACCTCGTGGGACATCGGGTGATGGTATTTTACCAGGAAACTCTTGGAACCTATCGGGTACCCCTCTCCAGGATCCTGATCGGACACCAACTAGCTTGGTGCCGGTAGAACCCCGTACTCAAAGTTGCGATCCTCCCAGTACCGCGCACGAAAGTACTGATCTGCCACAGACCAGCTCTGCACCTCCCTCTGAACAGAGGCAGACCGACTTTGAACCTATTGGGGCTCGTACACGAAGCCATGATCTCCCCGACCCTTCACAGGATAATCCAGGCCACACAGACTCTGACCAATGGCCAACCGCATGTAAGCGGACCAGCGACCCTCTACGACGGGAACCCAAATGGGTGCGACTCTTCCTCATTCGGCGGCTGCGGAACAAAAGGAAGACCGCAGCCTTCTAATCCTGCAGGAGGGAAGAATGTGATAATAATAATAACTTCTGGGAAGTTATGTGTCACTTCCTGTGAACTGTGAACTGTGAACTTTGTACATACATCACTTCCGGTCATACGTCACTTCCTGTTGGACTGGTATAAATACTGAACTGCTCAGTATTGTAAAGGGGCTTCTACCAGAGGCATGGTGAAGACCTCTCTTGTATATAGTGTGATTATAAGTTGCTTAAAGCTTACTTTAAAGTTACTTGATGTGTGAGACTCCTTTTTCTTACATCAGACTGCTTCATTATCTGAGGAGTTGTGAATGGCACTGAACACTGTACAGTCATCAGCGAACATTCCCACTTCTGAACTTATGATGGAGGAAAGGCCATTGATGAAGCAGCTGAAGATGGTTGGGTCTTTGGGTGGAGCTAAGAAACAACAAGGGGCAGAAAACACTGGTAGGAGTAGTTTACAGGCTCCCTAAAAGTAGTTGTAGTGTTGGGCACAGTATAAATCAGAAAGTTAGAGGTGCATGTAACAAGGGTAATATAGTTATCATGGGGGACTTTAATTTTCATATAGGCTGGGCAGTAATTTGCATTAATAGTGCAAAGGATATTTTCACGGAATACATTCAAGATAGTGTTTTAGATCAGTATGTCGAGGAACCAACTAGGGAACAGGTTATTTTAGATCTAGTATTGTGCAATGAGACAAAATTAATTAATAACCTTGTATTAAAGAAGCCTCTGGGGAGGAGTGATCATAATATGATAGAATTTTATATTGAGTTTGAGAGTGATTTAGTTAAGGCTGAAACTATGGGGGTGGAGTTTAACCCTCAAAAATGGGTGAGTTTGGGTCAGGTGGGAAGCTAAAGTGTTAAAAAAAACTGATTTCTGACCAGAACCTGCCTCCAACCTGCTCACTTCTGGTTTTAACGTTGGCAGGATGGGGAGCGGGCAGCCAACATGCTCCCAGGAGGCAGGTTGCCCATTTAAATATTATAATGAGGCTGGCATGCCTCAGATTTAACAGCATTTCAAATTTAACTGTGGCTGGTCAGGTTCACAGGACTCAGGAAACCCAAAAGCTAATGGAAGATGAGGACAGCTGGATCAGGAGAAAAGTGCCTTTACACATACCTCCTAGATCCAGCATCCCTGCGTAACCCACCCCCTGTGATTGGAGACCCACCCACAAGGCCTTCGATACTCCCCAGGCCTTCCCCCTACCACGAGGCCTCCGATCATCTCCCACCACCCCCATCAATGATCTTCCGGCCGGTCCCAATGTTTTCTGCCTTGCCCTGACCACCCCCTGGCCCCCAGTGTTCTCGGCCTCACCCTCTCCGACCACGCCCTGGCTCCCCGATGTACTCTGTCTCCCTGCCCGGCCACCCCTTGGCCCCCAATGTTCTCTGCCTACCCCCCAACCACTAATGTTCACTGCCTCCCCCTGACCACACCCTGGCCCCCTGATGTGCTCTGCCATCACCCACCCCCCCACCCCCGATGCTCTTTGCCTCTCCCCCCACCCTGACAATCGTCCAGCCCCCGATGGTCTCTGCCTACCCAACACCCCATGACCCCTGATGTTCTCGGCCTCCCCCACCCGAGCATGCTCCAGCCCCCACCCAATCCCTCCCTCCCTCCTCTCTGCGGCCTAGTGCTGCAGGCCTACCTGCCCACAGCCAGCCAGGCTTGCCATCTGGCTGGTTGCGGGTGGGAAACAAAGGTTTCAAATGCAAATCAGGCGCTGCCATTAAATTCAGCAGGGCCTGTGAGAAACCCGTTCTCCCGGGTTTCCTGACTGCTTCTGAGTACCCTCCCGCCCCAACTGCCAACCAATCTCCCAATCAAAATTCTGTTCATGGTCTTAAATCTGAACAAAACAAACTATGTTGGTGTGAGAGGCAAGTTGGCTAAGGTAGATTGGGAAACTAGATTAAAAGATATGATGGTACATAAGCAATGACAAACATTTAACGAAACAATTCATAATTTGCAACAAATATACATTCCCTTAAGGAATAAAAATTCCTCGGGTCAATTGGTCCAACCGTGGCTAACAAAAGAAGTTAAAGATAGTATTAGATTAAAGGAAGGGCTTATAAAGTTGCCAAAAAGTGTAGCAAGCCTTAGAATTGTGAGCATTTAAGAATTCAGCAAAGGATGACCGAGACATTGATAAAGAGAGAGAAAAGAGACTATGAGAGTAAACTAGCAAAAGGCATAAAAACAGATTGTAAAAGCTTCTATTGGTATCTAAAAAGGAAGAGATTAGCAAAACTAAATGTGGGTCTCTTACAGGCTGAGACAGGAGAAATTATAATGGGGAATAAGGAAATGGCTGAGACATTAAACAAATACTTTGGCTAGAAATTTATTATAGCCCAGGAATTGGTGGTATCTTTAGAAAGGTTTGAGAATTAGTGCTAGGTGCTAATGCTTTAGACTGCATGCAAACTTTATTCTCACTGTTCAAAGAAATGATTGGGATGCTAAATCAAGTCTTAAAGGCCTAGCTCAGTGACATTACACTCAAAGGGTGGACCAATATTGTATGCAGTCTAATCTCAACTCATCATTGCCACAGGCTTTTCCCAGTACTTAAAGGGGAGTTTCATTGATATTGCAGCACTTCATTCTCAGCATTGCTGGCTGTGCAGCTGCCTCAGCAAGAAAAGCACAACCAGGAGAAGGAGTCAGAGGACTGAAGCAGATGGCAGATCCACCTCAGTCGGGTGGTCAGGGTGAGTGAATGCTTCAACAAATGCTACATACCACCATCTGTACCAAAAGCTTCACACAGTGCCCAAAGCACCACACCCCCAGTGCTCACCCACCAACAATCTCCACCTAGCAACACTCACACCCACATCTCATGCTTTGCACACAATGACAGCTATTCAACTATGGCAGGCACAAGGGTCATTAGATATTAGAATGAATCTGTTATGTGTGATATGTTTATGCATAAATTTATTAATGCAGTTTGCAATATTTTGTGGTCTCTCTCATTTCACCATTGTGCCCAGGAGGATGCGGTGATATGGCAGGTCACAGGGATGGTATGATGGGCATGTGGTGTGCAAAAGGGACCTGGGGTTTAAGTCATCCTGGTGTGAGGCTGGAGATCTGTTTGGAGGAGATGGCAGAGTTCTGTGACCACCACCTTGGTGATGCGGAGCCATCTAATACACTGCTCCTCGCTTAATTGAAGGTAGGAGAGATGCTGTTGGAATACCCTCAGAGGGTAAGACCTCCTGGTGAGAGCCCTGATGTCCCTCCTCATCCCTCTGCGCACATGTTCCTGTATTTCTGGAGGGAGAGCTGGCATGCCAGTACAGCCCCCATTAATGTTGCCAAGTGTAGCAGTTTGAATCTTTGAACAATAAATGTAGGCACTTTGCGCTTGCCAGAACACTGCTGATAAAAAAGAACCTTGAATTGACTCATTCAAAGTGATCCACTAGCTGAAACTGACAAGAAACTACTGAAAATAACCTGCCCTGACAGCTGCGAGTGATTAAAGCAGATGCCTTTAAATAACATCCCTGCAGCTATGTGCCTCCTCTCCCTGTTGCTGTCTGGTCGAGGCGCAAAGGTAAGTGGTGAAAATCAATTTTACAGATCGGGTGCCCAGTGAGCGTTGCACATTCTTGGACATCATGATCTGCCTGGCGTTGAAGTCCCCAGCGGTACCTTGTACTGGGGGCACAATGGGGGGTGCTGGATTTGCCGTGCGCCGTTGGATCTGCCTTGCCCTGGCACTACTGCAACAGTGCCCCATTACCGCCCTCTGCAGGCATTAACAGGAGGCGCTAACCAACTGAACTTTTTCCCCCTTTGTATCTGTCTTCATGGAAGTAAACAGAAAAAGCAATTCTGAAATAGCGGGGAAGAAAGGGTCCAGTGAGAATAAGGAATTTAAAGAAATTAGTAGAACAATAACAACTTGTATTTATATAGTGCCTTTAACATAGTAAAACATCCCAAGGCATTTCACAGGAGTATTATAAGGCAAAAAATTTGACACCAAGCCATACAAGAAGAAATTAGGGTAGATGACCAAAAGCTTGGTTAAAGAGGTAGGTTTTAAGGAGTGTCCTAAAGGAGGAAAGAGAGGTAGAGAGGCATAGAGGTTTAGGGAGGGTATTCCAGAGCTTAGGGCTTAGGCAACATAGAAAAATAGAAGCAGGAGTAGGTCCTTCGGCCCTTCAAGCCTGCTCCGCCATTCAATATGATCATGGCTGATCCTCTATCTCAATACCATATTCCCGCTCTCTCCCCATACTCCTTTATGCCTTTCTGTTTTTTCTACCAAAGTGGATAACTTCACATTTATCCACGTTATACTGCATCTGCCATGTATTTGCCCACTCACTCAACTTGTCTAAATCACCTTGAAGCCTCTTTGCATCCTCCTCACAACTTACAATCCCACCTTGTTTCGTGTCGTCAGCAAACTTAGAAATATTATATTTGGTTCCCTCATCCAAATCATTGATATACATTGTGAATAGCTGGGGCCCAAGCACTGATCCCTGCGCTACCCGACTAGTTACTCTCTGCCACCCCAAAAAAGACCCATTTATTCCTACTCTCTGTTTCCTGTCTGTTAACCAATTTTCAATCCATGCCAGTATATTACCCCCAAACCCATGTGCTTTAATTTTGCACACTAACCTCTTATGTGGGACTTTATCAAAGGCCCTCTGAAAATCCAAATACACCACATCCACTGGGTCTCCCTTATCTATTCTACTAGTTACATCCTCAAAAAACTCCAGTAGGTTTGTCAAGCACGATTTCCCTTTCATAATCCATGTTGACTTTGTCTAATCCTGCTGATATTTTCGAAGTGTCCTGTTATCACATCCTTTATAATAGACTCTAGCATTTTCCCTACTGCTGGTCTGTAGTTCCCTGTTTTCTCACTCCCTCCTTTTTCAGAAGGCACGGCCACCAATGGTTCAACGATTATAATCACAGATGCTCAAGAAGGGCAAATTTCAGGAGTCCGAACAGTGTGGTTCGGCCTCAGAAAAATGTTAGGGAGAAGGATGGAGTCAGTGGCTAGGGAACGGAGTTTGTGGCATGGACCAAAAACAAGATGTCGGACAAGCAGTCTGACAATTTAGAGACCGTGAAGGGGTCGAGAGAAGTGGTGGTGAGGTAGAGCTGGGTGTTGTCAGCGTACATGTGGAAACTGACGCTGTATTTTCAGATGAGGTCACGAAGGGGCAGCACGTAGATGAGAAATAGGAGGGGACCAAGGATAGATCTTTGGGGGACCCCAGAGGTAACGATACAGAAGCGGGACGCGAAGCCATTGCAGGTGTAAATAAATAGTACTGGAGAAATTAATGGGATTAAAACCGACAAATCCCCATGACCCGATGGTCTGCATCCTAGGGTTTTAAAAGCGGTGGCTACAGAGAAAGTGGATTCATTGGTTTTGATCTTCCAGAATTCACTAGATTCTAGAACGGTCCCCATGGATTGTAAGGTAGCAAATGTAACCCCACTATTCAAGAAAGGAGCCAAAGAGAACACAGGGAACTATAGACCAGTTAGCCTGACATGGTATTGATTTGACTTTAATTAATATAAATTAATTGAAGGGTAAGTCATGGCAGGACAGCTCAGCCCCATGCCATGGCATGCTCCTCTTGCGCTATGTGGGACATTAGGGACACTTCCTGTGTCCCTGATGACCATGTGTGCGGGAAGTGTATCCAGCTGCAGCTACTGACAAACCGCATTGCGGCGCTGGAGCTGCGAATGGATACATACTGGAGCATTCGCGATGCTGAGGACATCGTGGATAGCACGTTTAGGGAGTTCGTCACATCGCAGGTAAAGGCTGCACAGGCAGGAAGGGAATGGGTGACCACCAGGCAGAGTAGGAGGTGCAGGCAGGTAGTACAGGGGTCCCCTGAGGCCATCCCCCTCTCAAACAGATATACCAATTTGGATATTGTTGAAGGAAATGGCTTATCAGGGGAAGGCAGCAGCAGCCAACTTCCTGGCACCGTGGGTGGTTCTGCTGCACAGGACGAGAGGAAAAAGAGTGGGAGAGCTATAGTGAGAGGGGATTCTATTGTAAGGGGAATAGATAGGCGTTTCTGCGGCCGCAAACGAGACTCCAGGATGGTATGTTGCCTCCGTGGTGCAAGGGTCAAGGATGTCTCGGAGCGGCTGCAGGACATTATGGAGGAGGAGGGTGAACAGCCAGTTGTCATGGTGCATATAGGTACCAACGATATAGGTAAAAACCGGATGAGGTCCTAAAAGCTGAATACAGGGAGTTAGGAGGTAAATTTAAAAATTGGACCTCAAAGGTAGTAATCTCAGGATTGCTACCAGTGCCACATGCTAGTCAGAGTAGAAATAGAAGGATATTTCAGATGAATACATGGCTAGAGGAATGGTGCAAGGGGGAGGGATTCAAATTCCTGGGACATTGGAACCGGTTCTGGGGGAGGTGGAACCAGTACAAACTGGATGGTTTGCACCTGGGCAGGACTGGGACCGATGTCCTAGGGGGATTGTTTGTTAGTGCTGTTGGGGAGGGTTTAAACTAAAATGGCAGGGCGTTGGGAACCTGTGCTGGGAGACAGAGGAAAGGGAAGCAAGGATAGAAGCAAAAGACAGGAAGGAGAAAAGCAAAAGTGGCAGTCAGAGAAATCAAGTGTTTAAATCAAACATGGCCAAAGTAAATAATAATTCTAAAAGGTCTAAGAGTGTTAAAAAACAAGCCTGAAGGCTTTGTGTCTTAATGCGAGGAGCATTCGTAATAAGGTGGATGAATTAGCTGCGCAAATAGTTGCAAACGGATAGGATATAATTGGGATTACGGAGACATGGCTCCAGGGTGACCAAGGCTGGGAATTCAACATCCAGGGGTATTCAATATTCAGGAAAGACAGGCAAAAAGGAAAAGGAGGTGGGGTAGCATTGCTAGTTAAAGATGAGATTAACACAATAGTAAGGAAGGTTATTAGCTCTGATGATGTGGAATCTGTATCGGTAGAGCTGAGAAATACCAAAGGGCAGAAAACGTAAGTGGGAATTGTATACAGACCCACAAACAGTAATGCTGAGGTTGGGGGTGGCATTAAATGGGAAATTAGAGATGTGTGCAATAAGGGCACAGCAGTTATCATGGGTGACTTAAATCTACATATAGATTGGGCTATCCAAATTAGTAACAATACTGTGGAGGAGGAATTCCTAGAGTGTATACGGGATGGTTTCCTGGACCAATATGTCGAGGAACCAACTAGAGATCAGGCCATTTTAGACTGGGTATTATGTAATGAGAAAGGATTAATTAGCAATCTTGTTGTGCGAGGCCCCTTGGGGCGAAGCAATCATAATATGATAGAATTCTTCATTAAGATGGAGAGTGAAGTATTTGACACAGAGATTAGGGTCCTGAATTTAAATGAAGGAAACTACGATGGTATGAGGCGCGAGTTGGCTAGGATGAATTGGGGAATGTTACTTAAAGGGTTGACAGTGGATAGGCAATGACAAACATTTAAAGATCGCATGGATGAACTACAGAATTTGTTCATCCCTGTTTGGCATAAAAATAAAACAAAGAAGGTGACTCAACCGTGGCTAACAAGGGAAATTAGGGATAGCATAAGATCCAAGGAGAGGACATAAAAATTGGCCAGAAAATGCAGCAAACCTGAGGATTGGGAGCAGTTTAGGATTCAGCAAAGGAGGACAAAGGGATTAATTAAGAGGGGGAAAATAGAGTATGAGAGTAAGCTTGCAGGGAACATTAAAACTGACTGTAAAAGCTTCTATAGATATGTGAAGAGAAAAAGATTGGTGAAGTCAAGCGTAGGTCCCTTGCCATCAGAATCAGGGGAATTTATAATGGGGAACAAAGAAATGGCAGACCAATTAAATACATACTTTGGTTCTGTCTTCACAAAGGAGGACAAAAATAAAATCCCAGAGATGTTGGGGAACATAGGGTCTAATGAGAGGGAGGAACTGAATGAAATCAGTATTTGTAGGGAAATGGTGTTAGGGAAATTGATGGAATTGAAGGCTGATAAATCCCCAGGGCCTGATAACCTACATCCTAGGGTACTTAAGGAAGTGGCCCTAAAAATAGTAGATGCATTGCTGGTCATCTTCCAAAATTCTATAGACTCTGGAACAGTTCCCATGGATTGGAGGGTAGCTAATGTAACCCCAATATTCAAAAAAGGTGGTAGAGGGAAAATGGGGAATTATAGACCGGTAAGCCTGACATCGGTAGTGGGGAAAATGCTAGAGTCCATTATAAAAGATGTAATAGCAGAGCACTTGGAAAACAGTGACGGGATCAGACAAAGTCAACATGGATTTACAAAAGGTAAATCGTGCTTGACTAATCTACTGGAACTTTTTGAGGATGTAACTGGTAGAATAGATAAGGGAGAACCAGTGGATATGGTGTATTTGGACTTTCAGAAGGCTTTCGATAAAGTTCTGCATAAGAGATTAGCGTGTAAAGTTAAAGCACATGGGATTGGGGGTAAGGTACTGACTTGGATAGAGAACTGGTTGGCAGACAGGAAGCAAAGAGTTCGAATAAACAAGTCTTTCTCTGAGTGGCAGGCAGTGACGAGTGGGTTTCCGTAGGGTTCGGTGCTAGGACCCCAGCTATTCACAATATTTTTTAATGATCTAGACGAGAGAACTAGATGTAATATCTCCAAGTTTGCAGACGACACAAAGCTGGGTGGACGTGTGTGCTGTGAGGAGGATGCCGAGAAATTCCAGTATGATTTGGACAGGTTGGGTGATTGGGCAGATGCATGGCAGATGCAGTATAATGTGGATAAATGCGAGGTTATCCACTTTGGTGGCAAAAACGGAAGGCAGATTATTATTTGAACAGCAATAGATTGGGAGAAGGGAAATGCAATGAGACCTGGGTGTCCTTGTGCACCAGTCGCTGAAGGTAAGCATGCAGGTGCAGCAGGCAGTTAAGAAGGCAAATGGTATGTTGGCCTTCATAGCGAGAGGATTCGAGTACAGGAGCAAGGATGTCTTGCTGCAGTTGTACAGGGCCTTGGTGAGACCGCACCTTGAGTATTGTGTGCAGTTTTGGTCGCCTTATCTGAGGAAGGATGTTCTTGCCATGGAGAGAGTGCAGCGAAGATTCACCAGATTGATACCTGGGATGGCAGGAATGACGTATGAGGAGAGATTGGGTCGATTAGGCTTATATTTGCTAGAGTTTAGAAGAATGAGAGGGGATCTCATTGAAACTTATAAAATGTTAACAGGAGTCGACAGACTAGATGCAGGAAGGATGTTCCCGATGGCGGGGGAGTCCAGAACCAGGGGTCACAGTCTAAGGATAAGGGGTAAGCCATTTAGGACTGAGACGAGGAGGAATTTCTTCACCCAGAGAGTGGTGAACCTGTGGAATTCTCTACCACAAAAGGCAGTTGAGGCCAATTCATTAAATATATTCAAGAAGGAGTTAGATATATTTCTTAAGGGTAAAGGGATCAAGGGATATGGGGAGAAAGTAGGGACAGGGTACTGAATTTGGATGATCAGCCATGATCTCATTAAATGGCAGAACAGGCTCGAGGGGCCGAATGGCCTACTCCTGCTTCAATCTTCTATGAGACTGTGACATCTAGTTCTAGACTCCCCAGCCAGAGGGAACACCCTCCCAGCATCTACTCTGTCAAGCCCCTTAAGAATTTTATATGTATCAATGAGATCACCTCTCATTCTTCTAAACTCTAGGGAATATAGGCCTAGTCTACTCAATCTCTACTCATAGGACAATCCTCCCATCCCAGAAATCAGTCTAGTGAACCTTCGTCACACTCCCTCTACGGCAAATCTATCCTTCCTTAGGTGAGGAGACCAAAGCTGTACACAATACTCCAGGTGTGATCTCACCAAGGCCCTAGATAATTGCAATAAGACTACTTTACTCTTATACTCCAATTGTTTTATAATAAAGTTTAACATACCATTTGCTTTCCTAATTGGTTACTACATGTTAACTTTCTGTGATTCATGTTCTTGGACACCCAGGTCCCTCTGAATAACAACATTTCCCAATCTCTCACCATTTGAAAAATATTCTGCTTTTCTATTTATCCTACCAAAGTGGATAACTTTACATTTCTCCACGTTTTATTCCATCTAGCATGTTCTTGCCCACTCACTTAATCTGTCCATATCCCTTTGCACCCTTTTTGCATCCTCCTCACAACTTACTTTCCCACATAGCTTTGTATCGTCAGCAAACTTGGATACATTACTTTAAGTCCCCTCATCTAATTCATTAATATAGATTGTAAATAGCTGAGGCCCAAGCACTGACCTTTGTGGTAACCCACTCGTAACAGCCTGCCAACCCAAAAATGACCCGTTTACTCCTACTCTCTGTATTCTGTCCATTAAACAATCCATGCTAATATATTACCCCATTCCCACGAGCCCTAATTTTGTGTTATACCCTCTTGTGTGGCACGTTATCGAATGGTTTTGAAAATCCGAATACACTACATTCACTGGCTCCCCCCTTATCTACCCTGCAAGTTACAACCTCAGAAAATCATGATTTCCCTTTCATAAATCCATGTTGACTCTGCCCAATCATATTATGATTTTCTAAGTGCCCTGTTACCATGTCCCTAATAATAGATTCTAGCATTTTCCCTACTACATAGAAACATAGAAGATAGGAGCAGGAGTAGGCCATTCGGCCCCTCGAGCCTGCTCCGCCATTTAATGAGATCTCCCCTTTTCCCAATCTATTGCCATTCAAATAATAATCTGTCTTCCTGTTTTTGCCACCAAAGTGGATAACCTCGCATTTATCCACATTATACTGCATTTGCCATGCATCTGCCCAATCACCCAGCCTGTCCAGAATAGGGGGTTAGTCATTTAGGACTGAGATGAGGAGAACTTTCTTCACTCAAAGGGTTGTGAATCTTTGGAATTCTCTACCCCAGAGGGCTCTGGATGATCAGGCATTGAGTATATTCAACAACAACAACAACTTGTATTTATATAGTGCCTTTAACATAGTAAAATGTTCCAAGATGCTTCACAGGAGAGTTATAAGACAAAAATTTGACACCGAGCCACATAAGAAAAAATTAAGGCTGTTGACCAAAAGCTTGATCAAAGAGGTAGGTTTTAAGGAGCATCTTAAAAGGAGGAAAGAGTTAGAGAGGTGGAGAGGTTTAGGGAGGGAGTTCCAGTGCTTAGGGCCCAGGCAGCTGAAGGCACGGCCACCGATGGTTGAGCGATTATAATTAGGGATGCTCACGAGGGCAGAATTTGAGGAGCGCAGATATCTTGGGGGGTTGTGGGGCTACAGAGATTACAAAGAAGGGGATGGGCGAGGCCATGGAGGGATTTGTAAACAAGGATGAGAATTTTTTAATCGAGGCATTGCTTAACCAGGAGCCAATGTAGGTCAGCGAGCACAGGGGTGATGGGTGAACGGGACTTGGTGCGAGTTAGGATACAGGCAGCCAAGTTTTGGTAAACCTCAAGTTTACGTAGGGTAGAATGTGGGAGGCCAGCCAGGAGTGCATTGGAATAGTCAAGTCTAGAGGTAACAAAGGCATGGATGAGGATTTCAGCAGCAGATGAGCTGAGGCATGTTGTGTATGTACCTTTAAGAGAATAACTGGTCTCAGACTGCAGTACCGGCAGTGACCACCCCTGTATAAAAGGCGCTAGTAAGCCTCTGTAGTTTCAGTTTCCCAATTGACTCCTTTCAGTAAAGACTTGTTTTGTTCAACTCCTGCTGTCCGTGTCTCGATCATACACGGACATAATATTGGCGACGAGCAGATACGAACTTACCTACAGTCTGCACCACCTCCTGGGATCCATTCCTGCAGTGAAGTGAGCAGAGGTCAAGGCCAGAAGGAAGAAATAAGCAGTAGAAACGGGCGTCGACCGTGGGCATCCGCCCCTGTGTTAGCGGAGTTGAAGATTGCTGGAGAAGCTGTCGAAAGTGGGGCCTGGTTCCTGTCGACGGTGCTTCAGCTAATCGGGCTGGTGGCACGTAGTACACTGATCCTTCCTGGGCTGCGGCAGTCGCGAACTCGAGTGGATGGCTTGCAACGGGGCCGAGCAGCGTTGTCGGGAAGAGGAGAGAGAGAGGGTGGAGCACACAGGGCGCGGCCGGTGCTACGAAGCCGGGCTGCGTATAGACCCGAGAAGAGGGAGGCAAGAGTCCCACAGGGTTGTTCCACGACGGGGAAATAATTTTTAAAAAAAAGAAATATTAAACACGCAGGAAACCGCGAGGAGCTGCAGGTTGCAATGGAAACCGCGGAAAGCAGTGCTAGCAAAAGTGGGGAAGAAGGCAAAAGCGCGGGAGGCGCCATCTTAATCAGCGGGGGAAGAAGGCAAAGCGCGGGAGGCGCCATTTTGTTAAATCGGGGAAGAAGGCAAAGCGCGGGAGGCACCATTTTAGATTTTCAAGATGCCGAAGACTGGCTGTATCACTACCTTTGATAATACAATAGAGGACTGGACCACGTATGTGGAAAGAGTCGAGGTATATTGCGAGGCAAACGAAATAGCCGATGAGAAAAAGGCATCGGTATTGCTAAACTTAATGGGCGCTAGAACGTACGGCCTATTGCGGGACCTGATTACCCCAGCCAAACTGAAGGCTAAGAGTTTTAACGAAATTGTTGCTGTCCTACAGGAACACCTAAACCCTGCACCACTGTTGATAGCCGAAAGATTTAAATTCCACAGGAGAACTCAGCATAAAGATGAGAGCAATGCCTTATGGAACTACGCAAGCTATCAAAGCACTGCCAGTTCGGAGCAGGACTGGCAGATACACTACGGGACAAATTTGTCTGTGGACTCCTGAGTGAAGGAACACAGAAGAAGTTACTCTCAGAGAAAGAGCTGACGCTAGATAAGGCTTTCAGCATGGCAGTATCGTATGAAGCAGCAGCCAGGGGAGCTGCGGAAATTCAACAAAAGCCACAGGAATACGGCACCCACGAAATGACACGGGGATTTGCAAAATGTTATCGCTGTGGCAGAACTAACCATGACCAGAAGGACTGCTGGTCCAAGGACAAAATATGCAGGCAATGCGGAAAGATGGGACACATTGCACGAGTTTGCAGGTCTGGGAAGAAGACCAGCGACAACAAAAAGGCTACTAAGGAACCGTACAAGAAAGTACAAAAGATGACGGACAATAGTTCCGAAGACCAGATGAGCAATAGTGAATCCGGGAACAGGAGACTAAGCTGTCTCAAACTTCACAATGTAATCGCAAAAGAGGATCACCGAACCATTTGGGTCACCCTCACGATAGCAGGGTCCCAAGTTAAAATGGAATTGGATACAGGATCAGCGTTAACCATCATGAATCGACGAGACTACGAGCGGCTATTCTCACACATACCCTTGAGAGAGACATCCATCGTCTTGACGACGTATACGGGGCAAAAAGTATACCCCAGAGGAAAAATAAGGGTGCCTGTCGAATACAATGGCAAGAAAATACGGAAATTGTATCTCTACATACTGCAAAATGGTGGACCACCGTTATTGGGACGTGAATGGATCAGGAAGATAAGCTTAGATTGGCACTCCATTCATGCAATGACGGTGGACGGTAAAAAAGATGAAGACGTCACTCCTGGACGATTGTCAACAATCTTAGCTAACGCCAAAGAGGTATTTCAACAAGAACTGGGCACTCTTAAAGGCGTAACCGCCTCGATAAAAATAGAAGAGAATGCAATTCCCAAGTTTTTCAAAGCAAGACCGGTACCATATGCAATTCGCCCAGCCGTCGAGGCAGAGCTGGAGAATCTGGAGAAGGCAGGCGTGTTGTCTAAGGTCGACTGGAGTAAGTGGGCGACACCCATCGTTCCTGTCATGAAGAAAACGTTAAGCAATAAGTCTGAGGAGCCAAGGAAGGTTCGCATCTGTGGGGATTTCAAGGTGACGGTGAACCCAGTCCTTCACACAGTACAATATCCTCTTCCAAGGATAGAAGACATCTTCGCCTCACTGTCTGGAGGGAAGCGTTTTACAAAAATTGACCTGGCACAAGCATATTTGCAGATGGAGGTTGAAGAATCCTCTAGGAAGTATCTCACGATAAACACTCACAAAGGTCTTTACCAGTATCATCGATTGGTATTCGGAGTAGCATCGGCTCCGGCGATATGGCAAAGAGCGATGGAACAAGTCCTGCAAGGGATTCCGGGGACTCAGTGTTACTTGGACGACATCCTTGTGACAGGTGAAGATGACAGTGAACACCTTAACAACCTAGAACAGGTGCTCACTAGACTACGGGAACATGGGCTATGAGCCAACCGCCCCAAGTGCGAGTTTTTTAAGAAACAGATATCGTATTGTGGCCACATGATTGATGAAGAGGGGTTACATAAGTCCCCTGACAAAATTGAAGCGGTTGTTAAGGCCCCAGCGCCTGAAAATGTGTCACAACTGAGGTCATTCCTTGGATTGGTGAATTAATACCATAAGTTTTTGCCGAATTTGTCGACTATCCTGCACCCACTGAACACCCTGCTACGAACGGGAGTAGCATGGAAATGGAGCAATGACTGTAAGCGGGCCTTTCAGAAGAGTAAGGATTTAATTACTTCAAGAGAAGTATTGGCTCACTACAACCAAGCACTGCCGATCAGACTGGCGTGTGATGTGTCTCCCTACTGCATTGGGGCGGTACTGTCATGTAAATTCCTTGATGGTTTAGAGAGGCCGATAGCTTTTGCGTCACGCTCGTTAGCTTCTGCCTAGCGTAACTACGCCCAGATTGACAGAGAGGCCCTCAGCCTAGTGTGGGGGGTGAAGAAGTTCAATCACTACCTGCACGGTCAAAAATTTACTCTACTAACCGATCATCAACCTCTTGTCTCCATTTTCAACCCTCAGAAAGGTGTACCGATAATGACAGCGCAACGGCTGCAGAGGTGGTCCCTTTTCCTAGGGGCACACCAATATGACATTGAGTACAAAGGAACTAAACAGCATGGGAATGCTGATGGATTGTCACGCCTACCGTTGCCGACGGTGGAAGAAGAAGACCTTGCAGTGGATCCAATGGAGTTATTCCACTCGACCATAGTCGAATGTCTCCCTGTGACGAATGCAAACATAGAAAAGGAAACACAGAATGACCTGACACAATCACGGGTCTATGATTTAACGGTGAAGGGATGGCCAGCACATGGCGAACCACTGCTGCCAGCATTCTCGCCGAGAAGAGAACAGCTGTCAGTGTGCAGAGGAAACTTGATGTGTGGATCCAGAGTAGTAATTCCACCTAAGTTGACGGATAGAGTGCTCAATGAGCTTCATGAGGGTCATCTGGGTGGGGTAAAAATGAAGAACTTAGCCAGAGCGTTTGTGTGGTGGCCGGGAATCGATAGAGAAATCGAAGAGATGACCAAGAGCTGTGCAGGATGCCAGAAGGTCCAAAACGCCCCACCACAAGCTCCTCTACATCCATGGGAGTGGCCCTCATCTCCATGGCAAAGGGTGCACATTGATTTTGCTGGTCCCTTCATGGAGTCGATGTTTTTAATTGCGGTGGATGCACATTCAAAGTGGCCAGAGGTAATAAAAATGTCCTCAACCACCACGGAAAAAACTATCACAGTTTTACGAACCATATTCGCCAGGAATGGGCTGCCTGAACAGATTTGCTCTGACAATGGACCACAGTTTGTGTCTGAAGAGTTCCGGAGGTTCTTAAAGAACAATGGTGTTAAGCATTACACATCTGCCCCATATCATCCAGCCACTAATGGATTGGCCGAGAGGTTTGTTCAAACATTCAAGAAGGCTATCAAGACAATGTGTAATGAAGATATACCCCTCCAACACAAGGTGGACAACTTCTTGTTTGCCTACCGGAATGCGACACATGCGGTTACCAACCAAACTCCAGCCATGATGTTCTTCAATTGAAGACTACGATGCCGCTTGGATTTGGTTAAGCCAAACGTCCGAAGAGATGTGGAGAACAGGCAGTTTCAGAATATGAATGAAAGGCTGACCAGGAGTTTTAAGATAGGTCAACCAGTTTTGGCCCGGGACTACCGCACTGAGAAATGGCAGCCAGGAACAATTTGTACACAGCAAGGACATCTCATGTATACCATGGATGTTGGAGAGAGCATTGTAAGACGCCATGCTGACCAGATTCTAGAGTCACTGGAAAACCTCAACTCCACACCACGATCTGATACACCTGGTAATGAAATCGACGTACCAATTGCAGCTACCGCAGAATCGGTGATATTGGAAGCAGATGAACCAAACAACGACATTGAACCCGACTCAACCTTGCCGGAGGAACCTGATACCCCAAAGAGGCATTATCCAGACAGAATCAGGAAGCCTCCTCAAAGACTGAACTTATAATTGCTTAAACTTAACCAATGTATCTAGCAACCGTAATTGTGATTGTAATTAGTTATCATTTAGTTGTTAAATGAATGTTATGTACTGTTTATCTAAAAGGGGAGGAATTGTTGTGTATGTACCTTTAAGAGAATAACTGGTCTCAGACTGCAGTACCGGCAGTGACCACCCGTGTATAAAAGGAGCTAGTAAGCCTCTGTAGTTTCAGTTTCCCAATTGACTCCTTTCAGTAAAGACTTGTTTTGTTCAACTCCTGCTGTCCGTGTCTCAATCATACACGGACATAATAAGGCAGGGGCAGAGATGGGCAATGTTACAGAAGTGGAAATAGGTGGTCTAAGTTATGCCATGGATAGGTGGTCAGTAGCTCATTTCAGAGTCAAATATAACACCAAGTGGGGGGAAAAATTTGGTTGATTTGCGCCTGCTGTTAGTGCCTTAAGAGGGCGCTAATGGGGCACAAAGCAACTAGCGCCCGTGCACGGCGATGTTTGCACCGCTCACGAAATTAATTGGACATTTTGCGGCGGCGCTAAACACTACCGCCACAATCTCCTGCGCCAGCAGATCGTAACTTCAGTCGAGCATGCACCGTGCCGGTAGCGCCCCGGTCCGGATATTGAGTGGTGCCCCCTGTCTTACCGCCTGCCGCTAGCAACGACAGGTTGAGGGGAGCGTTTTGCAGTCAGGAAGGGACTGGGGGCGCGCTATTTAAAGGCGACTGCTTCCTGCCTTATTTTGTTGGTGAAATTTTTGCACCACGCATTTTGAGTGAGAGAGACTGCAGGAGATATTCAAAGCTGTGTTGAGGAGTTTTGGGTACTGAGCAGCACTTTGCAGGTTCTTTCTGATTTGATATTCCTTGCATCGATTTAAAAGAATACGGGGGCTGCACTCTGAGCTCTTTCCCTGGGCCTCTCCTTTGTTCTTTCCAACAGATTTGATGCACAGGTCTCTCCAGGCCGAGATTCAAGGCTGCAATGAGCAGGGTGTGGATGGAGAGCAAGATCGACCCTCCCCTTTAAGAACTGGCCGGCGCCAGTGTGTCTGTGTTCCATTGCTGACTGACATCACATGAGCTTTGCCAGGGCTCTGAGGTAGCACCTCGCTCCTCGGCCTTTGCGCCTTAAGACAGGTGTGTAGCGCCTGATTTAGCGCTCCAATCACCTCCAGGGGCGGTAAAAGCCAAGTTTGCAGTCGGAGGTGATAATTAGTGCCAGGCGCTAATCTTTGCGCCCGGACGATAATTGCGCCCTAAGTGGGGCGATACTGAATTTCTCCCCCCAAGGTTGCGAACAGAGTGGTTCAGCCTCAGACAGATGCTAGGGAGAGGGATGGAGTCAATGGCTAGAGAATGGAGTTTGTGGTGGGGACCATAGACAATGGCTTCGGTCTTCCCAATATTGATTTGGAGAAAATTTCTGCTCATCCAGTGCTGGATGTCGGACAAGCAGTCTGACAATTTAGAGACCGTGGAGGGGTCGGGAGAAGTGGTGAGGTAGAGCTGTGTGTCGTTAGCGTACATGTGGAAACTGACGCCGTGTTTTCGGATTATGTCACCAAAGGGCAGCATAAAGATGAGACATAGAAGGGGGCCAAGGATAGATCCTTGGGGGACCCCAGAGGTAACGATGTGGGAGTGGGAAGAGAAGCCATTTCAGGTGATTCTCTGGCTACGATTAGATAGATAAGAATGGAACCAGGCGAGTTCAATATCACCCAACTGGACTCCTGTGAAGCACCTTGGGACGTTTTACTATATTAAAGGCGCTATATAAATACAAGTTGTTGTTGTTTGTCACGGTCACAAAGGATATAATTTGTGACTTTGATGAGAGCTGTTTCGGTACTGTGGCAGGGGCGGAAACCTGATTGGAGGGATTCAAGCATGGAGTTCCAGGAAAGATGGGCACGGATTCAAGATAGAGATCGATAGATTTTTGGATACTAAGGGAACCAAGTGCAGGAATGTGGAGTTGAGGTAGAAGATCAGCCATGGTCTTATTGAATGGTGGAGCAGGCTCAAAGGTCTGAATGGCCTATTATGCTCCTATTTCTTATATTCTTATTATGTTCACCATCTACAAGGATCAAGTCAGGAGTATCATGGAATACTCATCACTTATCTAGACAGGTGCAGCTGCAACAAAAGTCAAGAAAAGCAGCCCACTTGCTCAGTGTCCCTGCCATTGAGCTCAATATCCACCCCTCCACCACAGGTGCACTGTGGCTGCAGTACGCATTACCTAAAGGATACTTTGCAACAACTCCTTCTTCTTAGGCAGTCCCTCGGAACCGAGGATGACTTGCTTCCACATTAAAAATGAGTTCGCAGGTGACTGATGAGTCCAATGCGGGACCTACAGCCTCTGTCACAGGTGGGGCAGACGGTGGTTGAAGGGGCGGGTGGGTGGGGTGCTTGGGTTGACGTGCGCTCCTTGCGCTGCCTGCGCTTGGCTTCCGCTTGCTCCCGGCGAAGAGACTCGAGGTGTTCGGCGCCTTCCCGGATGCTTCTCCTCCACTTTGTGCGGTCTTGGGCCAGGGATTCCCAGGTGTCGGTGGGGATGTTACACTTTTTCAAGGAGGCTTTGAGGGTGACTTGAAGCGTTTCCTCTGCCCACCTGGGGCTCTCTTGCAACAACTCATTGTCTACTTCTAGCAACTCAATGACTACAGCCTCGGAGAAGGACAAAGGCAGCTGTGGGATCATCAAGACCTCCAAATTCCCTTTCAAATAACACACACCATGCTTATTTAGATATATATCACCATTTCTTCATCATCACTGGGTCAAACTCTTGAACCTCCCTACTTAACACCATTGTGGGAGCACCATTATCACAAGGAAAGCAACAGTTCAAGGACAAGCTCAGCAGGTCAGGCAACATCCGTGGAGAGAAATTTGAGTTGACGTTTCGGGTTTGACCCTTCTTCAAAACTGGAGAGAAAAGGAACTGGATCGAAGGCAGGGCTGCGATCGGACAAAAGAATAAAAGAACCAAAAGAAGTAAAAGAGATTAGAAGCTAGACGAGATGGTAATAGGCTGGGATTAGGTGTAAAGTGTACTGGCAGGGCAAAAGATAGCTGCCAGGTGTGAGAGAGAAACAAAAGGAAAGGGGGGGGGAGGAAAGGAGTGGAAAAATATAAGTAAAAATGAAATAGGGGCCGAGGTTATGATCTGAAATTGTTGAACTCGATATTGAGACCGGAAGGCGGCAGAGTGCCTAATCGGAAGATGAGGTGCTGTTCCTCAAGTTTACGTTGAGCTTCCGTGGAACAGTACAAGAGGCCAAGGACGGTGAGGTCCGAGTGGGAATGGAGCGGTGAATTGAAATGACAGGCGACCGGAAGCTCGGGGTCACCCTTACGGACTGAACGGAGGTGTTCCGCAAAGCGGTCACCCAATCTGCGTTTGGTCTCCCCAATGTAGAGGAGACCGCATCGTGAGCAGCGAATACAGTATACTAGATTGCGAGAAGTACAAGTAAATCGCTGTTTCACCTGGAAGGGGTGTTTGGGGCCCTGGACAGTGGGGAGGGGGGAGGTATAGGGGCAGGTGTTACACCTCCTCCGCTTGCACGGGAAGGTGCCAGGCGAAGGGGAAGGGCTGTTTGGGGTGATAGAGGAGTGGACTAGGGTGTCTCGGAGAGAGCGGTCCCTGCGGAATGCTGAAAGGGGAGGGGAGGGGAAGATACGTTTGGTGGTGGGATCACTTTGGAGGTAGCGGAAATGCCGGAGGATGATCCGTTGAATGTGGAGGCTGGTGGGGTGAAAGGTGAGGACAAGGGGAACCCTATCGTGGTTCCGGGAGGGAGGGGCAGGGGTGAGGGCAGAGGTGCGGGAGATAGAACTGACACGGTCGAGGGCAGTGTCCACCACGGTAGAGGGGAATCCTCGGTTGCGGAAAAAGGAAGACATGTCTGAAGCACTGGTGTGGAAGGTGGCATCGTCGGAGCAGATACGGCGGAGGCGGAGAAACTGGGAGAATGGAATAGAGTCCTTACAGGAAGCGGGGTGGGAGGAAGGGTAGTCCAGGTAGCTGTGGGAGTCAGTGGGCTTGTAGTAAATATTGGTCGATAACCTATCCCCAGAGATGGAGACGGAGAAGTCGAGGAAGGGAAGGGAAGAGTCAGAGATGGACCATGTGAAGGTGAGGGAAGGGTGGAAATTGGAGGCAAAGTGAATGAAATTGTCAAGTTCGGGGCGAGAGCAGGAAACGGCACCGATACAGTCATCAATGTATCGGAAAAAGAGGTGAGGGAGGGGACCCGAGTAGGACTGGAACAAAGATTGTTCCACATAGCCCACGAAAAGGCAGGCATAGCTAGGACCCATGCGGGTACCCATGGCAACGCCTTTGATTTGGAGGAAATGAGTGGAGTTAAAGGAGAAGTTGTTCAATGTGAGAACAAGTTCAGCCAGGCGGAGGAGGGTCGTGGTGGATGGGGACTGGTCGGGCCTCTGTTCAAGGAAGAAGCGGAGTGCCCTCAGGCCATCCGGGTGGGGGATGGAGTTGTAGAGGGATTGTACGTCCATGGTGAAAAGGAAGCGGTTGGGGCCAGGAAACTGGAAACTGTTAAAGTGGCGGAGGGCGTCCGAAGGTTATCGACCAATATTTACTACAAGCCCACTGACTCCCACAGCTACCTGGACTACACTTCCTCCCACCCCGCTTCCTGTAAGGACTCTATTCCATTCTCCCAGTTTCTCCGCCTCCACCGTATCTGCTCCGACGATGCCACCTTCCACACCAGTGCTTCAGACATGTCTTCCTTTTTCCGCAACCGAGGATTCCCCTCTACCGTGGTGGACACTGCCCTCGACCGTGTCAGTTCTATCTCCCGCACCTCTGCCCTCACCCCTGCCCCTCCCTCCCGGAACCACGATAGGGTTCCCCTTGTCCTCACCTTTCACCCCACCAGCCTCCACATTCAACGGATCATCCTCCGGCATTTCCGCTACCTCCAAAGTGATCCCACCACCAAACGTATCTTCCCCTCCCCTCCCCTTTCAGCATTCCGCAGGGACCGCTCTCTCCGAGACACCCTAGTCCACTCCTCTATCACCCCAAACAGCCCTTCCCCTTCGCCTGGCACCTTCCCGTGCAAGCGGAGGAGGTGTAACACCTGCCCCTATACCTCCCCCCTCCCCACTGTCCAGGGCCCCAAACACCCCTTCCAGGTGAAACAGCGATTTACTTGTACTTCTCGCAATCTAGTATACTGTATTCGCTGCTCACGATGCGGTCTCCTCTACATTGGGGAGACCAAACGCAGATTGGGTGACCGCTTTGCGGAACACCTCCGTTTAGTCCGTAAGGGTGACCCCGAGCTTCCGGTCGCCTGTCATTTCAATTCACCACTCCATTCCCACTCGGACCTCACCGTCCTTGGCCTCTTGTACTGTTCCACGGAAGCTCAACGTAAACTCGAGGAACAGCACCTCATCTTCCGATTAGGCACTCTGCAGCCTTCCGGTCTCAATATCGAGTTCAACAATTTCAGATCATAACCTCGGCCCCTATTTCATTTTTACTTATATTTTTCCACTCCTTTCCTCCCCCCCCCCTTTCCTTTTGTTTCACTCTCACACCTGGCAGCTATCTTTTGCCCTGCCAGTACACTTTACACCTAATCCCAGCCTATTACCATCTCGTCTAGCTTCTAATCTCTTTTACTTCTTTTGGTTCTTTTATTCTTTTGTCCGATCGCAGCCCTGCCTTCGATCCAGTTCCTTTTCTCTCCAGTTTTGAAGAAGGGTCAAACCCGAAACGTCAACTCAAATTTCTCTCCACGGATGTTGCCTGACCTGCTGAGTTTTTCCAGCATTTTCTGTTGTTATTTCGGATTTCCAACATCTGCAGTATTTTGCTATCGTAGTAGTTCAAGGACAAGGCCCACCACCACTTTCTCAGGGCAACTCGAGATGGACAATAAATGCAACCTTGGCAGAACTGCCCACATTCTAAGAGCAAATAAAAACTTTCAGGCTTTCTCACTAAAGAAAGCAGTCCTGCCTGTATCCTGGAAATGTCAGACTTTGTACTCATTTTCTAACACTATCTCTCACGCTATCTCTCTAAACTATGTTTCCTTTCTAACAGGAAATGTAAATACAGCTTTAAGATGCCACACCTGCACTTTCAAGGTTCTGCCCCAGAAACCCCACCTTCTGACATCTATGCTCCTGAGGACGAAAGCAAAATACTGTAGAATCTGGAAATTAGAAAAACAGAAAATACTGGAAATACTCAGCTGGTCAGGCAGCACCTGTGGAGTTAACGTTTTAGGACAGTGACCTTTTATCAGAACTGGAAAACGCTCGAGATGTAACAGTTTTTAAACAAGTGCAGAGGCAGGGAAAAGGGGAAGGGGAAGAAAGAAGAAAAGGGAAGGTCTATGATAGGATGGAAGACAGGAGTAATTAAATGACAAAAGGAATGATGGTGCAAAGCAAAAGATGTTGGTAATGGGACAAGTAAAGAAACAAAAGATGGGTCTAGAGGTGTTGTAAATAGCAACAGTACAATCATTACTGGCACCTGCTGTCCAAAAAAATGAGAGCAGTGGTTATGAGCTGAAATTGTTGAACTGAATGTTGCATCCGGAAGGCTGTAAAGCAAGTTTTAGTGGATACCTGATCAAACACGAGAAGGGAAACAGAAAGCAATGAAGGTGAACAAGGTAAAAGAGACAAATGGAAATCAAGATGGAGAGAAGAGCAAAACTTCTTCAAGGTGGGCATTCCTGGAAGCAAAGTGGGAGTGAATTAAACACTAATACAAAAGCAAAATACTGTGGATGCTGGGAATCTGCAATAAAGCAGAAAATGCTAGAAATGCTCAGCAGGTCAGGCACCATCTGTGGAGAGAATATTTCCAGTATTTTCTGTTTGATTTCATGCTCCTGAGGAGCCAAGCAAAGTGCACTGGGAGCACAGAATCCATATGCTAACAAGGGGACTATGCAAAATCCAAAGAGGTCTTCTCAGTGCTACAGTGGCGCAAATTGCACTATGGAGCACAATGTCAAGGCCTAGATTTTAGATGATCAAAATTATTTGGCAGGCAGCATTTTGTATTGTGTATGAGTTCCAAGAGAATAGTTACTTTTACCAGGTTTAAGAAAAATCAATAGTTACAAGAATGCTTTCAGTTTTGAACGTGTTAATTGAAAATATGCTTATATGGCTGAGTCCTGACATGTAGAATGTAACTTAATGGCTAATGCTTCCTTGTTGTATTATATAACAAAACATTGGCCGGGAATTTCCTCAGAACTGGTCCCATTCTGCCACTGTATCTTCCCCAGAAGGAGGTTTCTGCCGTACTTCCGGCGAAGTTATAGGGGCAGAGTGGGACTCATTCCGAGGAAATTCCCGACCATTGCATATTATATGCTATAATTCTCCAGTCATTGTAAAACAGCAAATCTTCCAATTTACTCAGAGCAATGTCATGGGAAACCTGCTACATGCAAGAAAGCGCAGGAAATCAACAATAGGCTTGTCAGCATCTGAAAGATTCTGATGAAGGTTCCCATTTAAGACATTGAGCTGTTTTTCCTCTTTCAGATGCTGACTGATCTGCATTTTTGATTTTTATTTCAGATTTCCAGCATTCAGTTTTCTTTGTATTGCTATTTTTGCCTTCCTGTTTAGCTTACTCTTGCATTGTGAGTCAGAATGTAGTTGCAATGCCGGGAAGAAAATAGGCTCACTTAGAATAGTTAAAAATTAAATGAACAATGCCTGAGATACAGCATTAAAATGTTTTTTTTTAATGAATATGAGGACATTGTTGAATCATGTCTTTGTAAGGTTAAATAAATTATTTTGGCAACTGTGATGGGGACGGAGATTATTTGGTTGAATATTAAAAGAGGAAAAATTGGAGAAGAAAAAGAAATAGTTCTGTTCACTTCATCACAAAGACCCAGGAAGATATTTTTGTTCCAATGCCTGATTGAGATATCACAGGTAGAGTTTCTGTTTGCTTGATATGGAGTACATACTCTTTCCAAAAGGGCACACCCCATTTACCTAAGTCAAGAGAGCTTAAGTGCAGGCTGGCAACAGCTAAGGCTTAGGGAGTCCAAGTATGTGCAAGAGTTTAATCAACTACAACTGCACAGCTTGCCAACACAGAGCATTGGTAAGCTTCCCACTGCTTGTCCAGGTTAGGGCATTCGCTAGCAAGCTCATCTGGAACTGATTGGAAAGAATCGCAGCCCCAGTGACAGGGCGGCTCCTCGTCCCCTCCATACCAAGCCCTTTAATGAACCAGATAGGCTGTCAACAGTGTCCTGGAATTACCGAGTTTGTCATCTCGGAGCCAACTAAACTCCAAAGAGACCCTACTTACCGTGCCTCGCCCCTAGCCAGTCATTAGACAACTGACAGCACAGGTTTCAGCAATTTGCTAGGCAGACGGTTGCATAGTGGTTATGTTACTGAACTAATAATCTAATAGGCCTAGACTAATGATCTCGAGATACGAGTTCAAATCCCACCACAGTAGCTGTGGAATTTAAATTCAGTTAATTAAATAAATCTGGAATAAAAAACTAGTATCAATAATGGTGACCATTAAACTACCAGATTGTCATAAAAACCCATCAGGTTCACTAATGTCCTTTAGGGAAGCAAATCTGCTGTCCTTACCTGGTCTGGCCTATATGTGACTCCAGACCCACAGCAATGTAGTTGACTCTTAACTGCCCTCTGAAATGGCCTAGCAAGCCACTCAAAAGCAATTAGGGATGGGCAATAAATGCTGGCTTAGCCAGCGACGCTCACATTCTGTGAACGATTTGGAAAAAAGGCAGCAGTTATTAAAAAATCTTCATAAGTCACATTGTGAGAAGCACAATTCACCATAAAATGTGATTCCATTCTCCTGACCATAGCAGAAGCACCCATTATAAAAGACTTGCAGTGTATATAGTGCTTTTCATGACCACCGGATGTCCTAAAGAGCTTTACAGCCATTGAAGTACTTTTTGAAGTTGTAATGTAGGAAACATGGCAGCCAATTTGCGCACAGCAAGTTCCCACAAACAGCAATGTGATAAGGACCAGATTATTTCTTTTAGTGATGTTGATTGGGTGATAAATATTGGCTAGGACGCCGAGGATAACTCTCCTGCTATTCTTCAAAATAATGCCTGTTTCCACAAGTTGGAAGTGCAAAGCTTTAGATGCAACTGCTTGGCTCTCTGCTGCAGCTCTGTCACTACTTTCCTATAAGATAACTGACCGCCTATTTTGGCTGTTCTGGTGAATGTAAAAGATTCAAAGAAGAGCATAGAGTTCTTCTAATGTCCTAGCCAACATTCATCTCTCAACTACCAAAAACACATTATTTCGTGACTTATGGGACCATGCTATGTACAGATTTCTGCCATATTTGACTACACTTCGAAAGTAATTCATTGGTTGTGAAGTGCTTTGAAGTCATGAGAACTTGAAACGTGCTGTATCAATGCAATTTTTTTTTTAATGCATTGCAGTGTCAGACTAGGCCAGTGTTGTCCAATACATTAGCCACTAGCCACATGTGGCTAATTGAGATTCAGATGTGGCTAATTGAATTTTCGGTTAATAAATAAATTATTAGTAAGCATTACCATCATTGGGCATTTGATCTCAATACTCATACCCAACGACGTATGCATTTAGGGTTAATGCAGTGTACATTAATCTTTTTGTGTATTGCTGGTAATATGAAGAGTGGAGAATGCAAATGTTGTTTAATGGTGTGCATGCTTTACTTCCTTGGTTACTGCTTATTTGTTACAGAATCTTACAGCACAGAAGGAGGCCATTCAGCCAATCGTGGCTGTGCTGGATCTTTGAAAGAGCTATCCAATTCGTCCCTCTCCACCACTCTTTCCCCATAGTCCTGCAACTGTTTCCTTTTCATGTATATATCCAATTCTCTTTTGAAAGTTACAAGTGAGTCAGCTTCCACCCCTCTTTCAAGCAGTACATTCCAGATCATAAGAACTCACCGCATAAAAAAATGTCTCCTCATCTCCTCTCTGGATCTTTTGGCAATTATATAAAGCTGTGTCACTGGTTACCAACCCACTCTCCAGTGGAAACTGTTAAATCCGTGAATCTTAAGGTATGGTGTTCTTCAATAAATAGACGGAGACTGCAGATCAACAATCAACAGGTGTTTACTGGATGAGGGTATTCTAAAAACTAACAGTACAGATCCCTACTCAGGGTTTATATACAGGTGTGGTCACTGCCAGTACTACAGTATACAGGAGCTGTAAAAGTAGTTCTCCTCGTAAAGGTACATACACTACAATTCCTCCCCTTTTAGATTAACAGTACCATAACAGTCAATTAACAGTTAACACTTTTAACATGCACATTAACTGAAATAGTCCATTTATAGATTCAGTCTTTGGGGCGGCTTCCTGATCCTTTCTGGATAGCGCCTTTCCTGAGTGTCTTGCTCTTGATGCGGAGGCGATTCTGGCCCCCTGTCATCGGTTAGTTCATCAGCTTCCGATGCTACTGTTTCTGGGGTAGATGCTACCGGTATGTCGGGTTCATCACCAGGTACGCGAGACATGGGGTTGACTCGTTCCAGTGACGCTAGGATCTGGTCGACATGGCGTCTCACAATGTTCTCCCCAACATCCACTGTGTACATTAGTGGTCCCTGCCGTGCGCATATCGTTCCTGGTTGCCATTTCTCTGTTCGGTAGTCACGGGCCAAGACGGGTTGTCCTACATTGAAGCTCCTTGTCGGCTTCTCGTTGATGTGCTGGAATTGCTTATTCTCAACATTTCTTCGTACATTTGGTCTGAGCAAATCCAGACGAGATCTCAACCTTCGGTTAAAGAACATCATGGCCGGGGTCTGGTTGGTAACTGCATGTGTCGCATTTCTGTAGGTTAACAGGAAATTGTCCACCTTATGCTGCAGTGGAATGTCGTCATCGCACATGGCCCTTACTGCCTTTTTAAAGGTTTGTACGAACCTCTCAGCCAATCCATTTGTGGCTGGATGATACGGGGCAGATGTGTAATGCCTTATCCCATTCCTTCTCATAAATTTCCGAAACTCTTCGGACACAAACTGTGGTCCGTTATCAGGGCAAATCTGTTCTGGCAAGCCGTTCCTGGCAAATATGGTCCGTAGGACTGCAATCGTTTTCTCCGTAGTGGTGGAGGACATTTTGATCACCTCAGGCCATTTCGAGTGTGCATCCACTGCTATTAAGAACATTGAGTCCATGAATGGACGAGCAAAATCAATGTGCACCCGTTGCCATGGAGAGGAGGGCCACTCCCATGGGTGTAGAGGGGCATGTGGTGGTGCATTTTGGGCCTTCTGGCATCCTGAGCAGCTCTTTGTTAGGTCCTTGATTTGTTGATCGATCCCCGGCCACCACACATAAGCCCTAGCAAGGTTTTTCATTTTCACCCCTCCCAGATGGCCTTCGTGAAGCTCATTGAGCACTCTCTTCCTTAACTTGGGTGGAATTACCACTCGGGATCCACACATCAATGTCCCCTGGCATACTGACAGCTGTTCTCTTCTGGATGAGAATGCTGGCAACAGTGAGTCGCCATGTGTTGGCCATCCCTTCACCGTCAAATCATATACCCGAGACAGTGTCGGATCATTTCGGGTCTCCTTCTCTATATCCGCGTTAGTTACTGGCAAGCGTTCAATTATAGTTGAAAATATTTCGACAGGGTCCACTGCTGGTACTTCCTCCGCAGTAGGCAGTGGCAGGCGTGATAGCCCATCAGCGTTTCCATGCTGTTTCGTGCCCTTATACTCTATTTCATATTGGTTCGCCCCTAGAAAAAGGGACCATCTTTGTAGCCGTTGCACAGTCATCACCGGAACGCCCTTCTTTGGATTAAAGATGGAGACAAGTGGTTGGTGGTCAGTCAGCAAGGTGAACTTCTGCCCGTGCAGATAGTGGTTGAACTTTTTCACTCCCCATACTAGGCTGAGGGCCTCCCTGTCAATCTGGGCATAGTTGCGCTCAGCTGAGGTTAGTGACCGAGACGAAAAGGCTACTGGCCTCTCCAACCCGTCTGGGAATTTGTGCGACAGCACCGCTCCAATACCATAGGGTGATGCATCACACGCCAACTGAATTGGTAGTGCTGGGTTGAAATGAGCCAACATCTCTTTTGATGTGATCAATTCTTTGCACTTCTGGAAATCTCGTTTACATTCGTCATTCCACTTCCATGGTACCCCCGTTTGCAGTAGGGTGTTCAGTGGGTGTAATACTGTAGACAAATTTGGTAAGAACTTATGGTAGTAGTTCACCAGCCCGAGGAACGACCTCAGTTGTGACACATTTTCCGGTGCTGGAGCCTTGACTACTGCCTCAATCTTTTCAGGGGACTTATGTAACCCCTCTTTATCAATAACGCGGCCACAATACGAGATCTGCTTCTGGAAAAACTCGCATTTGTGGCGATTAGCTCGTAGCCCATATTCCTGCAATCTAGTGAGCACCTGCTCCAGGTTGGCAAGGTGATCACTGTCATTTTCGCCCGTGACCAGGATGTCGTCCAAATAACACTGGGTCCCTGGAATCCCTTGCAGGGCTTGATCCATTGCCCTTTGCCAAATAGCCGGAGCTGATGCTACCCCGAACACCAGCCGGTTGTATTGGTAGAGACCTTTGTGAGTGTTGATCATGAGGTATTGTTTCGAGGCTTCTTCTACCTCCATTTGCAGGTACGCCTGGGCCAGATCTATCTTAGTGAAGTGTTTTCCTCCAGATAGCGATGCGAAAATATCTTCAATCCGCAGAAGCGGATATTGTACCGTGTGAAGGACTGGGTTCACTGTCACCTTAAAGTCCCCACAGATGCGAACATTCTTTGGTTCCCCAGGCGTATTACTCAACGACCTCTTCATTACAGGAACGATGGGTGTAGCCCACTCACTCCAGTCCACTTTGGACAGTACTCCTGAACGTTCCAAACCTTCCAGCTCTGCTTCAACGGCTGGGCGGATCGCATAAGGCACCGATCTGGCCTTAAAAAACTTTGGGCTTGCATTTTCCTATATTTTGATCGTCGCTGTTATGCCTTTTAGTGTTCCGAGTCCCTCCTGGAACACTTCTTGTGCATCAGTTAGCATTTTTGACAGTCGTCCAGGTGTGACGTCGTCATCCTTTTTGGCCTCTACCGTCAGTGCCTGTATGGAATGCCAATCTAATTGTGTCTTCCGGATCCATTCACGTCCTAGTAGTGGTGGTCCTCCATCTGGCAATACATATAGGTCCATTTTTGGTGTTTCCTTGCCGTTGTATATCACGTTCACCCTTATTTTTCCTTTGGGGTAGACTTTTTGCCCCGTGTACGTCTTCAAGACAATGTCTGTATCTCTCAAGGGTATATGTGAGAATAGCCGCTTGTAGTCCCTTCGGTTTATGGCTGTTAGGGCTGATCCTGTGTCCAATTCCATTTTCACTTGGACTCCGTCTATTTTGAGCGTGACCCAGATAGTTTGGTGATCCTCCATTTTGAT
This sequence comes from Somniosus microcephalus, assembly GCF_052327205.1. Classification (NCBI taxonomy): domain Eukaryota; kingdom Metazoa; phylum Chordata; class Chondrichthyes; order Squaliformes; family Somniosidae; genus Somniosus; species Somniosus microcephalus. Next base: position 315,786,439 of record NC_140988.1, on the reverse strand, counting down.
TACATTATGTAGTTTCAGACAACCCAGCTCCTTGCTTCCGGAGTCTGTATCACTTTTCTGTTCATCTGAACTACTCTCCGTCATTTTATGTACCTTTTTGTACTTCTCCTGTGGAGATTTCTTGCTGCTGGGTTTCTTTCCCGACCTGCAGACTCTTGCTATGTGTCCTGCTTTTCCACACTGTCTGCACACTTGGTCCTTGAACCAACAATCCTTCTGGTTGTGTGTTGTTCTGCCGCAGCGATAACACGTCACTGCTCCATATGACATTTCATTGGTGCCATATTCCTGCGGTCTCCGTTGTATCTCTGGAGCGCCCCGTGCAGCTGCTTCGTGTGATACTGCCATGTTGAAAGCCTTGTCCTGCGTAAGATCCTTTTCTGATAGAAGCCATTTCTGGGTTCCTTCACTTTGAAGCCCACACACAAACTTGTCCCTTAACGTATCTGCTAGTCCCATTCCAAACTGGCAGTGTTTCGATAGCTTGCGCAGTTCCGTTAAATACTCAGCATTACTTTCGTCTTTATGCTGGTTCCTTTTGTGAAACTTAAATCTTTCTGCTATCAGCAGCGGTGTGGGGTTTAAGTGGTCCTGTAGGATTGCCACTATGCTTTCAAAATCCTTATCCACTGGCTTCTCTGGGTTTACTAGGCTTCGCAGTAAGCCATACATTTTTGCACCCATGGAATTCAACAATACCAGTGCTTTCCTGGCATCTGGCACTTCATTCGCCTTGCAGTACACTTCAATGCGTTCTACATATGTCGCCCAATCTTCGACTTCATTGTCGAACGCTGTGACACTGCCACTCTTTGGCATCCCTGGGTGTGGTTAGACTGGCTAAAATGGCGTCTCCCGTGCTCTCCCTTCTTTTCCGCTGGCTCAAAATGGTGTCTCCCGCGCTTCCCTTTCTTCCCGCGCTCGCCCTTCTTCTCTGCTGCGGCTTCAAAAATGGCATCTCCCGCGCTCTCCCTTCTTCTCCGCTGCGGCTCAAATGGCGTCTTCTGCGCTTCCTTTCTTCCCCCGCGGACGCTGCTCAGCCCTTGAGCACTGGCTGCGCTCTGCGCATTTTCCTGCGCGCCTCTCTCGTTGCCGCCGCTCGGTCCTGAACCCCGGCTGTGCTTTACCCTCTCTTTTTGTTTTCCGTCAACGCCGCTCGGTCTTCAACCCCCGGCTGCGCCCTGTGCGCTTTACCCTCTCTCTTACCCCGTCGACGCTGCTCGGCCTTTTCTGTGCCGTCGATCGGCTCCAGCCGCCGCTGTCCGGGAAGGGTCTGCGCCGTACCTGTTGCCAGCCTGTTGCGCTGGATCGTCGTGACTGGAGAACCAAGCCCAGCTCTCAACAGCCTCCCCTGCGATGCTCACTCTCTGCTGGATGACTGGGCAGTTGCTCGTGGTCGACGCCCGTGCTTCTGGCCTCGACTTTCTTCCACTGTCCTCCAGGAGCGAATCCCTGGGAGGAAATGCAGAGTTGCAGGTAGGTTCGAATCTGCCTCGTCGCCACTGTTAAATCCGTGAATCTTAAGGTATGGTGTTCTTCAATAAATAGACGGAGACTGTAGATGAACAATCAACAGGTGTTTACTGGATGAGGGTTTTCTAAAAACTAACAGTACAGATCCCTACTCAGGGTTTATATACAGGTGTGGTCACTGCCGGTACTATAGTATACAGGAGCTGTAAAAGTAGTCCTCCTCTTAAAGGTACATACACTACAGAAACACTTTCTCCTTTTTTACCCTATTAAAATGCTTCATAATTTTGAACACCTCTATTAAATCTCCCCTTAACTTACTCTGCTCTAAGAAGAACAATCCCAACTTCTCTAGTCTCTCCAAATAATTGAAGTCCCTCATCCCTGGCATCATTCTGGTAAATTTCCTCTACACCCTCGCCAAGGCCTTGACATTCTTCCTAAAGGTTGATGCTCAGAATTGGACACAATATTCCAGCTGAGGCCTAACCAGTGATTTATAAAGGTTTAGTATCACTTCCTTGCTTTTGTACTCAATATCTGTATTTATAAAGCTAAAACTCCCATATGGTTTTCTAACAGCTTTATCAACTTGTCCAGCCACCTTCAAAGATTTGTGTATGAGAACTCCCAAGACTCTCTGCTCCTGCACTCCCTTTAAAAATATACCTTTCAGTTTATATTGCCGCTCATCAAAATGCATCATTTCACACTTCTCTGCATTAAATTTCATCTGCTATGTGTCTGCCCAGTTCAGTCTATATCCTCCTGAAGTCTGCCACTATTCTCCTCACTGTTTCCTGCTAAAACAGTGTGTAATGGAGCTATCATTATGGTCAACTCAAGCAATAGAAATAACTGCTCCAGGCTGTCAAGAGGAATGAAAGCCCTAACAATAACAAACAGCTCTAACAGGGCATGACATGGCAAACAGCAAGCTGCAGCCAACCTTCAAAGCTTTGGGATGTCCTATAAGATGTGAAAGGCACTATATAAATGCAAGTTCTTCATGGAGAGCAGAGGCATGTCTGATGCATCTTGTTGTGCAAGTCAATGTTCTCACCAATTACTCTAATGAAATCAAAGTAGCACTCGCTCACAACTACTGGACAAAAACCTAGAAGCTGCACTAAGATGTGCAGTGTCTGATAAATTCGTGCCAGAATTCCAAACGTTGGTGAAGACTGCAAGGTTTCACACTGAATGATGGTAGATGTTTGTTAAGTAAGTATATATTTTAAGTACATTTGCCTGTATTGTGTGTAAGATGCTTTGTATTATTAGTGCATTTGAATTGGATAAATACTTGAAGGGGAAAATTTTGCAGAGCTATGGGGAAAGGGCAGGGAAATGTGACTAATTGGATAGAAGCTCTTTCAAAGAGCTGGCATAGACACCATGGGTCAAATGGCCTCCTTCTGTGATGCATCATTCTAAGATTCCATGTGGCTAAAATGGTTATTTCCACAGCCATAAATGTGGCCAGTCAGCGGTTTCTTTCAGACTGAACTAGACTCCCTACCGGTCAAATTACACTGGGAAACGCTCCTGTTATTTTCCAGGTGTCTTGAGCAATGCAACTACAACCATTCCACAAAGGGTGGACAATAGGCTAGAGGCACAAACAATGGCAGCGCTTCTGAACATCTGGTGGTGAGGGCTGATTCAAAAGGGAATTGGATAAGTACCTGAAGGAAAAATAAACTGCAGGGCTACGGGGGGAAAGGAGTGGGGCTTGTTGAAGTGCTCTTGCAGAGGGCCGGCACGGGCTCGACGGGCCGAAAGACCTCCTTCTGCGCTGTGACCATTCTCTGAATCACAGACACGAATCGCAACAAAGGCGACGGAACGCGGCGCGAGCTCGTGCGCGTTCCTTGCGGATGACGTGAGCACGCCAGGGACAATGGCACGCGCTGTCGCGGCGTTTTCCGCCGCGAGGCAGTTGGAGCGGTGTTAGAGGCGGCTCCGGGTACAGTGTGTGCAACTCAACCAGTTACAAGTTTACTGAGAGATATTCATCCTTCCTTAAATCTTCGCGCTGGCATGGGGTGAGTTCACTTTTTCAATGTATGAACGGCTGCAATAAGACAGAACCCAAACTTTATTTTTTTTAAATGCACTGTTTTGGTTGCATTTTCCCTCCGTCTCTCTCTCTCTCGGTTTGTAAATAGAACAGAGGAGCGAATGAATGGGTTTATTGTTGGGAAGCAAGTGAAAGTTTCCCGCATGCAATTCGTTCCTGAGGATTTGTCACACTCGAGCGGAGGGAAATTGGGAGAGGGGCTGGGTACAGATGGAAAGCAGGGGAGGGAGGGAGTGGGGTGAAGAATGAATGAGAGAAGCACACACAAAAAGAAAAGCCAAGGAGGAGCGAGCCAATGATTGATTTAATTCGGGAACATCTTTCCAGGAACTGCCTTAGAAACGATCAAGCCGCAAAAGTTTCTAGTTGAAGTTTAAAGCAAGAAGCCGAGACTGTGCCGTGTTATTTTACTGCTTCGAATCGCCAGATAGGGACCAAGTTAATTTGGCTGTGATTACTGCAAATACTATCCTGTCTTAATCTTTTAACACCACCTTTCGCTGTTTATTAAACGTATACCTTTTTCAAATAATTTTGATTGATGTAATGAACATAGTTTAAGTTTTGACAACTTTTACTTTAACTTAATGTACAAATACTGGTGAACGAGTGTACGAAGAACACTGGATCCCAATTTATTCAGTGCAGTCAGTCCACGAGGATTATTTGGCATTAATGCAAAAAAAAATGTTCATCGGTCATGGGCACCAGTCATATATTGCGCGTAATTTTGAAACAAGTTTTCCGGTAAGGTTGTAATGGAATAATGTTGTTTTGTGCATTTATCTAGGCTCTATTAAGATTTGGCACTAGGCAGTAACATTGGGCGAAAATGAAAAGCTTAAAAGCCAAGTTCAGGAAAAGTGATGTAAGTACTGCAGACCGTCTACATGACTGTTACTTATTGCTGCAAACAATAGATTTGACTTCGCGCGACTGATAAAGTAATTGACAGGGTGATCAGAAATCTGTGCAGATTTGATGCAGAATGCTCAGATTGTGTCCCCTTAATCTGCAGAAATCTTTTGCATGCAGAAATGTGGCTCAAATTAATTTTAATTTATTAAATGAATAGGTTAAAATAATGGACTTTAAAGAAAAATTAGAAAAACTGAAGCTAGTCATTTGCACATACTTTGTTCTATCCATCCCCCCACGTACCTGCAGTACCTAGACTACTAACCTCCCACATTGTAACATCGGGTCAATGTGCTGCCCATGAAATCCCAATGGGTGAGGTGGTTCGGTCCATTTGGACAAACTCTGAGCCCCTCTAATACTTCCCTAATACATCACCCCTCTGCAGTCACTAAGCTGGTACTCTGCTGCCAACCAGCTAGTGACCAATTGTACACGCTGGTATTGCCATCTTACTGCCCCCACAACCTTGTGAGAAACTGCTCCTAATGGTGTCTTGTCCCCATGTGGTGAGCATTGCTGTTATTGGGATTATCCAGGTTTCATCACGCTTAAATCATTTTAATTCCACTTATTTTTTTGAACTGACATTTACTGCAGAAAATATTTATTGGCAAGGAAGTTCCATGGAGTTGCAAGAGAGACACAAGAACTGGGGGGGGGGGGAAACACTTCTCAAGGAAAATCCACACCCCACTGATTTCTGCTAGCCTTGGTAATAGGCTTCATAGAATGAGTAATACTTCAGAAAAGCATTTTAGTTTACTTACATGCTGTACCTTTTGGTTTAATTGTTGCTAAATTGTTTGTCTGAGTTTGATTACATTGTAATATTGTGTTATGCAACGTATCTTTCTGAAATGTAGACTCCATTGGTACAGAACTTTGTACGTTGCTGTAAAAGTTGCACCTTCATGGATGATGTCCTAAAAAATGAAACTATTGCACTGGATTTTATGATAATTATTGCTGTGCTTTCATGAAGCAACAGTTATGAACTGGTCATGATTTGAAGATACTCCTATGGTGTTTAACAGTTTTAAAAAATCAAATATTAATGTATTTATCAATTTTAGTTTTAATCATTGATCTCAAGCCCTTTCTGTTGTGCAATATGATGTAGCAGAGTTTTTTTCTTCTGAATCTGTTTTGGCTTGAGAGTTTTAAAATCAGAGGGACAAATCATAATTATAAAACCCCAATTGTAGTTGCTAACTTTCAAACGTTAGATTCTGCAGTCGTTGTGAGTTAATCAAGGTAGACATATATCTAAAGCTGTGTTACATTGAGTTACAGGTGCACAGTCTCAGGATTCTGATGACTTCCTCAAAACCCTGACTATGTTACAGCTATTCTGTTACTTAACATCTCTATTTAAAAAGCAGTCACCTAGCCGTACTGCAGTGGTTGTGGTCTCAACCTTTAATTGATTGTAGTTTCCTGTTAGAATAGGAAGACAGTCAATCAGTCCTTCAAAACAGGAAAGAAAATTATACTTTTGAGGGGGAAAAAGCTCAATTTTTCATTTCAAAAAAGCACCTTTTCACCTCCAGCTGGCTACAAACAGTGTGGGTGGCAGTAGCTGTCTTTTACGAGGATGCACTCTGTTAAATCAAAATGGTTTGAAGCCAGTCAGAATGTGTTTTCCACGAGTATGAGTAAGCATGGTTTTATAGCTGGTAACTGCTAATTTCTTTTTCTTAATTTTTTTCTTAAGTTTTAAATAGGATCTGAATTTTAGGCTGTTTGTGAAATGTAATAAAGTAAGTATATACATTCAAGTTTGTTGTTTATTTGAGGATTCAGACGACCAGCTACAAAAGCAAGGATTTAAATGGCTTGTTAAATGTCAAATACTTATGATTTTATAATTTCTAAATAATGACAGTTTATTTTTAAAAAATTGAAAGGAAAATCAGGCTGTTATAGTGTCCATTGTTGAATCGGTATGGCCACAGAGTGGGAGACTACTAGGTAGGAAGAACTAGGTACGAAGACTGGCAGCAGTACTTGTTTATAAAAGACAGCTATGTCCAGAGGCAATTGCCATTCAGGAAGCAAGGACTGGCTTGCCCAACTTGTAAACCAAAGAGTCGATAGTCTACACTATTTGCTTTACGTTTAAACCTTCTCCCCAAAAAAAAAATTTTGGTTTGGGTTTTGTAATGTTTCCTTTTTGTTTATTTAATTGGATACAATCTCACAAATGAAACATGTTTTGCTGTGCCCTGTTGGTTGGTGAGTAGGACCATTTTTCATAATCACTGAACAAACACTTGCCTCCAGAGAATGGTTGGAATCTACTAACATGTTATGATAGCTCAATAAAATGCATGGGAAAAGAGAACTATGCATAATGAAGGTACAGAACCATTGCCTCATTTTAACACGTTATTTAGGAAATAGTTATTTTTAAAAAAAAAGTTGAGTGATATCCATCTGACTTGATGCAAATCTGATTTGCATGTTGTTGGAAATTACCTGTTCAATGTTTAATATACTGCAAAATCTCTGGCGAGGTTTGACTTATTTTATATTTTTTCATAAATGTCAACTATTATTTTGTCTTTACTTTGGCCAGATATCACTGGCACTTGTACAGTATCTCTATTTATTCTTGAGTTTATTAATATAGTGATTTGGCAGACTGAGGAAAATCTGGAGTGGAGGATGTGAGAAAAGGGAAGGTAGCTTGTGGCATACAGTTTTGTGTATTTGACTAATTGCTTGTTAAAAAATCATCAGAATAGTGATGTATCATCACCATTGTCCTATATATGGAACAAATGATTGACGTTTTAAAGTTTAGGGTAAGTTCTTTTGCATCTTTTACAATACATAATATGTGTTTATTTCCCTTCTTACCGCGTTGAGCACATTTTCTAACCTAGAGGACAGGCAAATGGCCTATGTGCAAGGTACTGCCATTGATGGTGGGTGATCTATGCAGGCAGACACTGTCTCATTATTTTATTATTTTCCCTCTCCAAATGGCTTAGCCGAGATTATATAGTTGCTGCATAAGGAGGCCATCGAATGAGGGAGGAGAAAGCAGCCCCACGTTTCTACGCAATGGCAGAATAAATTAGTTCACTGTACTGCCGCATAACTGAAGTGGATGATTAACGTAGCTAATTTTATGATGATGCTGTTTTCTTTTTGTTTTCCACTCTTCCTTCTCCTGTCCCTCCCCATCCCATACTTGCAAATGATGTAGTAGAGTTTTTGTGCTGCTATATTTTCTTATATTGCATGTACTCCAGGAGGCAAGTCTCATAAGGGTCAATAAAAAGTTAGGAAAGAATAGCAGACTAAGCACAGTACATCACTCCAGAATGTCAGCTCGCTCATGAGCAAGGGTCTTGTCATTCATAATCTCAGTGTGGATGATTCAAGCCATAGCACTATCAGAAATTTGTTTCTTGTGTAACATTCCTCCCTCCTTACAGAAGTACCCCAGCAGCAGCTCCACCCAATTGCCATGGTGGTTGTATGACCCTCATTGCCAAGTCACATCTTGGCCTCTTTTTTTTTCCCCCTCCCCTCCTCCCGAACCACCTTTTTTCCCCCAAACATCTCGCTCCCTTCTATCCCTCATGTCTCTCTCAAAATCTTTGTTGCTTACAGCCCCACGTTGACTTCCCTAGGAAACATCCAGCCTTCTTCCTTCTCTCACCCGCTGTACTGTGACTCCTCATCCTCTGTGATTTCAACCTACATCTCTATCTCTATTTCCCTAGTCAATTTCAAATTCAAGTTCACCACCTGTCCACTCTCTGTGCAGCTCCCTCCCCTCTATTAGCCCCATCATTCATGATCTTTCAGCTGCCTCTGAACTTCCTCCTTAAATTTCTCTGCCTTTCCACCATTTAAAAAAATATTTTCTGTTGTTGATCATTCTTGTCCTTAGTCAAACTATTCCATGCATTCTTTTCCTTCATACCATAGTAAATATATTGTTATTCAAAGTTATTCATTTTTTGAAATAAAATAGCTATAAAATCATTGCCATATCTGTTGGAGAGAGAAACTTTTTTTATTGGGAAGTCAAGGGGATGGGACAAGGTCCAGAATGCAGGATTGAACCAAGCTTGAAAAGATTAGGAAAAGGCTTGTATTATTATAGTGCTTTTCATGTCCTCGGGATGTTCCAGAGCACTTCATGGACAACTTTTGAAATGTTGTCACTTGTAATGTAGGAAACGTAGCAGCCAATTTGCACACAACACAGTCCCACAAACAGCAATGAGATAAATGACCAAATAAATTGTTTTTTTTAGTGGCGATAGTTGAGGGATAAATGTTGGCTAGGACACTGGGAGAGCTCCCCTGCTCATCTTCGAATAGTGCCATAGGTCTGAGATGCCAGATGAAGGTCTTGCTTTAATGTCTTATCTGAAAGATGGCACTTCTGACAGTGTGGCTTCAACCCATGGCCTTTTGACTGAGATGAGAATGCTACCACTGAGCCAAGGCTAAAAATTAATTAAGAGATAAGCTAAGGAGTAGAGATTAGGTGACAGTTGTAAGAGTGGGATGGTGGGTGAAGAGAAATATCTTGGAGTTGGAGCTGCTTTTTTTATTCGCACTCTTTATTTTGGTTTCCAGGAGATTAGTATCTGTGAACTGGTGCCTAGCATTTACGTCTCTAAATTCAGCTCCTTTATCATGGTAGATCTGTAGTCTCTCAAATAGCTAGTCTTCTGTTGGGATTTAATCGTTTAAACTTTGGGAGCTGACTCACAGAAGCATGCCTCCTGGAATCTATTCTAAAATGACACTAATTGTGTCTAAGAGGTGGCCGGGATCATCTCTGCCATATGAGCCAATCTAGTTAACAGCAATGCCGATAAAATAAAAGCTCATTTGATGTGTGTCTTGACACCCATACCCTTTTAGAAGATGAAAAGAGAAGTATTATGAGCATTGACATTTTTTTTAGATAAAGTAATTGTTTAAACTGAATGTTGATTATGATCATCAGCTGTGGCTAAGTGGGTAGGACTCTTGCCTTTGGGTTAGGTGGTCATGGGTTCAAGACCCATCGAGAGACTTGTCGGAGGTGCCGATCTTCGGATGAGACGTTAAACTGAGGTCCCATCTGCCCTCTCGGGTGGCTGTAAAAATCCCATGATATTATTGGAAGAAGAGCTGGGGAGAACGCCCTGGTGTTCTGACCCCATATTTATCCCTAAAACAGAATATCTGGTTATAGCCTTCAAAAGGGGATTGGATACATACTTGAAGGAGAAAGAAATTGCAGGGATATAGGGAAAGAGCGGGGTGGGGCTAACCGAATTGCTCTTCGAAAGAGCTGGTGCAGACTAGATGGGCCAAATGGCCGCCTCCTGTGCTGTACTGTTTCTATGATTCTAGGATTGCAGGTGTTCTCGGGGAAAGTTACTGAGGATTGAAGGTATTGAATTATTCGTCACTATATTCATTAGCTCAGGATTATTCTGTAAACTGGTACACTCTAAAATATGGTTGACAAATTCTGCAATATGGAATCCCATGTAAGAGTAAAACTTCAGTCCATTTGTGTAAATTCTTGTGTCTGCTTTATCATTTAATAACTAGCCGTGACAATATGTTAAAGCGATATAAACGCTGAGAAGCGTGACTCATTCACTAAATATAAGGACTAATGTTGTTCTTCTTCTGTGGAAAACCTGAGAAATTTGCTTGGGAACTTGTCTTTCCTTCTATATTCATCGTGAAATACATGTATGTGGATGAAAGCCAGCTTCACCTCACCACTGCTGTACTTGGTTTCACAACTGCCTGACCAAGTTGTGAAAGCGTCAGAATTTCTTGCACCTGATCATTGGTAAAACCAAAGATGTTCTGTTTGCCTCTCACCAGAAACTCTGTACCTAGCTCCCTTTCTGGGTTGTCTGCTCAAGCTCAACCCTGACCTGAGCTTCAAACTCCGCATCCTGGCCATTACCAGACCTCAAACATTACCTGCCTCAACTCCTTGCTGCTGAAACTCTCACCCATGCTTTTGTTCATTCTTGGCTCTTTTCTAAATGTTCTTCTCACTGGCTTCACAAGCTCTACCTTGCATTACTCCAATTCATCCAGAGCTCTGCTGCCTCTGTCCTATTCCTCTTAAAAGCCTGCTCACCTGTCATCCCAATCCGTGCCAACATTTAGTGACTGCCCATCTCCAGGCACATTAGTTTCAAAATCACTGTCTACTAGTTCTTCCATGATCTCACCCCTTTCTACCATAGCATAAGAAATAGCAGGAGTAGGCCACATGGCCCCGATTGCCTGCTCCACCATTCAAAAGATCATGACTGTTGCAACCTCCTCTAACCCCGCATCTCCTCTGACCGCACACTCCACATTTGCATCACTCACCAAATGTGCATTCTCACCCTCACTCCATTCTACCTTCAGTGACTGACCCTTCAGCCATCTTCTGGAACTTCCTCCCTTTGTGTTGCTAAAACTGCCCCTACCTTCAAAAGCCTCCTCATGACTATCTCTTCAACTGCACTATTGGTGACCTTCCTGAACAACCCATGCTATTCTCTCTGCAGTCTGATGCCTAACTGAGATGCCTCGGATGTTTTGCTAAGTTAAAAGCACAAGTTGTTCAATTTGTGAAAGCAACATTTTTGTATTTCAAGATTGTAGCTAATACAAAGAAAATTATTTTTAATAATTGCTTTGCTTGTGCTAGACTAATTTTTGGCAAGTTCTTCAAGCTTGTACCACAGTCTTGTATTTAAACAAATCTTCAAAGTTATCTTCAATTTATGCAGGTTGACTCAAGTGAAGTCAGATTAGAAGATTTCGTTTTGAAATGATTACAAATAGCTTTTTATCAATATTTCTACTGGGAAATCTGATTGACTTCTGTTTTTAGCAGTGTAATTTTGTTAAATGAATTTCTGAAATTTACTTTACTAAGGTGCTGCTCATTTATTAAATGTGTTTTAAAGCTATCAACACCCAAGTCAATGTGAGTTGATAGATGTTGTGCTGCATAAACTTTATTTCTACATCTTTAGCAAATGTGGAGAATACTTAGTATTATTTTTACCTTTTTAGATTTACGCTAGATATTCTACTGTTTTAAGTGTCACTGGCCACTCCCATAAGTGGCCCTCATGTCCCCTACAATCTAGGATGTGCCTTTACTTGGCCCAGTATTTAGATAGTGAGACTTGGGTATTGAATAGAGAACTCTTGTTACTTATCTGAGTTTTCTAGACTATATTACATGCTGCTGCTTGATTCTCCTTGCCTTTGGTAGGTGGAATATAATTTTTATCAGACAGAAACTTGGGTTATGAACCAGCAATACATTTAACAAAGAACAGGCAAGTGAATGGTGCTTTGTGAAAAAGTATACTTACACTAACTTAAAAACTTTGCCAAAGGCTTGACTTTTCTGGTGGCAGGTTTTCTTGGTTTGTTCAGACCATATTAATCTCCAGACCATGGACTTTAATTGGCTGAAGAATTGGCCTTTGGGCCCAGTTTATAGGCAACTGGAGCCAAATTTTTGGAAGTTTCTTTCACTTCCTGCATGGCTGGTGAGATTCAGGAGGAAGAAGAAAACCAGTAACAAAAAGGATTCCTTTTTTTGTAAAACAAAGAAAAGCCCTTTGAATGCATCAAGTTAAATTTTATAGGGGGAAAGTAAAGGGGAAGTGGGGGGAAAAGAAGACGGGGTCGGAAAAGTAAAATGTTTAGTGTATTTTTGTATTTTGTTTTTGAATGTTGGCATTAATAAAGTAAAGCTGGACCTGGCATCATGCAGCCTTATTACTGTAATAGTATTTCAGCATCATGGCCTGTTATCCAACAACTCGGGGGAGGCCCAGGGAAACTGGACTGTTCCTTTCAGACCAGCAGTATAAGAGTTAAAAACCTTGGTCTTATTAAACACTGAACCTTTGAATAAAAATCAGCATGGTAATCATGTATTGATACAGCACAGGCAATATTTCTAGTTTGTAAATGGTTTTGGAAGAATTCCAGCTATTGATGTTTGAGCTTTGAAGGGTTATAAGAGAGTCAGATATTCCACTAAAGGATACTACCTAGCACTGTAAGTCCTCATACACTCACTTGGATTATACACCTTGGGTAGCTTCTTTTTATTTGTTACTGGGATTTGGGTGATGCTGGCATTTATTGCCCATCCCTAGTTGCCCTGAGAAGGTGGAGGGCTGCCACCTTGAAGCAATTGCTGCATTACAACTAATTGGTTTTGCTAAGTCACTTCAGAGAGTATTAATAGGCAACCACACTGGGAAAAGGTAGCAGGTTCCCTTCCCTGAAGGATATTGGTAAACCAGTTAGGCTTTTTATTATATAGACAAGTGGCTTTCAGTCATTTTCCAGATGTTAACCCACAAATTACCAGATTTATTTAATTGAATTTCACACTTACCATGGTAAAATTTGAATTCTCTTGGTTGCTAGTCCAGGACCAAACCATTACACTGCTGTACAGTACTGGGGGTACTGTAGGACATTTAACTGGCAGTTAATGAGGATGTTGCTGGCAGTACATTTGAAACCCCCTTTAGAAGCAACTATATTTTATAAATGGATTGTTTTGTACGATAATTGAAAATACTGAATTTATATTAAAAAAAGAACACTGGTTCCATATTTTTTTAGCAATTGGCAAGAAAAAACATCCCCAAACTATTGCTACAGAAAGTGTTCATATTCTGAAAACTGTAGTGATCTAAGTATTCAGAGAAGTGGTATAATCTAATCCTTGTTCAGTTTTAATGGTATTTCATAGTTTTGCCATATATAGCTTCCTGCTTCATGGTTATGTCCATATTTATTCCTTTTAACATATGTTAACGGGTATTAACTATTATGTGATGGGGCATGCAATGTAAATGTCTGTTGACATTTAGAGGAAAAAAGATCTGATGCAGACATAACTGTATATGGTTTTAAATGATTGCAAATTCTGTAATGAAGTATAGAGTATTGTGGTAATGATACATTTATACTTCGTATCCTCTTGAGACCATCGCTGCTTGCAGCTCTAACAGAGAGAGAGAGAGATGCAGTATAGACGGGATGTGGCCCAGTCTCTGACCTCATCCCTTGAGGAATAAAAATGCCCCAAAAGAATGGAAATCAACTTATCACTGAGTCAAAAAGGAAACAGAGATATGTGTGGGGCCTTCGATTTATGGTTATTTATAATGACATTCTTTTCAATTTATTCATAATGTCATTCCATTTGATACTGTTAAAGGGGCTTGCGTAATTATGTGTTCTTTTCAGTACCCGAGGCAATTTACTGGGGGTTGGTTAGGAATTGTCTGACTGCCAAATAGTCATGTCTAGATTTTTTTTTTGTTTTCACTGCCAACTTCAGATTGTAACTATGCATCAATATTACCTCGTAACATTGTATGCATTCTTTGGCTGGCTGGTGTATTGCTGCAGTTAAAGTTTTAAATAACTTTGATCAAGAAAGTAACTGAGTCTATTTTAGGTATCTTGCAGCTTTTTCACCAATGAAGGTCATAAATGAACTGGAATTGCTGGGAGCATGTATTACAAAAATAAAATGGGAGGTTCACAGTGTTGCTATAGGAATAACAAACTTGCATTTCTGTAGCTTGTCACATCCTCAGGATGTCCCAAAGCTCGTTAAAGCCAATGAATTACTTCTGAAGTGTAGTCACAGTTTGTAGGCAAACATCGCAGCAAATCTGAGCACAGCCTGGTGCCACAAATAATAATAAGATAAATGATCTATTTGTTTTGGTGGTGCTGATTGAGGAATAAATACTGGCCAGGACACTGGGAGAACTCCCTTGCTCTTTGAATAGTACCATGGGGTCTTTTATATGTGTACATAAGCAGGCAGATGGGGCCCCAATTTAATTTTGTATGTAGAAGATGCAGCACTCCCTCAGTACAGCACTGAGGTGTCAGTCTAGATCATGTGCTCCAGTCCTGGAGTGGAGTTTGAACCCATTATCTTCTGACTCTGAAGTAAGAGTACCACCATTGGGCCAAGAAACTTTTCAAAATGAAGCCTTCCTCCGTCCATTCTATTTTTAATAAGTAAAAACAGAAAATGTTGAAAATATATAGGTCAGTCAGCATCTTCAAGTTAATTGTATCTTAAATTAATGTTTCAATACCCTTCATCAGAACTTTTTCTTTGTATCTCTTAATCTATTCCTCTAGAACTTGGAGATGTTGTCACTGTACCAGGTTCTTGTGGTCTCTCTCTTTCTCTCCTTCCCCTCCTGCCGTCCCCTTCCATTCTCGGTGGGGAGCTGGACAATTTTTTTTTCAGTGTCCCTTGACAGCCAAGAATGTCCCTTTTTAACATTCAAAATATTCAATCAGTTGAGGTTTCCCAGTCCAGGTAGTTTGTGTCCAATCCAAATTGTACACTCTAGGGAGCCGCAAGCCTACATTTCGTTGTACTGCACTTGTGCACTAACAATGACAATAAAAGTTGATTTGATTTGGGATGCACTCGTGTGTTTTCTTTTGGCTCTGTTGAACCCACTTACAGTAGAAAAACAAGAAGATAGCTGAGTGACTGAAGCAATCATTTGCCTAACTACATAGTATTTAGTATCTATTTCCAGGGTGTAGTAATTGCATCAGATTTGCATTATTCCAGTAAGGATTATACCACAAATAACATAATTGCAACATTTAACTTAATTACAGTGTAACTTAGAGCAACAAGTTAGCTTGTTTGCACACAAGGCATCTAAGTTACAACAAGGACTGATTGAATCTAGCTTGGGTAGTGAGCATTTTCACTTGCCTGTCCCAGGCAGGAGTAGTGCATTTTATTTTAATATGTACGTATATTGTTTTCTGTGCTTCAGATCACTTGGGGAAGTTACAGAAATGTAAATTGCAAAGCTTGGATTTGTGCCAGATATTTTTTGCTAAAGCCTCCACCATGTGTCTGTTGCTAAATAAGTATACCAGTTGAAACATTTCCAGTACAAAGAAAATACTGTGGCATAAGTACTGGAGGCTTGAAGGGTTATGACACTTTTTTGTGTGTGCGGGGGCGGGGGGGGGAGAAGAAGAAGAAAAGAGAAAGGAAAAGAGGTGGTGGTAGTGGAGTGTGAATTATGCTACATGCCGTAACAGTAAAAATTGTGCAGTGAGGAGTGTTGGACTTAAATTTTCAGTGCTAAGATATAACCAATATTCTAGTGCATAGTGCCAAGTGCTGTGCATATGTTGCATGTATTAGAAGTATTGTGGTAAACAGGACTGTGGGATGTTGACTCAAGGGATATCCTCTGGTGATCTACAATGCTGTCTCTAAGTTTGTCGCAGGATAAAACCTACCCTGGTCCTTCATGGCAGGATGGAGCACAGGATTAGGGCAGTTTACATCATGATTAGATGCCAGTTTCTTTCTGGCACCTAAAGTGTGTTGTAGACTGGCCATAATAGGAAATTGTATAAGAATCATATTTGGTAGAAGAGCAGTACTGTTAAGAATTTGTACCAAATTGCCCATTCCAGTTTAATTTGTTTGCTTAGGCTCTAGCTACTCATAAGTGTACCATAGTTCCTTTTTACTATTGCATGGATGAATTTTATTGGGGGTAATTCTGACATTGGGTGAGAGTACAAAATAGGCGATATCCATTCAGCCGCCCATTGTACTTCTCTCCCGATTTTCATTTTCATTGATTTTAATGGAAATGAACATTGGAGGGATGTATAACAGGCAGCTGAATTGATATCACTCGTTTTACACTATCACCCAAAGTCAAATTTACCATCATAATTTTTAAAAAAAAGTTTGCACTTATTTATTGTACTGACTACTGATGACTAGGGTGTTCTTTAAAGTTTAAAAAGAGTGCACTGAGTTCTGCTTTGCTTTTATTAATCACACCTGTTTCTTTTATCCAAGTTTTAAAAATTCATTCATGGGATGTGGGCGTCACTGGCAATGCCAGCATTTATTGCCCATCCCCAGCTGCCCTTGAGAAGGGGGTGGTGAGTTCCCTCCTTGAACCACTGCAGTCCGTGTGGTGAAGGTACTCCCACAGTGCTGTTAGCTAGGGAGTTCCAGGATTTTGACCCAGTGACGATGAAGGAATGGCGATATATTTCCAAGTCAGGATGGTGTGAAACTTGGAGGTGATGGTGTTCCTGTGCGCCTGCTACCCTTGTCCTTCTAGGTGGTAGAGGTCATGAGTTTGGAAGGTGCTGTTGAAGAAGCCATGGTGAGTTGCTGGAGTGCATCTTGTAGATGCTACACACTGCAGCCACGTGGGCCGGTGGTAGAGGGACTTGTCACTTTATCTTGCTTGATTGTTTGATAAGTAACCTAGTTTCAAGTGAGAGGTTTGGAGTTCTCCCAGTGTCCTGTTATTTATAACCCGCACTAAACATCAGTAGCAGAAATGCTTTTTTTCCATCTAAATCACAAGCAGAAAGAGCTTTACAGTAGAGTTATATTCAAAATAATGGATAAGTGAGAGAAACATAAAAACATAGAAGATAGGAGTAGGCCACTCGACCCCTTGAGCCTGCTCCGCCATTCAATGCGATCATGGCTGATCATCTAAATTCAGTACCCTGTCCCTGCTTTCTCCCCATATTCCTTGATCCCCTTAGTCTTAAGAAATATATCTAACTCCGTCTTGAATATATTTAATGAATTGGCCTCCACTGCCTTCTGTGGTAGAGAATTCCACAGGTTCACCACTCTCTGGGTGAAGAAATTCCTCCTCATCTCTGTTCTAAATGGCTTACCCCTTATCCTTAGACTGTGACCCCTGGTTCTGGACTCCCCCTGCCATCAGGAACAGCCTTCCTGCATCTAGTCTGTCTAGTCCTGTTAGAATTTTATAAGTTTCAATGAGATCCCCTCTCATCTAAACTCTAGTGAATATAAGCCTAATCGACCCAATCTCTCTTCATACATCATTCCTGCCATCCCAGGTATCAGTCTGGAGAATCTTCGCTGCACTCCCTCCATGGCAAGAACATCCTTCCTCAGATAAGGCGACCAAAACTGCACACAATACTCAAGGTGTGGTCTCACCAAGGCCCTGTACAACTGCAGCAAGACATTCTTGCTCCTGTACTCGAATCCTTTCGCTACGAAGGCCAACATACCATTTGCCTTCTTAACCGCCTGCTGCACCTGCATGCTTACCTTCAGCGACTGGCGCACTAGGACACCCAGGTCTCGTTGCACTTCCCCTTTTCGCAAAGCAAGTAATAATACAGGGAAGAAGTCCCTGCTGCGATGTAACTGAGCAGAAGTCAGTCTGGGGAGAGTTGGATGGTGTTGGGAGAGTAAAGACTGAATTTTGGACAAAACTGGAAGAGTAAATTTTGGAGGGGGGTGGGTGAGAAAGAATTTTGCAGCTCACTTGATGGTCGTTACTAGACCTCGGGAAATTAAGATGGCTGTTTCAAAAACATTATTGTGAGGATGGAGAGGTACTTTATAAATATAATATAGCAGGATATTCTAGGGTCTTGAGAGAAGTAGGGATTGTGGATGCATTGGTGGTAATTTTCCAAAACTCCCTGGATTCAGGAAAGGTCCCAGCAGATTGGAAAACTGCTAATGTAACGCCCTTAATTAAAAAAGGAGGCAGACAAAAGGCTGGAAACTATAGACCAGTTAGCCTAACATCTGTGGTTGGTAAAATGTTGGAGTCCATTATTAAGGAAGCAGTAACAGGACATTTGGATAAGCATAATTTAATCGGACAGAGTCAGCATGGTTTTACGAAGGGGAAGTCGTGTTTGACAAATTTGCTCGAATTCTTTGAGGCCGTAACAAACAGGGTGGAAAAGGGGAACCAGTGGATGTGGTGTATTTGGACTTCCAAAAGGCATTTGACAAGGTGCCACACAAAAGATAACTGCACAAGATAAAAAATCATGGGATTGGGGGCAATGTACTGGCATGGGTGGAGGATTGGCTATCTAACAGAAAACAAAGAGTTGGGATAAATGGTTCATTCTCTGGTTGGCAATCAGTAACTAGTGGTGTTCCGCAGGGGTCGGTGCTGGGACCCCAACTCTTTACAATCTATATTAACGATTTGGAGGAAGGGACCGAGTGCAACGTATCCAAGTTTGCCGACGATACAAAGATAGGAGGGAAAGCAGTGAGTGAGGAGGACATAAAAAACCTGCAAAAGGACATAGACAGGCTAAGTGAGTGGGCAAAAATTTGGCAGATGGAATATAATGTTGGAAAGTGTGAGGTTATGCACTTTGGCAGAAAAAATCAAAGAGCAAGTTATTATCTAAATGGAGAGAAACTGCAAAGTGTTACAGTACAAAAGGATCTGGGGGTCCTGGTGCATGAAACACAGGTTAGTATGCAGGTACAGCAGGTGATCAGGAAGACCAATGGAATCTTGGCTTTTATTGTAAGGGGGATGGAGTATAAAAGCAGGGAAGTCTTGCTGCAGTTACACAGGGTACTGGTGAGGCCACACCTGGAATACTGCATACAGTTTTGGTTTCCATATTTAAGAAAAGATATACTTGCTCTCAAGGCAGTTCAGAGAAGGTTCACTCGGTTGATTCCGGAGATGAGGGGGTTGACTTATGAGGAAAGGTTGAGTAGGTTGGGCCTCTACTCATTGGAATTCTGAAGAATGAGAGGTGATCTTATCGAAACATATAAGATTGTGAGGGGGCTTGATCGGGTGGATGCGGTGAGGATGTTTCCACTGATGGGTGAGACTAGAACTAGGGGGCATAATCTTAGAATAAGGGGCTGCCCTTTCAAAACTGAGATGAGGAGAAACTTCTTCACTCAGAGGGTAGTAAATCTATGGAATTTACTACCTCAGAGCTGTGGAAGCTGCGACATTAAATAAATTTAAAACGGAGATAGACAGTTTCCTAGCTGATAAGGGAATAAGGGGTTACGGGGAAAAGGCAGGGAAGTGGACGTGAGTCTAAGTTTGGATCAGCCATGATCCTATTGAATGGTGGAGCATGCCCGAGGGGCCATATGGCCTACTCCTGCTTCTTATGTTCTTATTCTGGACGTTTGGAATTTATAACGTTTTACCTACTAGGAGCATTGATTTTTGGTCTCCATCTCCAGCTAATAGAAGCAACAAGGGAAATTCTGCAGGTCTATATCTAGTTCAATCCTGGATGCTGTGGTCCAGAGACATGTGTGGTAAGAAAATCTAGTATAGCTCTAGTTCTGCCAGGGAAGCAAGCTGAAGATATAGATGTATCCTCCTTTGAGGAAGCATTTCTCAATTTTTTTCTGTTAATGTCTCCACTGGCCCATTATTATGAGTGTTGGCAGTCTGTTTGATTGTGAGCCTGATCCTCTCTTCACCCAGCATCTATACACATGTATCTCTGTTACTGATCAGGAGTGGGAAACATGCCTGATATTTGCATTCCCTAAGCCAAGAGTACAAATTAAAGGGTAAGAAAGTTGAAATGCAGTGGCGGACATTTAAGGAGATATTTCATAACTCTCAACAAAAATATATTCCAGTGAGAAAGAAAGGTTTTAAGAGAAGGGAGCACCATCCGTGGCTAACTAAGGAAGTAAAGGATGGTATCAAATTGAAAACTAAGGCATACAGTGTTGTCAAGATTGGTGGGAGACCACAGGATTGGGAAATTTTTTTAAAAATAGCAAAGGATGACTAAAAAAAATAATAGAGAAGATGAATTATGAGAGTAAGCTGGCAAGAAATATTAAAACATAGTAAGAGCTTCTATAGGTATATAAAAAGGAAGAGGGTAGCTAAAGTAAATGTTGGTCCCTTAGAGGATGAGACTGGGGTATTAATGGGGAAAAGGGAAATGGCAGAGACTCTTAATAAATATTTTGCATCTGTCTTCACTGTAGAAGACACTAACAACATCCCAATAATGGATAATTAAGGGGCCACAGGGAGTGGGGAACTAAAGACAATCACTATCACTAAGGAAATAGTACTCAGTAAAATAATGGGACTAAAAGACGACAAGTCCCCTGGACCAGATGGCCTACATCCCAGGGTCTTAAAAGAAGTGTCTGCAGAGCTAGTGGATGCATTGGTTGCAATATACCAAAATTCCCTGGACTCTGGAGAGGTCCCAGCGGATTGGAAAACCGCTAATGTAACACCCCTGTTTAAGAAAGGAGGGAGACTGAAAGCAGGAAACTATAGACCAGTTAGCCTAACATCTGTCATTGGGAAAATGCTGGAGTCCTTCATTAAGGAAGCAGTAGCAGGGCATTTAGAAAAACATACTGTAGTCAAACAGAGTCAGCATGGTTTTAGGAAAGGGAAATCATGTTTAACAAATTTGCTGGAGTTCTTTGAGGATGTAACGCGCAGGGTGGACAAAGGTGAGCCAGTGGATGTGGTGTATTTGGATTTCCAGAAGGCATTCGATAAGGTGCCACATTAAAGGTTACTGCATAAGATAAGAGCTCACGGAGTTGGGGGTAATATATTAGCATGGATAGAGAATTGGCTAACTAACAAAAAGCAGAGAGTCGGGATAAATGGGTAATTTTCTGGTTGGCAAACGGTAACTAGTGGGGTGCCACAAGGATCGGTGCTGGGGCCCCAACTATTTACAATC
The DNA here is from genome assembly GCF_052327205.1 of Somniosus microcephalus. Taxonomy (NCBI): domain Eukaryota; kingdom Metazoa; phylum Chordata; class Chondrichthyes; order Squaliformes; family Somniosidae; genus Somniosus; species Somniosus microcephalus. The sequence continues at coordinate 315,765,375 of NC_140988.1, read as the reverse complement.
TACATTAATGACTTGGATGAAGGGGTCGAGTGTAATGTAGCCAAGTTTGCGGATGATACAAAGATGAGTGGGAAAGCAAGTTGTGCAGAGGGCTCAAAGAATCTGAAAAGGGATATAGACAGGCTAAATGAGTGGGCAAACATTTGGCAGATGGAGTATAATGTGGGAAAGTGCGAGGTTATCCACTTTGGCAGAAAAAATAAAAAAGCAAACTATTATTTAAATGGAGAGAGATTACAAAATGCTACAGTTCAGAGGGACCTGGGTGTTCTTGTGCATGAAACACAAAAAGTTAGCATGCAGGTACAGCAAGTAATCAAAAAGGCAAATAGAATGTTGGCCTTTTTCAAGGGGGTTGGAGTATAAAAGCAGGGAAGTCCTGCTACAACTGTACAAGGTATTGGTGAGACCACACCTTGAGTACTGCGTACAGTTTTTGTCTCCTTATTTAAGGAAGGATATACTTGCATTGGAGGCAGTTCAGAGACGATTGACTAGGTTAATTCCAGAGATGAGGGGGTTGACTTATGAAGAAAAGTTGAGCAGGTTGGGCCTATACTCATTGGAATTTAGAAGAATGCGAGGTGACCTTATCGAAACATATAAGATACTGAGGGGGCTCGACAGGTTAGATGCAGAGGATGTTTCCCCTCATGGGGAAATCTAGAACTCGGGGGCACAGTCTCGGAATAAAGGGTCGACCTTTTAGAACTGAGATGAGGAGGAATTTCTTTGAGAGTCGTAAATCTGTGGAATTCTTTGCCCCAGAGAGCTGTGGAGGCTGGGTCATTAAATACATTTAAAGTGGAGATAGACAAATTTTTGCAAGATAAGGGAGTGAAGGGTTATGGGGAGCGGGCTGGGAAGTGGCTTTTGAGCCCTAGATCAACCATGATCTTATTGAATGGCAGAGCAGGCTCGAGGGGCCAAGTGGCCTATTCCTACTCCTATTTCTTATGTTTACAATTATAGTACCCCTACAGTTTCCCAGGCTGTGATCGACTGATGCAAGTTACGAATTTCTATAGGCCAGAGGGTGATTCCATGTCATAGTGACTGTTTAACTAATGATGACTTCCAGAGGCAGGTTGTTCTGGCTCTCGATGCAGAGGTTTTGATTTTGTTTGCTGTCGTCTTGCACTTTCTATTCATTTGCAAATGTTGAGTTTACATAGTATTTGCAGCACAGAAACAGGCCATCCGGTCCATGCCTGTGTTTATGCTCCACACGAGCCATATTCACAGATAGGCACATTCACCTCCAACAGTCCAATACTTTTTTTGTATTTTGTGCTTGCGTTTGAATAATATATCTACAGTGAACTTGTGTATACATTATATACAGTAATCAGTCCTCCTTCCATATGGTGAACTGTCTTCAAAAATAAACCTGGTTAAAATTAAAGAGGCAATACATTAACAGCCAGTATTACTATTCAGGATACCAGAAAACAGCATTTCTTCACGTTAATTAAAAGCTTATTAGGACTGCTTATTAGGGCAGCACGGTGGCATAGTGGTTAGCACTGTTGCCTCACAGCGCCAGGGACCCGGGTTCGAATCCGGCCTCGGGTGACTGCCTGTGTGGAGTTTGCACATTCTCCCCGTGTTTGCGTGGGTTTCCTCCCGGGTGCTCCGGTTTCCTCCCACAGTCCAAAGATGTGCGGGTTAGGTTGATTGGCTATGATAAATTGACTCTTAGTGTTAGGGGGATTAAATACGTGGGGTTACGGGGATAGGGTGGGATATGTGTTGGTGTAGGGGTTATGGGGATCGGGTGGGACATGTGTCGGTGCAGGCTCGATGGGCCGAAATGGCCTCTGTCTGCACTGTGGGGTTTCTGTGTGTGTGTGTGTGACTGGTTTATCAGTGCACTGAGTCTGCTCCTTTGACGTAGATGAACATGAGATTGTGCAACCTTGACAGAAATACTAATCTAGCTTAGGAGAGTGCATACCTAAGCTTCAATGGGGCCTTTTGGACACAATTAGAATCTAAGTTGTGACATACAATCATTGCCTGCAGTGGTAGCAGTAAAGCACAGCTCTCTCATTTAGACACTTTTCCATGCCAGTCAAGATGACTTCCTGGCGCATGTTGTCTGCGAGCAAGGGCTCAATTAGGAACTATCCTCCTCGAAGGGGACATAAGCAGCATCTTGTTGGGATCCAATTGACTCCTAGATGATGCATGGGAATGGGAGATGGCACAGAGACAATCCTCTAAGACAGACTCGGAAACACAGTACCTGAGCCAGATTGTTCCAGAGTACTCTAAAATGCTGCAAATGATTGATCAGTGAACATGGGACCCGGAGGGATAGAGCTTTCACAGGCATTGGGATTCTTCACACTTGTCTCTAGATTATCCTGCAAAGTATTGCACTAACAGGTAGGATAGTTTGAGTTGGACAAGCAACAGGAAGCTTACCAATGCTCTGTGTTGGTAAGCGGCACAGCCTTTGCCAGTTAAAAACCATCAGTACTCTTGGATGCACTTGGAGATCCTGAAATCTTGGCTATTGCTCACGTGCTGTTAAATTTTGTGGACGTAGGTAAATGTGGTGTGCCCCTATGGGGACAGAATGTGCACTGCATAGCAGGCAAACGGAAGCCAGTTATATGGACTTTTGTGATTGAGTTGGAGATTCTTAAGCATGATAGGTTTCTGTACATTTCAGACACCCAGATAACCATAAAAAGGTCACGAGTTACACTGTTGCTCAACTTGCACTCAGTATAGTTTTCTTCTTATACCCTTAGACTTGAGTTTAGTTTCAAAACCGATTGTTTCATTCATCATTTTGTACTGTCAGAATGTGTACTTCGTGACAACTACGCAATAATCGCTCCCTTGTTTGCTGACATCATTCGCTGAAGCAGATTGGCTGTTGAAGTCAGTGGGGGGGAAATAATGAAAACAGTTTATTCACGTGACAGCCCTTCAACCAGTTATGTGTTGTATTTTGACCAAGGCTATAATAAATATGTATTTTCAGCAATTTTTTTCAAAATGATTGTTTTGAAGTTTTGATATTAAAGCATTGAGGATGCCAGAGAGGGAACATGCCATGGAATTAATTATGCACATTCTGAATGTTGTACAGAGCTACAGTAGTCCAGCAGAGCTGTTAGCAGTGAGAACCTGTTACTGCAGTTGGCACAGAGTTTCCCCTGATCCTGTCCTACATAGTCAGATCTGTTAACCTGCACTGAAACAGCTGGATTACAAAAGGCAGTCAGTGTGCACAAAAAGGAGATGCAACTGACGACGTATGTCTTTTTATCTGTTCTTGCTGTTAAATGTTTATGGGTAAAAAGCTTAGTCTCCTGAATTACATAAACCCAAATATTAATAAAAGTTAACTTTATGCTTCTCAGACCTCATTAAGCCATGTCTTTTATGCTTTAAAACTGGTTAGCTGTAGTAGACATAGTGGGGCTCCCAGAATGAAGCTTTGTGCACCAGTTGCGTGAATTAGTAAAATGTTGTTTGTTCGGTCACTAAAAAGCAGACATATAAACTATGAGCCCACTACCTTCTATCCCCATTCGTTATATATGTTCGAGGAACAGCACCTCATCTTTCGATAAGGCACTTTACAGCCTTCTGGACTCGACATTGAGTGCAACAATTTCAGACTATAACCTCTGCCCCTATTTTTTCACATGGCAGGCGTTGATGATTCTGCCGTCCCCATTTGCAACATTTAACCCCTCCTGCTTTCCACCCTATCACAGACCGTCCCTTTTGTTCTTTCCTCCCCTCCTCCCTTTCCCTGCCTCTGCACCTGCTTAAAACCTGTTACATCTCTAACTTTTTCCAGTTCCGACAAAGGGTCACAGACCTGAAACATTGGGGTCGATTTTCAGTGTGCCGTGGAGTCAGGATTGGAGGCGTGCGGGGGGTTAAATTCCCGAATTCAGGGGTCCCGACACCATCCCGCCCAAAACCCGCCTCCATGTAAGTTTCAAAGGAGGCGGGTACCCGCCCCGCACTGGGACCCGCCGACCCGAGGCGGGAAGGGATTAGTGCCAATTAACTGCCTGTTAACAGGTAGTTAATGGGCAGTTTTTAGCCTAATCCCTATTTTGAAGGTTGTTGTGTGGGATTCCCGACGGCTCCAAACCACGCCAGGTTAGAGGAGTCGGGCCGTCGGGTTGAAGGACTTGGAGGGGTCGAGATGTCAGTGTTCAGGTGAGTGATGGGTGCATGAGTGCAAAGGTAAGTGTGTTTGGTGTGTCTAAAGTGTGTAAAGAAGTTTAAATTACCTGTACTTACCTTTACAGCCTTCCTTCCTCTATGTTTCGGGAGTCCATCATTCAGCCGGCACAGAAAGCAGAATGTCTGCCATCTGTCAAAAGTGACAGCCGGTGATATTTCTAACTGAGTCTGCGTAGAAGGACTCATGTTAGAAGTAAGACTGTCAGTCTTTGACCGCTTCAAACAGCTGTGAAACACTGATATTTCATCTGTCAATACGTCTTGACAGATGAAATTTCAGTCTGTGACGTCACCTGTTTCCGGGTGGCCCTTAATTGGCCTGCTGAGCCTGCTGGACGGGCTCAACAAGGTCAATCAAGTTAAAATCGCGTGGATTGGCCGCATCTCGATGGAGGCGGGACTACAACCCCGAAAGTTGGAGTCTCGCCTCCTTCCCGACTTCTGAATGAAAATCACCCCCATTAACTCTGTTTCTCTCTCCACGGATGCTGCCTGGCCTGCTGTGTGTTCCCAGCATTTTCTGTTGTTATTTCAGATTTCCAGCATCCGCAGTATTTTGCTATTGTAAGAGAATATATAAGTTGTGGAGGGGCTTTACGATATTGAAAGAATAGAGGAAGGGACAGACAAGGTGGGACAGCTGAGGGGGTAGTATGTGACAACTGATGCTGTGAATAGTAGAGACCGGAGCATGAGGTAAGGAAAGGACAACGAGAAGTTAGAGACCGAGCGAGACAGTCAGACAGACAAAGCAACACAAAGATGACGGACAGACCTTGGGCTCGATTTTAATAGCCCTTTGGAGGCGGGTCAGCTGTGAAAATCGTAAAAAATGCCTTCAGACACCCAACCCGCCTCCATCCCGCCCCCATGCGATTTTAGTGAGTGTCTGTTCAGCTGCTCCCATACTGACCCGACTCCAACTGGTGGGACAGGTAGTTAAGGCATTTAAGAGCCTGTTAACTGCCTTGCTAATCCTATTTTGATAGTAGTTTCCCATTTTCCTGCCTCTGGCTCCTGTTTCCCGTCTTGTCAGAAACAGGCCAGCTGCAAGGAGACGAGTTGGTGGAGGACATGATCTGTAGTCATTAGTGCAGCACTTTAAAAGCCCTCCTGCAACATGGCTGGCATTTAAAAGCAACAACTTTGTTGTTGGAGGTTTGGGATAAGATTTTGCAAATCTACTGACCTTGTGACTGGTCAAGCTGACACACATTTGCTGTGTGAAATGATTGAAATAATCTCAGGCCACTTTGTGCGCTTGCAAGCTTCTTGCCTCGATTGAAATCTTTAACAATGGGATGGGAACCCGTTACATCCTCTCATCCTGGTTGTCCGATTCGGAGGAAGAGCAGTGCAGCTTAGTGCTGTCAGATGAACAAGTGGCTCAGCACACAGCCTCCTAGGAGGAGGAGGAGGACAGGGAGTGAAGCCTTGCGGGGCCGGATGTGGCCAATCCAGCAGCAGGCGACCGCATTGATGGCTGTCAGGCAAGGGATGCACTCATCCATGCCAGAGTTGCGTAAGCTAACGCTTCAACCACAGGTGGCTGGCACATGGAGATGCATATGAGTCTGACAGTCTCAAACCCCAGGCATCATCTGTCCAATAAACAGTGGTTTGCGCTCAGTGTCACCACCATTATTCTACATGGAAATCGCCCTGATCCCTCTTGAACTTCCATTTCCCAGAACAGAGGCCACACTTTAGGTGACCTCAGCAGATCATTAAACCTTTTTTGACACTAAACCCATGTTCATCTGTACTCGGACCTCGATCTCACCTCCTCAGCCATTTGCAGCCAAGCTGCCTTGGTTTGCTGAGGAGGCCTCCTCCTTACGTTTCCAGGGAAGAGCAGCTCCTGACATCTTCTAACTCCCTCAGCAAGAGCATGGAGAGAACCCTCATTGAACCTGGGTGCAGCCTTAGTTTTTCGGGCTGCCATTCCTGCAGCTCCCAGCACCTTTTAAGATTAAAAAAAACATTAATATTACTAAGCAAATGATTGGAACACATCTGACATCTTTTTCATTTCATAGTCAGATAATAAAGTCATATATCAAAAAAACCATGAATCTCTTTCTGGAATATATGACCAGCAATATCATCATTCATTAAATTTTGCTCAGAACAGACGCTGTCAACTCCCCTTTCAAGATAATAAAGCACTAAGCCATCCCAATGATATTTGTATGCAATGGGGACATGGCCCCTTTAAATTTTCAAGCAAGCAACGCATCATCAGACGTGAGAAACTGACACCCTGCAAGCAATTGCCTGGAGGGACCCGCACGTCGGCCATAACGAGGCCAATGAAGCCAAAATCGGAAGTGCTGGGAGGCGGCAGTCGGGTGTGGGTCCGAAAGCTGCCCAGCAGCAGGCCCGCCCTCAACCCGCCTCCGTTATTAAAATCGAGCCCCATGTAAGTAATAACCTATTGTGAACAATGCCAGGAAAGGATCATCAGGGATGAATTTCCGTAAGGGTTTTCCCCCTCATCTACTGTAATTTTGGTGGAAGTGCCATGGTAACCCTGGAAAAACTGTCAGTGTTTATAGAATCAGAATCTTGCAGCACAGAAGGAACCCATTAACTTATCATGTCTGTGCTGTCTCTTTGAAAGAGCTATCAAATTAGTCCCACATCCCTGTTCTTTCACCATAGCTCTGCAAATATTTCCTTTTTAAGTATTTATCCAATTCTCTTTTGAAGTTTCTGTTGAATCTGCTTTCACTGTCCATTTTCAATGCTGTCCTAGGATGGAGCCAAGGACACGTGCCAACTTGGGCAACCTATGCAAATCTGGCCAGGATACGTTCATCCCTTTCATCCCGGGCAGCCATGTGCTCGCGTGCTGCTGCTGGTCGATACACCGGTGCTCTGACCTGCTCTTCCTCCTCCCTGCTCTTCCTCCTCCCTGCTCTTCCTCCTCCCTGCTCTTCCTCCTCCCTGCTCTTCATCCTCATCTGAGGTCCATGCAGAAAGAAAACGAATGGTTCCCATGCTGCTTGTAGATGCCTCCTTTGGGGAAGCGCTCATTGCAAGCAGGGAGAGGGTCTTCTGAGGAGGTCCCACAGTTGATTGATTCAAGCTGCAGCACCTCTGACTTCGGAAGGCCTTCTGAAAGTGCTCAGAGACCTTTTAAAGCCCAGGTCTGGCACCTGCAAGTAATCCTTGATGCAATAAATGATGTCTTGCTAGACCTGCAGCTGTGAGGAGGCCACCCGCGAGTCAACCCGCCAGGTTTACCTGGCGTGGTTTAGGAGGTGTGTGGAGCATGCCAAAATCCTCAAGATCACAATGGGTGCTCAAAATAGGCTTAGAGAGGCTCTTAACGAGCATTTAATGATCACAAATATCGCTATGGCCAACTGGAGGCGGGACCGTTTCCCGACCTCCAAAACCAGCACCGGCAAAATCCCACAGAGGCTGGTTGGAGGCGGGTTCTGAACCTGCCCTCATTGAATCTGATTTTCCTGCCTCCTCTGACGACAGAAAATCTCCCCCAATACTCTAGCTTCAAATATGTATCCATTTTCCCTTAAAAGGTGCAGTGGTTTTGGTCTTGGTCTCTGTCTCAACCACTTCCTGTATGCTGCAATGACTCTGCAAAGAAATTTCTCCTAACCTCTGTTCTCACTCTCTTGATGACAATTGTAAACTGATGATCCCTCATCACTGACTCACCAGCCAGAAGAAATAGTCTCCTTATTTATTTATCTCATCAAAATCCTTCATAATTTTAAAAACCTCTGTTAAATCCCCTTTGAGCTCTTTTGTTCTCCAGTGGAAGTCGTCCCAAAATCTCAAGTTTCTTCTCATAACTGAGAGAAATTCCGGTTAAAAAAGTGTTCAGATTCACAAAATAAAGTTCAGCCAGGGGAAGAGAAAGTTGTTTGCACTTTAAGATAGCAAGGTGTAGACACAATGGAGACACCGAGAGCCAGAGCAGCAAATAATAACAATGGGGAAAGCTTATCACAAAGTGGCACATGCGCTTGTCTCTGGAATGGGGAGGGTGATGATAAGGCATTGGATACAGTCTCCTACAAACACAAAATTAACAGTCAGGCAAACTAATTTAAATGAAATCCAGCTGTTTTTAAATATTTAAATAGGTTTAAATATAACTAGTTGTTGGTGCAACCTTCAGAACATACAATATCTGCTGATACGATAGCAAAATACTGCGGATGTTGGAAATCCGAAATAACAACAGAAAATGCTGGAAAAACTCAGCAGGTCAGGCAACATCCATGGACAGAAATTTGAGTTGACGCTTCGGGTCGAACCCTTCTTCAAAACTGGAAAGAAAAGATAGATCGGAGGCAGGGCTGCGATCGGACAAAAGAATAAAAGAAACAAAAGAAGTAAAAAAGAGACAATAAAAGGTATTAGAAGCTAGACGAGATGGTAATAGGCTGAGATTAGGTGTAAAGTGTACTGGCAGGGCAAGAGATAGCTGCCAGGTGTGAGAGAGAACCAAAAGGAAAGGGGGGGGGGGAAAAGGAGTGGAAAAATTACAAGAAAAAATGAAATAGGAGCCGAGGTTATGATCTGAAATTGTTGAACTCGATATTGAGTCCGGAAGGCTGCAGAGTGCCTAATCGGAAGATGAGGTGCTGTTCCTCGAGTTTACGTTGAGCTTCCGTGGAACAATACAAGAGGCCAAGGACGGTGAGGTCCGAGTGGGAATGGAGCGGTGAATTAAAATGACAGGCGACCGGAAGCTCGGGGTCACCCTTACGGACTGAACGGAGGTGTTCCGCAAAGCGGTCACCCAATCTGCGTTTGGTCTCCCCAATGTAGAGGAGACCGCATCGTGAGCAGCGAATACAGTATACTAGATTGCGAGAAGTACAAGTATTTGCAAGGTATTACAACAATATCTGCCACCCTTCATAAGTCCAAAAGGCCAATAGCAGGGTCTCCGTACACTCCAAAATGTTAGCAAAAGCACTGAAAAAGTGTCAAAAATCAGTATTTCCTGTTGAGAGTGGCAAGCCCCCACACCTCCCTAGGAAATAAATTTTGCAATATCAGAATTTTCTAAATCCACCACTGGAAAGTTACACTTGGGTCCACCCTCCTCGCCTCCCCCACAATGAAATATTGGGTATAGCTGCAGTTTAAGTTATGATGGGTTCATGTCCGAATGCAAGGGATGCATTAACGCACAGGCCCCAGCCAAATATGGAGCACCCACCATTTTTCCCCCCTGTTGGTTAACATATTATCCTATTATCCTATGTAATTTTGATTTCAGTTCTCATTGTAAACTTTTACAAGTTTCTGTAAAGTGCTTTGGGATGTCCTGAAGTCGTGTAAATCGCTATATAAATGCAAGTCTTTTCTTTAAAAATAAAGTCATAATGTATTTACAGTTGCAAGACCAAATAATACTTTTTACAATTTTGAAGTTATTTTTAATACTGTACCTTAATTAAACTGTTACATTTTCTAATTCAGTGAGCAGGCCATGTAATCAAACCTGTAAAATGTACCGTATGCATGCCAGACTCTGAAATGGCAGCAAGTGCTGTTTATTATGGTTAATTGTTAACTTTAAGTATGTCATGCCCACGTGTAGTGAAGAATGTCAGCAGTGATTGTAGTTGGTTTTGTTCCATGATTTCCACACAGTTTGTGTTACTTTTGACAGACTAGACGTGGGCAGAGACCAGCAGACTGTGTTCTAAGGAAGTGGTGTCTGTGATGTTTGCTGCTTAGGACAATGACATTTTGGCTAACTAGTTCTTAAACTGCTATCATAACATGAATGCTGCACTTTAGTTTCCTTTTATTGAATGCTTTGTAGACCCATTTAACCTAGGAATGTCTATAGTATTCTTGATGCATATCTAATTTAAAAGAGTAGAATTGAATTGAATGTTTTTGCTCCGGTTAATATTGCTGCCATCCACCTGTACAGGCCAACCTTCGGCTAGCAGGTTAGGCAAGTATGGAGATTTCCAATATTCTGACCAGCCCCACTCTGGCTATTGAGGATCTGCTTTGGTCCTCCCTACCACACATGGAGTTCTTCCTCCTTTGTGTTCCAAAGATTCAGATTCAAACGTCAGCTGAGATGGGTGTTCAGTCTCTGGGATGTCTGAGAGTTCACTAATTTTCTGTTAAACTATTTTCACATGTCCTCCAATTATCACCTACAGTAATCTTTTGAAACTTAACTGCGTATTGACTCTCTGTGGTGTATTAATCTTTTTAAGATAGCATTTAAGCTATATTCCTAAATATATAGTATGATTACTGGCTTAGTTGTCTGCTTTGTGTGCCTTTGTTCACAATAGGTTGAGCTACACATTTGTTAACAAAAGAACAGATAGTTCCAACTAAATTATTTATTTGTGTGTATCATATTATTTGCTCTGAATTAAAAAAAAAAAAAAAAAAATAGTTTATGGGATGTGGGGGTCGCTGTCAAGGCCAGCATTTATTGCTCATCCCTAATTGCCCTTGAGAAGGTGGTGGTGAGCCACCTTCTTGAACCGCTGCAGTCCGTGTGGTGAAGGTACCCCCACAGTGCTGTTAGGTAGGGAGTTCCAGGATTTTGACCCAACGACAATGAAGGACCGGCGATATACTTAAATCAGGATGGTGTGCGACTTGGAGGTAACCGTGTTCCCATGTGCCTGCTGCCCTTGTCCTTCTAGGTGGAAGAGGTTGCGGGTTTGAGAGGTGCTGCCGAAGAAGCCTTGGTGAGTTGCTGCAGTGCATCTTGTAGGTGGTACACACTGTAGCCATGGTACGCCGGTGGTGGAGGGAGTGAATGTTTAAGGTGGTGGATGGGGTGCCAATCAAGTGGGCTGCTTTGTCCTGGTTGGTTGGTGTCGAGCTTCTTGAGTGTTGTTGGAGCTGCACTCATCCAGGCAAGTGGAGAGTATTCCATCACACTCCTTACTGTCGATGAGCTATTTCCTATAAAAATTCAAAGTGAACTTTCTTTCTGATAAGTACTTAGAGATCAAGTTTCCACTTTCCAACTATTAAATGTTGATCATGGCAGTGCTTATGTTTTTGATGAGATTGCTTTGGGATTTCTTACAATAAAGTTAAGGAATAGATAGACTTCACAGATGGCAGGTGTTTTTTTTTAATCATTTAGCTTAATTGTGTGAAGACCAAAGGGTTTTCACCAGCTTTTAGGAGAGCTCAATGTAGGACCGCTAAAAGCTGCTGGGAGTCCTGTGGTGTGCAGTACTTAGTAATACAAAATAAAACAAAAAGAAATTGGGATACTGCATAATATCCTCAATATGGCCAAGTGTATATAAAGCAAGTTGCATTGTAGTCTGTTTTGTGAAATACCCAAGAAGTATTTTAATTAAACGAGTCCTTGAATCCTTATAACCGTTGGTTCATAAAACCCACTAAATGAAAATAAAGTATAATGGCTGAATGCGAGTTCCGTGTCAAGTGTTTTATTTGGAATATTCTAATTATTCCATGTGTGAAGTAATTCCTAAATAACACATTTTAAGTGAAAATAACTGTTCATATTATTTGGGTCTTTGTTAATCAGTGGTTCTAGTTGACCTACTTTGCAGTGGCACATCTTGATTTCATTGGGGGGAGCATAATCTTATGCATTTTGTGTGGCAATGATTACCTGCTTTTGGGAAATAGTGTGTGGTGATGTGGGATATGTAGATGGGAAGAAAATAAATGTTCAAAATGAAACCCTTGAGTACATACATGTGGATGTCTGGTGAGGAAATAATTGAATAAGCTGTGATACATTTCATAGTCAAATACATTATTGGAATTCATTGGGCCTTGCTCATGAATAGCCGGTTGGGCGAGGTACTGAAGGGTGGCTTGTCATTGTGTAGCAGTACTTCCAAATGAGTAGTATTGAACTTTGAAACCTTGAGTGTAATCAATAATCTGTGCTTCATATAAGACGCACCCAAGAAGGATACAAAGAAAGCTGTCTGGAACTTAAAGGAAAGGATTGCAAAAAGTGTAGAATGTCCAGGGGAGGAGGGAAGAACATTGGAGGAAGGAACAAAAGATGCAAGTAAACTCCATTTGCCCTGGCCAGAAAATGTGAAGCCAACAGCATGACTGGTCCCACATAGTTCTAAGCAGGTACTGGTCTGAAACTTGGTAGCTGTTATTGCACCCTCACTGTACCTGGTGTGTTGTCTTGTAAATAACCTTGAGTTCAACCTTTATTTTGAAGATATGTTGCAACTTCAACAGGTGACTGCTACAGCTGCAGAATTTGCCTCTCTCCCTGCACCACACACCTTATACAGTTAAGGTCCAAGTAGATCAAAGTGTTTGTGCTATAAGAAATACAAAAAGTCATCAAAATTCAACACTTTTTGCTACTACAAAATAATAAACAAAGTGACTTACAGAAAGCTAACATTTAAAGGATGTATGCCTGAAATAGTATACTTGTAAACTGTTGGTAATGTAACTGGCAGCAGTGTTCATTGCCTGAGGAGTTTGTTTACTTTCCCAATTTGATCATTAAACTTGTGACTACATTACATGTTCCTTCCTGCAAAATATTGCTGCTGTGATCAGTAGATCTCTTCAGTATTAAATATAGTCAATGTCAATGTTGACTGTTGGAAATGACTTGGCACATGCAAGATAAATACTATTTGGTTTAGCATTATGTAAGAAAATCTCCTTGGGGTTTGCAACTTGTACTTGGCAGTTTTGTATACTGTATAGATCTGGCACTAAAATTTAGGAAACTTTTCATTATTTGTGTGAATATGTACATTATAGTATAGTTCTGCCAGCATCTATGTTATACATTAACCATTAAACATCTGTTTTCTATTGTAATTCAGCAGAGACTGGTTTTGATTACATTATACATGCACACATTTTACATATGAGCTAGACTTGAGGGCTAGCTTTGGGATTAGTTATATAGACAACTGCTGACCTAATCAAGACTGACGAGTGTTTGAGATGAAGATGCGATAAATCAGGATGGCGTGATAATTGGTGAATCCAAATTTGGGTTTTAAAAACCTGTCCGTTGTAGGACAAAAGAAAGATTAAGCAACGTAAGAGTCCCACAGTTCTGAGACCTGAGGAGATTATAAATAGAGTAGAATATGGTGCGATGAGTGCTGATTTCAACACCGTGCAGATTTGGAAACAGGGAAGTGCATGTAGGATGGTATTTTTGGAGTTTGAGGAATAAGTTTGAAGTGTTAAAAACTTAATGACCATACTCATAATAAAATAGAGAAAGACAAGATCGATCGTGATGGGGTGAGGTAGAAAAGGGAGAGGGGGCTACAGCTGAGAGAAGGATTTGAAGCATTCAAAGGAGATGAATAAATTCCTAATTGCAAAATAGAAAAAAATAAACAATCTCGTCCAAATTTTTTGTGTGCCAGTTGTAGTGAAATTCTTAAAATTTTATTAGCTCTAGAGCACACAGGAAAACTTCTCCTGATTTGGTCTTGTCAGGGACTGCAGAAAATTCCTATGTAAAAATTGTTGGACTAAGTAAATTGAAAGAGTATATAGTACCTGTTTTCTGTTCTATGCTGAAGAGTTACCATTTAGATAACTTGATGCAAGCTGCTTCATGCATATTAACAATGTGCTTCAGTGATGGTTGATCAGTCTGATTGCTTGCAAAGGAATCTGAAGCTTTGTGAAAATCAAACCGGATGTTAGTTGTCAGACTCATTTGTTAACAAAATTGAAATCCAAGATTGCAGTGATACAATATTAGAGAAAGCTCTGCAACATGTTTGAGAACCGTTGATGTTATGCCCCAGTAGTAGAAAACAAGTTTCTAAAATGTCTATTAGGTTAAGTGTAGTAGTCTTTGGGCCTGCACTGTGGAATCCCACCACAGAAGTTAGGACAATATGTCTAGGGATGGAGGAATAACTTTTCGTCTGACGGGCGATGAGTACTAAACTTTCTATTCCTGTTGGAGGCATGTGATTGACATTGAGAACAGCTGGAGATACCGGTTTCTATTTAAAACCATGAAACCTACTGCATCCAACAGGCTGCTCCGCAGCTATCAAAATAATTCTCTTGCATAGGATCAGTATCTATTGTTGTAATGGAGACCTTTTAGATTTGTTTCTCCATTAACAATTGTATTGTTCTAGATTTGTGTGTGTATGTAATTGAGTGAGTTTGAATCCTTGTATGAAATGCAGTATCCCCTACTGCTAATATTCAGGATGCCCTGGGGATGGGAGCCCTGGGGATGGGGGCAGAGGTTGGAGATGTAGACAAATAGAAGAAAGTGGGGGAAAAATGAAAACTACATGAAGAGAAACAATTTTGAACAATACATACTTAAACCATTCAGCAGGGGTCCCCACTACTATCTTTTCTGACATTTATTTGTTAGAACCCTTCACAAAGTAGTGATGACATGAAATTACTTCTAAAATTTGATCACCGTGATTTGTTTACTCCAGACATTTTTCTACATGGACCTTAGATAACCTCTTTTTAATCATACTTTGAGATGTGGGCATTGTTGGTAAATCTGCTATTTATTGTCCACCCTAGTTGCCATTGAGAAGGTGGTGGTGAGCCGCCACCTTGAACTGCTGCAGTCCAAGAGGTGATGGTACTCCCACAATGCTGTAATCCAGGACTTTGACCAGCGACAATGAGGAACAACGCTGTATGTCGGGCACCACTTTTGGCACCAGCCCCAGATGTTAGTGAGGAGGACTTTGCGGGTTGGACTGGGCTGAGTGGTCCGTCCGGTTTTATTCTTGTTTTCCTTTCTAGCTGTTTGATATAACTGAGTGACTTGCTAGGCCACTTCAGAGGGCAGTCAGCCATGTTGGTGTGAGACTGACGTCACATATAGACCAGACTGGGTAATAACAGCAGCTTTCCTTCCCTAAAGGACATGAGTGAAACAGTTGGGATTTATGACAACTCGACAGCTTCACGGTCACTTTTACCGGTACCAACTTTTTATTTCTAGATTTTTAAAACTGAATACAAACTCTCAAAACTGCCTTGGTAGGGTTTGCAATCATGTTCCCTGGATTATTAGTTCTGGCCTCTGGATTACTTCTCCAGTAATATAACCACTGCACTTCCCTTGGCACCCTTGGTAAAGTGCACACAGTTTTTGCCACGGGATAGAACACTGTTAAATGGCTCCTAACCAAATAGCTTTTGAATGTATCACATACTTGCTTTTGCCTCACTTCCTTATTTGGGCACGATTTCCCTGAATGTGAACTTTAAACTTTTTAAGTAACACAACTCATACATCAGTCACTTAGTACGCTTAATCCTTGCAAAGCAGTTTAGTAGCCCATCTTCTGCAATTCTGCACTGTTGACCTTCAAGGGAAGCAACCGTAACTGAATACTGTGTAAATGGTAACGGAAGGATGAAGTACATGTGCATATACAGTAATTCAAGAGAAAATCTGTCAGTACTTTGATCTCTTAATCCATTGTCCTCATTGCAAAAAATAGCTGTGTTTATATGTTGAGACATTAAGTTGGAAAGTCAAGGCCCACAGTGCAGAACACACCCAGGTTGCAAAGTGTTTGAGAGAAGACAACATCGATTGAGAACTGATGTCTGCCATGGATTAGTGGTAGCACCCTCGCCTCTGAGACAGAAAGCCATGGGTTCAAACCCCACTCCAGAGACTTGAGCACATAATATAGATTGATACTTCAGTGCAGTACTGAGGGTGTGCTGCACTGTCAGAGGTGCTGTCTTCCAGATGGGGCATTAAACTGAGGCCTTGTCTGCCTCGGGTGGATGTACAAAACCCCTTTGCACTATTCGAAGAAAAGCCAGGGAGTTCTTCCAGTGCCCTGAACTGACATAACTAAAATGGATTATCTAGTCATTAATTTGATTGGTATTTGTGGAACCTTGCTGTGCACAAAATTGGCTGCCATGTTTCCATAAAAGTATGTCATTGGTTGTAAAGCACTTCCTCATGTTGTGACATAAAAACATAGAAGATAGGAGCAGCAGTAGGCCATTCGGCCCCTCGAGCATGCTCCGCCATTTAATGAGATCAAGGCTGATTATCCAAATTCAGTACCCTGTCCCTGCTTTCTCCCCATATCCCTTGATCCCTTTAGCCTTAAGAAATATATCTAACTCCTTCTTGAATATATTTAATGAATTGGCCTCAACTGCCTTTTGTGGCAGAGAATTCCACAGGTTCACCACTCTCTGGGTGAAGAAATTCCTCCTCATCTCAGTCCTAAATGGCTGACCCCTGGTTCTGGACTCCCCCGCCATCGGGAACATCCTTCCTGCATCTAGTCTGTCTAGTCCTGTTGGAATTTTATAAGTTTCAATAAGATCCCCTCTCATTCTTCTAAACTCCAGCGAATATAAGCCCAATTGAACCAATCTCTCCTCATACGTCATTCCTGCCATCCCAGGTATCAGTCTGGTGAATCTTCGCTGCACTCCCTCCATGGCAAGAACGTCCTTCCTCAGACAAGGCGACCAAAACTACACACGATACTCAAGATGTGGTGTCACCAAGGCCCTGTACAACTGCAGCAAGACATCCTTGCTCCTGTTCTCGAATCCTCTCGTTATGAAGGCCAACATACCATTTGCCTTCTTAACTGCCTGCTGCACCTGCATGCTTATCTTCAGCGACTGGTGCACAAGGACACCCAGGTCTCGTTGCACTTGCCCTTCTCCCAATCTATTGCCGTTCAGATAATCTGCCTTACTGTTTTTGTCACCAAAGTGGATAATCTCGCATTTATCCATGTTATATTGCATCTGCCATGCTTCTGCCCAATCACCCAACCCGTCCAAATCATACTAGAGTTTCTCTGCATCCTCCTCACAGCACACACGCCCACCCAGCTTTGTGTCGTCTGCAAACTTGGAGATATTACATCTAGTTCCCTCATCTAGATCATTAATATATATTGTGAATAGCTGGGGTCCTAGCACCGATCCCTGCGGTACCTCACTGCCTGGGGGGGGGGGAACGTTTATTCCAACTCTTTGCTTCCTGTCTGCCAACCAGTTCTCTATCCAAGTCAGTACCTTACACCCAATCCCATGTGCTTTAACTTTACATGCTAATCTCTTATGCGGGACCTTATTGAAAGCCTTCTGAAAGTCCAAATACACCACATCCACTGGTTCTCCCTTATCTATTCTACCAGTTACATCCTCAATTTTTTATTATTTTTGACTACACACTTTATTATGCTGATGTGTCTCATCCTAGAGACAAACCAGCTGGGATATGACCAACTTTCTTTGGCGTGTTAATAATGATTAATTGCAACGATGGTTGGGTTGGTCTCACCAGAAGCACTTCCTGACAGCTGCTTGCTTTGTTCTGCATATGATTCATTAAGATAAGAAGCTTGCAGTCGGATGGTAAATGTGTTTGCGTCTGATTTAGATGGACACTGCTCACATCCATTCAACGAATAGTATGTGTGTCTTTTAATTTGCAAGTTACATTGTTGATTTCACTTGTTCCTGATCAAACTTCACATCCAGTATGTTAAATAAAGTGGCAAGTAGAATCTTAGAATCGTTATAGCATGGAAGAAGGCCATTCGGCCCGTCGAGCCCGTGCCGACTCACGGCTAGACCCACCCCACTGCCCTTTCCCCGTAGCCCTGCAATTGTTTTCCCCTTCAGATACTTATCCAACTCCCTTTTGAAAGCTGTGATTGAGTCTGCCTCCACCACCCTTTCAGGCAGTGCATTCCAGATCCTAACCACTCGCTGTGTAAAAAAGCTTTTTCTTGTGTCGCCTTTTTTTTGCCAATCACCTTAAATCTGTGTCCTCTGGTTCTCGGCCCTTCTACCAATGGGAACAGTTTATCTCTCTCTCTCTACCCTGTCCAGACCATCATGATTTTGAACACCTCTATCAGATTTCCTCTTAATCTTCTCTGCTCCAAGGAGAACAACTCCAGCTTCTCCAGTCTATCAATGTAACTGAAGTCCCTTATTCCTGGAATCATTCTTGTAAATCCTTTCTGCACCCTCTCCAAGGCCTTCACATCCTTCCTAAAGTGTGGTGCCCAAAATTGGACACATTGCTCCCGTTGGGGCCGAACCAGCGTTTTATACAGGTTCATCATAATTTCCACACTTTTGTACTCTATACCTCTATTTATGAAGCCCAGGATCCCATAAGCCTTTTTAACTGCTTTCTCCACCTGCCCTGCCGCCTTCAACGATTTATGCACCCCCCCACAGGTGTCTCTGTTCATGCGCCCCCTTCAGGATTGTACCCTTTAGTTTATAAGTCCTCTCCTCATTCTACCAAAATGCATCAATTCACACTTTTCGGCGTTAAATTTCATCTGCCACGTGTCTGCCCATTTCACCAACCTGCCTATGTCTTCCTGAAGTCTATCACTCTCCTCCTCACTGTTCACTATACTTCCAAGCTTTGTGTCATTTGCAAATTTTTGAAATTGTGCCCTGTACACCCACATCAATATCATTAATATATATCAAGAAAAGCAGTGGTCCTAGAACCGACCCCTGGGGAACACCACTGTATACGTTCCTCCATTCTGAAAAACAACCGTTCACCACTACTCTCTGTTTCCTGTCACTTAGCCAATTTTGTATCCAGGCTGCCTCTGTCCCTTTTATTCCATGGGCTTCAACTTTGCTGGCAAGCCTATTATGTGGCACTTTGTCGAACGCCTTTTGGAAATCCATGTACACTACATCAACCCTCTCTGTTACCTCATCAAAAAACACGATTTGCCTTTAACAAATTCGTGCTGGCTTTCCTTAATTAATCCACCCCTATCCAAGTGACTGATTTTGTCTGATTACTGTTTCTAAAAGCTTCCCCACTACTGAGGTTAAACTGATTTGGCCTGTAGTTGCTGGGTTTATTTTTACACCCTTTTCTGAACAATGGTGTAACATTTGCAATTCTCCAGTCCTCTGACACCACCCCCGTATATCTATGGAGGATTGGAATATTATGGCCAGTACCTCAATACCCTCAGCATCCTAGGATGCATCCCATCTGCTCCTGGTGATTTATCTACGTTGAGTGCAGCCAGCCTTTCTAGTACCTCCTTTATCAAGTTTTATCCTATCAAATGTTTCTACTATTCTCCTCCTGCACTATGTCTATGACAGCATCCCCTTCCTTGAAGACAGATGCAAAGTACTCATTTGGTACCTCAGCCATACCCTCTGTCCATGCATAGGTCCCATTTTTGGTCCCTAATCGGCTCCACCCCTCCTTACTACCCTTTTACTATTTATATGCCTATAGAAGACTTTTGGATTACCTTTTATGTTAGCTGCCATTCTATTTGCATATCCTCTCTTTGCCCCTCTTATTTTCTTTTTCACTTCTCCTCTAACCTTTCTATATATATATATGTATGTGTAGCCTGATTCTCAGAATTATTTGCAACCTGAGTGATGAATGTTGAAGGCCTTTTGGGTTCTAAGGTGTTGATGAGATGATTCTGGTGATTGATGGAATCATTGATGTCAATGTAGGTAGCAGGTCAGAATTTGAGCAGGGATTTCAGAAAAACTTTGAGGTAGTATGTCCAAGGATGGAAAGTGATAGTGGAGGAGGTTTAAGACAGACACTGATGCACAGGAAAGTGACGAGACAGAGCCCCACCAGTCAATGAAGCATTGGGTTTTCCAGGGCATGTCTGATCATGAGAGAGAGGGGTGGCTATGTCCGGTTGGGGGAGTTGATGTGGAAGATGAAGTTGAGGCAGAGGAGCAGAGCAAGGAATGGGGTATCCAGAAGTGCAGACAATACTCTGACCAAACTGTTGCCATGTATAAATTTATCATAACTTATTTTGCTATTGTT
Organism: Somniosus microcephalus; assembly: GCF_052327205.1. NCBI lineage: Eukaryota > Metazoa > Chordata > Chondrichthyes > Squaliformes > Somniosidae > Somniosus > Somniosus microcephalus. The sequence continues at coordinate 315,745,319 of NC_140988.1, read as the reverse complement.
CTCTGTCACTATTTATGGCTTTATCTGTTTGTACTTTCATGGCCATTATTTATTTGTGCCACCAGGTTTCTTGCACACCGTTCAGCACCTTTCTGTTGAGTGTATATATCCCCCCTTCATTTTTCATCCCAAAATGAATCACCTCACTTCTCTCTGCATTAAATTGTATCTACTGTACTACCTGTAACCTATCTAGGTTCTCCTGAAATCATTTACAGTCCTCTTTGCTGTTTGCTAAATTGCCTACTTTTTTGATAAATTTTGATGATTTGGACATCTGGTGCATATCATCTATATATACTGATGACAAAAATGGGCCCAGAATTGACCACAGGGTTCTCTACTTCTAACTTTCTCTTCCAATCTGAGCAACCCTATTAACCCTAACTCGTGTTCCCTGTCTGCCAGCCAACTTTCTAGCCATTCTGTCACATTTTCTTTTATATCATGTGCCTGAATTTATGCAATCGACCTCCCGTGGAAAGATTAGAGAAGATCAAATAAATCTAGTAGTAATGAATTACATAGAATATACAGCACAAAACAGGCCATTCAGCCCAACCAGTCTGTGCTGACGTTTATACTCCGCATGACTCTCCTCCCATTCCATCTGCCTCATCGCAGCCTTTCAGCATATTTTTTTATTCCCTTTTCTCTCATGTACTCATCTAGTTTCCTTTTGAAAGCATCTAAGCTATTTGCCTCAACCACTTCCAGTGGTAGTGAGTTCCACATTCTAACCACTGAGTAAAGACATTTCTCCTTAGAAACTATCTTGTATTTATGGCCCCTAGTTTTGGATTCTCCCATAAGTGGAAACATTCTCTCTGCACCTACTCTGTCCAAACCATTCATAATTTTAAAGACCTCTATCAGGAAGTTTTTTTTTTGAAAGAACAAAGCCCCAACCGGTTCAGTATTTCCCAATAGCTGTCATCTCTCAGTTCTGGTACCATCTCTTTGTATGTTCTCCAGTGCTTCTGTGTCCTTTTTATCGTATGAAGACCAGAACTGTGCACAGTACTCAAGTGCAGCGTGACCAGGGTCCTATACAAGTTTAACATAATTTCATGATTTTTTGAATTCTGTACCCCTAGAAATAAATCCCAATGCTTTGTTAGCATTTTTAATTGTTTGCTGACCTGCATCCCCAGATCTCTTTGCTCTTCTACCCCATTCAGTTTCTTATTTTCTAAAGTGTAGGTGATGTTTCTATTTTTCCTACCTCACAGTTAGCGATGTTAGTTAATTTGCCACCCAGTCTACAAGTTTTCTAATGTCTTGTATTATGTTGCATTCTTCCTCCGTGTTTGCTATACCTCCTAGTTTTTATTCGTTTATGGGATGTGGGCGTCGCTGTCAAGACCAGCATTTATTGCCCATCCCCAATTGCCCTTGAGAAGGTGGTGGTGAGCCGCCGCCTTGAACCGCCGCAGTCCATGTGATGATGGTACTCCCACAGTGCTGTTAGGGAGTTCCAGGATTTTGACCCAGTGACGACGAAGGATCGGCGATATACTTCTAAGTCAGGATGGTGTGTGACTTGGAGGTGGTGGTGTTCCCTTGCGCCTGCTGCCCTTGTCCTTCTAGTTGGTAAAGGTCGCGGGTTTGGGAGGTGCTGCCGAAGAAGCCTTGGTGAGTTGCTGAAGTGTATCTTGTAGATGGTACACACTGCAGCCACGGTGTGCTGGTGGTGGAGGGAGTGAATGTTTAAGGTGGTGGATGGAGTGCTAATCAAGCGGGCTGCTTTATCCTAGTTTGGTATTATCTGCAAATTTTGATATTGTTACTTGTTCCTAAGCCCAAATCATTAATGTAAATTATGAATAGCAATTGTCTTCGGACTGATCCTTGTGGAACACCACTTTCTACCTTCCTCCAATTTGAATAACTACCCTTTACCCCATCTCTCTGTTTTCTATTTTTTAGCTAAATGAAAAGCAAATTGGCTATTAGTCCTCTGACTCCACATACCCTAACTTTTGTCATGAGCCGTCGGTATGGTACCTTTATCGAAGGCCTTTTGAAAATGGTTAGATGATACTTGGGCTTAAATGTCTAGCTTGTAGGAGGAAGAAATAGAACACCAAAAATAACCAACATTTTCTTAATTATATAAAACCAACTTTTAGATGCAATAGAATAAACATACACCGCCTAAAGTATAGTGCTGTAAAAGCTTGAGATTTGAAAAACATTCCTTGTGATGCAAATTACACTGTAACTCTAAGGTTGTGCTGTAATACTACTTTGTCCGTAGAACTTTATTGTGCTTGGCTCCAGTTGTTTCCTGCCTGTGTAAACCTGAGTATTCTGGAAATGGGTGAGTGTGTGCATGTCTGCTTTTAATTTCGTTAATTCCAGGCAAGATTTGAATTTGACTAATTTCCTTTACGTTTATTACTTTTACCTTAGTGTTATTTCCTTTGCTGATGGTTTGTACAATGTACTTTATGAAGGAGTGTGTTTTAAGTTCTTTTGCGAAATTTCCTGTTACCTGCAGGAAACAGATAAACTAAATGTTCTTTCCTGAATAATCAAAAATAGCAGAATTATGTATTGCAGCAAAGAGACATTGAGGAAAACATAACATTAAAATGCACATTAAACCTAAAAGTGCAAGTGTCAAACTATCTTAACAGTTTTGTTCTGTATTAATTGTCTCATATGGAAGTTAGATATATATGATTAGGGCATTGTGTCGGTCATTTGTAAAAACCAAGGCTCCTTATACTTGTTTTTCAACAGCTCCAATAGCCTGTTGCCTGCTTGGGTTCACTACATAGTTTGTTATTAAATATAGTGTTACAGGTAGACTATCCTTTATCCGAAAACCTCGGGACCAGCCGTGTTTCGGTTTTCGGAAAATTTCGGATTTCGGAAGGTATTTTATAAGACTGGGAAATTTGTCGGGGGTCAGGGTCGGCGGGGGGGTCGGCGGTGGGGGTCGGCGTCGGCGGGGGGGTCCGCGGGGGGTCGTCGGCGGGGGTCGGGGTCGTGCGCATGACTTACGCTGACCCTCTGCTCAGCGTAAGTCGTGCGCCACTCTGGTCATGTCATGCGCACGACTTACGCTGAACGAAAAAACCTTCGGTTTTTAGAGGGTTTCGGTTTTCAGAAGTTCGGATGAAAGGTAGTCTACCTGTACCAGGAAACGCAGTTCATGTACCTTCGGCAGAGGTTGCAAGTTTTAATCAAATGAAAGGTAATGTGGTGAAGGACAAGAAACTGGGTACAATGATGCTGTTTGTGTTTGAAATTTGTCCCAATTATACTGTGGTGTGGATTTGTACCATTTACAGAAACTCAAGCAACTGGCTTGAGATTTGTCCATGGACATTTGCCGCAAGTTGTATTCATGCTTGCGTTCAGTATCTAGCTGCCCACAATCCTGAGACACATGGGTGCTCGTAATTAATTACTAAATTGGCATGCTTGTTCAGTGAGGTAGATAGAGGCTGTAAGAGTGGCCGAGCTCCTTCTGTACTTCAGTTGGTAGTCAAAAAGTAGGTGAACTGCTCAAACCAAGGTCTGATCCTCAGTTTACACTGATAGCTCATCTCAACCAAGGCAATAATGTAAATTAAGTATATAATGATTACTAGTATATTGTCTTGTTTACCTTTCCATAAAGGCTGGTTCCCAACCAGTTATTTTTAATTGCTTATAGTAAATGACTACAGCCATTCCTGCCTTTTAATGGACATGAAATGGTAAGGGTATCAAGGAATATGGATCAAAGATGGGTAAATGGAGTTGAGGCAAAGCTCAGTCATGATCTGATTGAATGGTGAAATGGATTTGACGGGCAGAATGGCCTGCACCTGTTCTTGTGTTCCCATGAAACTAGTTTAAATAATTGTGCTGCAGAATTTTATTGAAATAAACTAACAGTTTCTGGTGGATTTTTTTTTTTAGTAAAGCAGAACTATAAAGACAAAAACAGCTGAAGAAATCTTTCTCTGAAGAAGGGATAAGTTTCAGCAGATATTCAGCTCACAGAGGCTTGATTAGGTTAAGGAAGTATTTAACCTTTATTCAATTTGGCTTAGCTGGGTGTTGCGGTATCAACTTTAGAGGTTACTTTTCAATGTGTGTATTATGGGGAAAAACATTTCAGATTCAGTAAAATTCCCTTAAGCATCTTTTTGTTTAAGCAAAGAAAAATTACCAGTACAGACACTCCAGTGATTTTTGTTTCATTTCCTCATCTAAAAGTCTATGTAGGTTTTTATAGATTTGAAGAATTTCATAAAAAATGTAAGTTGCTTTTAGTACAAAACATAACCTCAGGAATGAAGTGGATTTGATTTTGGAACTTTTGAAATAAAAACTGGAGTTGGCCAACAAAAACAGTTGTAATGGTACCATGTCTTCAGGGGGGAAAACACTGAATTCATTGCTTTTTCTATTTAGCTGAATCCTAAATAGAAAATGTCCATGTCATGTAAACAACCTATATATAATGCATCTTAAATATCATGGGGAGAGCAGTAATACAATACATAAAGAAAGTTATATTGGAAAGAAGTAAGTCTTGGTAATTGACCAACATTCCTTATATAATACAGTTATCCGAAGAATGTGAAACCTTTGAACTCTTTCATTTTAGTTCAGATTGGGACATTCCTGTGTACAGATCATTGGAGTTTCTGACCTGGATTGAAAACATTTATTGTTTTAATGTGGTGCCATTAAGAGTTTCATACTGTGTGCTTGATCTTGCTTGGTTTAGTATAGATCTGTTGTGGTTCAGTGATCTTGCATGCAGGTACACTAAGAAGAATGCATATTACAGCAGTAATTGCCATTTTTAAAAAAAGTTGCTTTTTAGCACATTGTTAACGGGTAGCTTATTTTCAACATTCTTTCCAACACAAGATCACTAAATACCAGGAATGTGTTAGCTTTGACGAGTGTTATTGGGTTGCGTAGAGTTCTATACAGTAAAAACTTGCATACAACTTTCATCTTTTTGCAGATGCAGTGGTAGTTCTGCACCATTTGTTTCAATAAAAAACTTACTTGAAGGGTTAAGACCTATGATGTATGTCACCTGAAAAGTTGAGTAAAAGTAGAAGAGGACACACAAGATAAGTGAAGAGCTAATTAAGTGAAGCAAAGCTTAATAGATTAAATGAGATCATGAAAAAGCAGATTGGTTGTTTTAGTTAGAGGTTAGAAAGTTCAAAAGAACAGTAGTTACAATATTGACAAAATTATGAGAAAGAAGCAGCATACATCACTGAAAATAAATGTTCTCTTTCCACGACAGTATATGGTTTCACAGACACGTGTCCACATTGTCTTCAGTAGGTAGTTGAGCCTTTAGACATCTCTTCAGCAGTGATGGAGTCTGTTCCTTCATTGGCTTCCATATATCTCTCCTCTATATCTGCTTTACAGTACCAAGTCTTGTACAAAAATCGGTTTTGTGAAATTGAGTGTATGAGTAGTTATTCCTTAGTGAAGACCAAACCTTCCTCATTGAAGTGAAGATGTATTTCATGAACATTGTACAAGAAAAAAATTAAGATTTTCTAGAGGCATAGAATACAACAGCAAAGAGATAATATTGAGTTTGTATAAGAACTTAGGCCACAATTTCAATGTTTTGTAGTTTTGCATATTCAGTTATAGGAAGGATATACGAGCAATGGAAAAGTGGCAGTGCAGATTCATTAGGATGTTACCAGAATGAGTATTTACAGTCATGAAGTGAGACTTGAGAAGTTATTGTTTTTTTCACTGGAGCTAGGATAGTTAAGAGATGAACTTTTTTATTCGCTTATGGGATCTGGGCGTTGCTGGTAAGGCCAGCATTTATTGCCCATCCCTAGTTGCCCTTGAGAAAGTGGTGGTGAGCCGCCGCCTTGAACTGCTGCAGTCAGTGTGGTGATGGTACTCCCACACTGTTGTGGTAGGGAGTTCCAGGATTTTGACCCAACGACGATGAAGGATCGGCGATATACTTCTAAGTCAGGATGGTGTGTGACTTGGAGGTGGTGATGTTCCCATGCGCCTGCTACCCTTGTCCTTCTAGGTGGTAGAGGTCGCGGGTTTGGGAGGTGCTGCCGAAGAAGGCTTGGCGAGTTGCTGCAGTGTATCTTGTAGATGGTACACACTGCAGCCACGATACGCCGGTGGTGGATGGGGTGCCAATCAAGCAGGCTGCTTTGTCCTGGATGGTGTCGAGCTTCTTGAGTGTTGTTGGAGCTGCACTCATCCAGGCAAGTGGAGAGTATTTCATCACACTCCTTACTTGTGCCTTGTAGATGGTGGAAAGACTTTGGGGAGTTAGTAGGTGAGACACTTGCTGCAGCATACCTAGCTTCTGACCTGCTCTTGTTGCCACAGTATTTATGTGGCTGGTCCGGTTAAATTTCTGGTTAATGGTGACCCCCAGGATGTTGATAGTGGGGGATTCGGCGATGGTAATGCCATTGAATGTCAAGGGGCGGTGGTTAGACTCTCGCTTGTTGGAGATAGTCATTGCCTGGCACTTCTGTGGCACGAATGTTACCTACCACTTATCAGCCCAAGCCTGAATGTCGTCCAGGCCTTGTTGCATGCAGGCATGGACTGATTCATTATCTGTGGAGTTGTGAATGGCGCAGAACACTGTGCAGTCATCAGCAAACATCCCCATTTCTGACCTCACTTTGGAGGGAAGGTCATTGATGAAGCAGCTGAAGATGGTTGGGCCTAGGACACTGCCCTGAGGAACTCCTGCAGCGATGTCCTGGGGGTTTGTGATTGACCTTCAACCACCACAACCACCTTCCTTTGTGCTAGGTATGACTCCAGCCAGTGGAGCATTTTCCCCCTGATTCCCATTGACTTCAGTTTTACTAGGAGGTCTTCAAAATTACAAAGGGATATAATATTTTCACTGATTGTTGAGCAGTAACAAGTGTGCATACATTTAAAATTATCACAGAAGTAAAGAGGAGGTTAGAAAAAAAATATTGAGGGTGGTTAGAATGAGGATTTTAAAGGGAACTAGATAGTTGCTTGAAAATGAATATTAAAAGACAAGGATAATAATCAGGTGAGTATAATTAGACTAGGTGTCTTGTGGAGAATATACTGACGCAGACTTGATGGGCTGAATAGTCTGTTTTTGTACTGTAATGTTCTAATTTTTGGTTTGCGTCATTCATAATATCTGAATATTTGAAAGCAGTGAATTTAGTCATTTCTTTACTGGCAATGTAAAATTTGGTTCTTGGGTCTTCTGAATGAGTGGCTTTTTTTGGGTCCTGTACAGTCCCAAACACAGATGGATGGGCAGGTATAGCGCAATGACCCACACAACTAGATAGCTTCTGGTGTGGTTCTCCATCCTGAAGGTATACATTGTTGGCACAGATTTGATGGGCTGAATGGAATGTGGAATATTTATAGGTGCCAAAAGCACCATTACAATTTCAGTTTATGAAATCTCAGCCATTCTTCTCTGCAGATACTGCTGAATCAGGAGCTATCACCAAGCTCAGTCAGGATTGATGCAGCAAGTGCTACAACTAGATGTTTTTTTTTGTGGAAAAATTGGATTGGGAACATCCTCTGGTTCCTAGATTCATAAAGACCTGGAAAGATAATTTATTAATTTGCTGATTGACTCTTACCTTGGACTTGGAATCAAAGAGGTTTACAACACTGGAAGCGGCCATACGGTCCATTGTGTCTGTGCCAGCTGTTTGCCAAAGCAATCCTAAACTAGTCCCGCTGCCTTGCTCTTTCTCCATAGTCCTAAATGTTTCTCTGGTTCAGATTCAAATCTTAAGTACAAACTGTTGTCAGAACTTTTTGAATACATGGTTTAGTAAGTTTTGTGCACTTCTCACAGATATTCTACCAACCTTCATTTTTATACACAGGGGTAATGAACTTAATGCCTTGATGGTAAATCCACTGGATGTTATTTGACGGTCATAATTGGCCATTTTTTGCCAAAGAATTGTATCGGAGCATCATTTATCTTAGAAAATTACAGTGTCAGCTTTTTGTCTGTCTTCCTTCTATTTAAAAGCAAAAATGTGATGTCACAAAGATTTAGTTTTCTGTGTATAACTGCTAATCTGAAGAGTTTCTCTCATTACCTGGACTAATTTACATGTATTTGTAGTTGTAACAGCTCATGGTCACAAGTGCTACTCTGTTCCAGGGTTGTCAATGTTTAGGTCTTCACAATCCTACCTGTGCTTTCTGAATTATGTTGGTATGATTTGTTTATATGTGGAGGTGGAAAGAATGAAGTTAGATTGTTTACTGTAGGTGTAGTCTCCTGCTTTTTGAATTATGGTTAAGTTATATTCAAACCCTCCTCCACTTGGAGTTCTGTTAATTTGTGTGTGTGTGTGTGTGTGTTCCTGTTCCTCTGTGCTTTGTTTACCAAAATTATAATCTTGTTCTGTATATACAGCATTGCTCATACTTGGGTGTCTTTTCTGCCTTCTCTAGTCAAAGAAGTAAAGTTCAAATGTTCTAGGGGCAAATGTTTATCTTAAATCATATGCAGAGTTAGTGCTGCAATGCCTCCAGTATCTGTGCCCAATGTTTGACTGGTAAATCTTACAATTGGGCATTGTTTGGTGAAATAAACAGTTACTCAAAATAACTGGATTTGAAATACTAATGTCCAGTAAAGTGACAAATTTAGCACTGTGGTAATAGTAAAATCTATTATGTTTTTCTTTCTAAAGCCCATAAATTCCAAAAGTTCCATTCTGTGTACAGCATGTTTGGATTTAAAAGGCACACAGTACCCAATCAGTAATAGTTCAGAACCATGTTCCCACACATTTTCCAATGTGCTTTTACTTTTGAAGATGATTTTATTGTCTTATAAATTTTGCTTCTGAGGAAAGGAAATGGTGCAGCTTATTCATCTAAAGACATGCGCAGCGAGTTAAAAACAAAGTAATTCCAAAGCATTTGACAAAATAGCCCTAATGTGAAAACATGAGCTTTTAATTCTCTTTAGTTATGAAGGGATGCTAATGTTGATATACTATACTTTTTCAGAACTGTCACTCAGCTATGTAGGAGTGATCCGAACCACAGACTCCAGTCTGACTGCAGCTTGTAGTTCCAGTCATAGCCAAGTGGTTGACAGATTGAAAGAAAAATATAACAAAACTTTCAACTTAATCTAATCGCAATAATTAATGGTATTTTTTTATTTTTTTCCTTAATTCACACTAGTTGTTCAGAAGATGAGAGCCCCTGACATTTAGCACTTCAGACTAAATTTTATGTAAGCTAGTTATAGCAGTTCCAACCGTGCTTGCATTTAACTGTGTCCCAGTCTTCAGATTAATTTACATTATCAAATCCATAATTGAATGAGCGCAGCTCGATGTTCACCTTCCTGTACTCATTCAAAAATGTCAGAGAGACCTGAGAGAATGCATTTTAAATAGAAAGGCCTTTGCTCCTCTGATTCAGATTACTGCTCTTCCTCCACTCCCTCTTTTTTGTCATCAGAACCAAATCCTTTTTGAGTCACTACACCGTTGCTCTATGGAACTTTCTCCTAAAATTACATTGCCTCTCTACCTCTCCTTTTGAATGGACATTTGAAGTTGAGAGCAGTGGCAAGGTGAAGGGATTTAAGTGTGGCTGTACAGCTTGGGTACAGACTCTACCTTGGACAGTGGAATGAAGAGGGTGGGTGCACCAGCCAGAAGAGCTGAGTGCATGCTGGGACATAGTGCTGGAGAATATTTCAGAGGTAGGGTGGAGTAAGGCAATGAAGAGTTTTGAAAACAGGAATGGGAATTTTGAAGTTGATGTTTTGGGAGATGGGAAATAAGTGGAGACCACAAAGACAGGCTAGTAGGGCTCACCTAAAGGATAGGATACAAGTGACCGAATTCTGAATATGTTGAGTGTATGTAGGATGGTGCTCAAGAAACCAGCAGGGATCATTGGAGAAATCAGGTCGAGGTGATGGAGTAGATAAAGTTTTCAGTGGCAGGGAGGTAAGGATGGAGTCGATATTGTTGTGGAAGTAGGTGGTCTTGGTGGTGGACCAGGTGTGACGTTTGAAGCTTTGCTTAGGATTGAGCAAGTCACAGGTTATGTACCATCGTGTTTGGTCTGAACCAGCAGTCAGAATGGATCATGGAACTCATGTCTGCAGTGCAACTAAGCTCATGGTCTGCAGAGCAGTAGTGATGCCCGCTAAATTTGTCACTTTACTGGACATTGGTATTTCCGCCCTGCTGTATGCCTCAGAGACATGGACCATGTACAGCAGGCACCTCAAAGCACTGGAGAGGTACCACCAACCCTGCCTCCGCAAGATCCTGCAAATCCATTGGCAGAATAGGCGCACCAACGTCCGTGTTCTCGTGCAGGCCAACATCCCCAGCATCAAAGCTTTGACCACACTCGATCAGCTCCGATAGACAGGTCACATCACCCGCATGCCCGATACGAGACTCCCAAAACAAGCGCTCTACTCTGAACTCCGACACGGCAAGAGAGCACCAGGTGCGCTTCAAGGACACACTCAAAGCCTCCTTTGAAAAAGTGCAACATCCCCACTGACACCTGGGAATCCCTGGCCCAAGAGCACACAAAGTGGAGGAGAAGCATCCGGGAAGGCGCCGAACACCTCGAGTCTCTTCGCCATGAGTAAGCGGAAGCGCAGCGCAAGGAGCGCACATCAACCCAAGCACCCCACCCACCCGTCCCTTCAACCACTGTCTGCCACACCTGTGACCGAGACTGTAGGTCCCGCATTGGACTAATCAGTCACCTGAGAACTCATTTTTAATGTGGAAGAAAGTCATCCTCGGTTCCGAGGGACTGCCTAAGAAGAAGAAGAGAAGCAACATCTTTGACGAAGGATGAACTGAGTGGCTTCCTTCTTGACTATGCTGAGCTGGAGAAGTGGAGTATCATTGGTATATATCTATATAAAGATGGATGTTCAGAGACAACCTGAGGTTTTTAATGTAAAAAAATTAACCATAGTGGTACAGACACTTTATTTTAAATAATACAGGACTGACCTTGTGTCTTATTGAAGTTTCTTTGGTTGTGTGTGGGGGGGGGGGGGGGGGGAGGCATCTGTGTAGAAAAAATGTGTGAATTTAGCTCAAAATATTTTTTTGTTTTGTAGGTCAGGAGCTGCATTTTATATTGTACTATTTGTGGTGTACTAGTTGAAGATTGACTGGCGGCAGCGATTAACTGCCTGCAGCTACAGCTGACCTTCAACTTTGAGTGAACCTGTTTAAGCTTGGGTGTTTAACAGTTAGAGAGGAAAATTGGGATGCTGTCACTGCTTTTCTGTAGCTGTTTAATATCAATGGATCTTTGGGTTGATGAGGGGAGGAAGTGCTCCTTCTCAACAGCATTTATATAGGGCTCCTCTCGTCGAAGAACATCTCAGTACTTTACATGTGGAGAGGTCAACACCAATGAGGACGTGAAAAGATTTGGAAAGAGAATGAGGAGGAAGCCAAAGGCACCGTTGAACAGAGGTTTTTAAAAGACTTCTGAAAACTGAGAGAGGGGTTGCAAGGAGGAGTGCCTTTGGAAGAGAAATCTAAAGGGCAGGAGCATAATGGCTTAAATATTGGTGAAGTGAAGGATGCATGTAAAAAGAAACAGTAAATAAGAGTCAGAGAAACAGAATGTTCAGACTGTCTATGTCTGGACAATATTTCCCCAATAGAGCAAGGCCATGGAGCGATTTGAAGACAAGGTTGAGGAACTTGAAATTGATTGGATGGCACAGGAAATCACTGGAGCTTGGTGAAGTTGGGGACTTTGTGGGAAGTACGCAGGATCAGCTGAAGTTTTTGGAAGTATGGAGATGGGGAGGATGGTGAGGAGTATGTTCGAGAAATTGATTCTTATTGATTAAGGTTATAAAGACATTGATGAGGCTGTCAGAAATTGTAATTAGGAAAGAGCACAGCATTTTGCTGGAGGTGAAAGAATCTGGCTACCACCTACATAGGAATTGCCAGACGAAAACAAACCAAGGTCCATCTAGTTCTCCTTTCATCTTGGTAGTCGCGTAATACAATAATGGTGTTGTTGACTGATCAAAGCAATCAATACAATACAATACAAATCGCTTTATTGGCATGATAAGGTACATCTTATGTTGCCAAAGCATCAAAATACATTTATGGTTGAACACATAAACGCGGTTCCATTCATACAGTGTATAAACAGGTATATCATAGTAACATAACATAGAGATAGGAACAGGAGTAGGCCATTTGGCCCTTCGAGCCTGCTCCGCCATTCAATGAGATCATGGCTGATCCTCGTCTGAGATCATAGCTGATCTTACCAGTTCAGTACCCCGTCCCCGCCTTTTCTCCGTAACCCTTAATCCCCTTAGCCTTCAGAAATATATCCAATTCTCTCTTGAAAATATTTATTGTATTAGCCTTCACAGCCCTCTGTGGCAGGGAATTCCACAGGCTCACCACTCTTTGAGTGAAGAAATTCTTCCTCATCTCTGTTTTAAATGATTTGCCCGCTATTTTTAGACTGTGGCCCCTGGTTCTGTGCTCCCTGGCCATTGGAAACATTCTCTCTGAATTCAGCCTGTCCCTGAGTTTATAAATATATTTTCGCCTTGTTTATATATACTCTTGTCTTAGTTTACTGGTTGTCCCTCTGTTCATGGCAAGCTGTAACATAGTGTGCCGCCAGTGTTACACAGCTTCTCTCCTCCCCCAGTAGGAATGGGAGTTTTTGGTTGTCAGTCAGATTTCTGAATTCAGGGCATATTTGTGAGAATTTTTGATAGAAATTCTCTCTGATGCCCTGATATTTTCCACAGGCTGTGAGGAAGTGCATCTCTGTCTCAACTACTCCCTGACTGCAGTGAGAGCATATCCTGTCTTCTCTTGGCAGCCTGGTCTGCCTGTGTCTGCCTTTTTCGATCGCTAGGCTATGTTCGCTAAGTCTGTACCTTGTCAAGGTTCTTCTCAGTTTGTTATCCTTTACCATGGTCAGGTAATCAGCTATGTTGTATTGTCTGTTTAGGGCCAAGTAGCAATTGAGTTTGCTTTGGGTTTTTGTTGTTTCTGCCCAATATGACAGATATTTTTCCTTTTGCTTAGCGACGATTGTGTTGGGTCGAATTCTTTGTGTTACCCTGTCACTGTCCTGGGGCTGGTTATTGTTAGTATTGTTATTAGTTACTTTATTGAGTCCCAGGACTAGTTGACTGAGGGTATTCTTCTTTATGGTCAGCTCTTGGCATTTCAGGGCGTCGTAGTGATAGCATTGGGGGTTGCTCATTTGTAGGTGATTCCAAAATTTGGTGGCTCTTTTTTGGATAGTGATTATTAATGGGTATTGGCCTAGTTCCGCCCTGCATGCGTTGTTTACTGTTTTCCTTTGAGTCCGGAGGATACTTTTACAGAATTCTGCATGTAGGATCTCAATTGGGTGTTTGTCCCATTTTGCAAAATCTTGTTGTGTTAGTGGTCCCCAGACCTCACTGCCATAGAGTGCAATTGGTTCAATTACTGATTTGAAAATTTTGAGCCAAATGCTAATTGGGATTTCTATTTGGATTGATTTTTTGATGGCATAGAAAGCCCTTCTTGCTTTCTCTTTCAGTTCATTCACAGCCAGTTTGAAGTTTCCCGTAGAACTGATTTTTAAGCCCAAGTATGTGTAGTGAGTGGTTTGTTCAATTTTGGTTGTTCCTACTGTGAAATTTATTGTGGGTCCATGTTGTTTGGATCTTTGCTGGAACACAAGGACTTTGGTTTTTTGGGGATTTATTGTCAGGGCCCAAGTCTGGCAGTACGACTCCAGCAGGTCCAGGTTCTGCTGTAGACCCTCCTTAGTTGGTGACAGCAGAACCAGGTCGTCGGCATAGAGGAGGAATTTAACCTTGGATTCATATAGGGTGAGGCCGGGTGCTGTAGATTGTTCAAGTAGTTTTGCCAATCCATTAATGTAAATATTAGAGTGTCGGTGAGATTGGCGAGCCCTGCGTCACCCCCCGCCCCTGTGGGAAGTATTTTGTTTGTTTGTCTCCAATTTTAACTGCACATTTATTGTTTGTATACATTGATTTAATTACATCATATGTTTTACCTCCTACCCCGCTTTCGATAAGTTTCAGGAATAAACCGTCATGCCAGATGGAGTCGAAAGCCTTCTGGAAATCTACAAAGCATGCGTAGATTTTGCTTTTGTTATGGTGAACGTGTTTGTCAATTAGGGTCTGTAGGGTGAAGATATGATCGGATGTTCTATAGTTTGGCAGGAATCCAATTTGGCTTTTACTCAAGACATTGTGCTCTTCAAGGAAGTTTATAAGTCTTTTGTTTATGATGCTACAGAATACCTTCCCCAGGTTACTGTTTACACAGATGCCTCGATAGTTGTTTGGGTCGATTTTGTCCCCACTTTTGTATATGGGTGTTATGAGTCCTTTGTTCCAGATGTCAGGGAAATAACCGACACTCAGAACCAAGTTGAAGAGTTTTAGGATAGCCAGTTTCAGTTTGTCGTCTGCGTGTTTAATCATCTCGTTTAGTATGCCGTCTGTCCCGCAAGCTTTTCCTGGTCGCAGGTCCTTGAGTTTTTCAAGAAGTTCTTTTTCTGTTATTATGGCGTCGAGCGGGTTTTGGTTATCTTTTATGGCCATTTCCAGCTTTTCAAGTTTTTTGCGTATTTGGTGTTGCTCTGGTCCTAGTGTGTTTTTCTGGTATAATTTTTCAAAGTGGTTTACCCATGTGTCCCCATTTTGAATGGACAAATCGTCGTGTTGTTTTTTGTGTAGTGTTTTCAAGTTGTCCCAGAAACAATTCGACTCAATGGATTCCTCCATGGAGCTGAGTGTATTCTTAATAAATTGCTCTTTTTTGGTCCTGAGTGTGTTTCTGTATTGTGTTAGCGTCTGACAATAAGTAAGGCGTAATTCCTCGTTTTCTGGATGTCTGTGTTTTTGGTTTGATAGTTTTCTAAGTTTTTTCCTCATGTTATGGCAATCATGGTCAAACCATTTTTCATAGTTTTTTGTTTTGGGTTTGTTCTTGCGAGCTTTCAAGTTTGCATTTGTTGCCAAATTATCAAAAATATTGTTTAGTTTACTAACTGCCCGGTTTACGCCTTCTTTATTGTGAGTGTATATGTTATCCAGAAAGGTGTCTAAGAGAGCTTGAGTTGATGCATTGCTAATTGTTTTCTGGTATTTTTCCGTGTCGTTTTTGGCCCATCTGTACGATTTTTTGGTGTTGTACAGTTTACTGGGTTGTGTTTCTATGTTGTTTGTTTCTGTCTTTTTGAGGAACATAGTAATTTGACTGTGATCTGACAGTGTTGTTCGTGGTTTGACTGTGAATGCTCTGAAAGAGGATGGGTCCAAGTCTGTAATCATATAGTCTACTGTGCTGCAGCCAAGAGGTGAGCAGTAGGTCGATCTTCCTAGGAGGTCTCCTATGAACCTACCATTGACAATGTACAGACCCAGGTTTCGACAGAGCTGTAGTAGCTGTTTACCGTTGGTATTTGACTGCTTGTCGCAGTTATGCCTGTATGGAAGGGAAGGGATGTCAAAGTGGTTATTCCCGAATACGTAATTGTTTCCCTGATTATTGGTGAAGTCTGGTTCTTCGCCCGTTCTTGAATTGAGGTCCCCACAGATCAACACGTTCCCCTGGGCCTGGTATTGGATAATTTCCCCCTCCATGTTGGAGAAGGTGTCCTCTTTGTAGTACGGGGAATCGATTGGAGGGATATAAAGTGCGCAAATGTAAACATCTTGGGTGTTTGAGATAATCTCCCTCTCAAGTTTGAGCCACATATGGTTTTCGCCCTTTTTTATAAATTTGATGTAATTCTTAAGTTCTGTTTTAAACCAGATCAGTATGCCTCCGGAGTCTCTGCCTTGGGTTACACTTGGTAATTTATTGGAGGGGACCACTAGCTCAGTGTACCCTTGGGGACAGCCGGTGTGTCCTTTTCCTTTATACCAAGTTTCCTGTAAAATGATAATATCTAGATCTTTAGTTTCCTCTATGAACTCTGGGGTCCTACTCTTCACTTCTCGCAGTGAAGAGCGTAGACCTTGGATATTCCAGGTCGAAATATATAAGGATTTCATGTTAAGTTTTATCTTTTTCTATGATAGGTTAAAGAGTGGTACGTGTTTGTCGTGTCTAAGTGTGGGGAAAAAAAAGATCACCCCAGTTGTCTACAAAAGTTAATACAATTTGGTTACAGTTCTTTCTATTAATTAGTCCTTGATCCATAAGGCGGAAGTAGATGCTGCTGCACATCTGCTTATTGTCTCTTAATGGATTGTTTCTGTCTGAGGTATTGCGTACGTCCTGTGCATCTCTCCCTCTGTCTGGCTGGTAGCGGTCCTATTCCCCTGTGGGACAGGAGTGGTGCAGGTCTGATAATGTTGTTTTGCATGGGGATCCTCTCCGGTCTCGGTTGGTGTGGTGGTGGTCTTTGTAGTGTTCCTGATATGTACCCCGCTGATCTCTGGTGGTCGGGGGGGGGTCCTCTTGGAGTCTGGGTATGGACCCGGTTAAAAGCGACGTCCTTCAGGGCTTTAGCAAAGATCGATATTTTTTGCCTTTGGATGTGGACGTGGTCGTAAAGACATTCTTCATCGAGGGTGGGGTGTTGGGCCAGGTGTACGTTGTGGTTTGATTCGCATTCTGTTGCTATGCTGGCATTTATCTCATGAATTGTGTTGTTGTTGAAGTCTGTTCTCGGCAATATTGTGGAAACAGTGATTCTAGTGTTTGGAAATGTACTGCTTGCCTTCCTAATCATTGCTCTGAGCGATGTTGCTACCTCTTTCTGTTTGGCCTTTAGGTCATTTGTGCCCGTGTGTATTATTATGTGTTGGGGGGAGCCTAATCTGGCTTTGGTCAGCCATCCCATGGCTCTGTCTGTTGTTGGGCACCAAATCTTTTCTACTTTACTTCTAGGGAATAGCTTTTTCTCCCATAGAAATTTCCCATTTGAGTCTATGAGTATTACGACGTCAGCCTTGTTTGTGTTTACTGTCTGGTGGCTTTCGCCTGGACTCATAGTGTGTGTGCTGGGCTGGGGTGTCTGGTGTGTGCGTACCTCTTGTGAACGGCTCGCTTGTGGTTCCATGGTGGTGGGGGAAGATTGCGAGTCAGCATGCTGGTCGGTCTGTGTGGCACCCCTTGTATTGTGTGTCTGTTGCTTTTGTTCCGTGTGGGAGTGCAGCCGTTCCGTCCGGCTCTGTCTTGTCTTATCTCTAGTCTCTGGTTGCTGGTCTAATGGTGTTTTCTCTCCTCTATGGCTCTCTTCTTTTTCCTGCAGCTCTTTCACCTGATTCTTAAGTAGATTCACCTGGTTATCAAGTCTATTCAGCTCTCTCTTGTGTCTCTCCCTCTCCTGCTTTTGTTTGTCATTCAATTTGAGGACCTCCTCTCTAAGTTTAACCATCTCTATCTCTAATTGATAAAATTTATCTTTTGGTTGTATCTGGCTGTGTGATCCCGGGGTATGTGTCTGGTCGGCCCTGGAAGGCTCACTCACTTCCTGGCTAAGCTGGTCGGCCCTGGAAGGCTCACTCACTTCCTGGCTATGCTGCTCTTCTCTTGGTGGGCTGGGAATGGTAGGGGAACTATGTGTGGCTTCCTCCGTGGTAGTTATGCTGGGGTTTGTCAGTTGTATCGTGTGGCTGTGGTTCCCCGGGGTTAGTGTCTGGTTTGAACTGTGTGGCTCGTTCATCCCTTGACCATGCAGATTTTCTCCTGGTAAGTTGTCAATGTTGGGGGGAGTGCGGGCCACTCTGGGGCTGTTCATTCCCCTCGTAGTTGATCTTTTCAGTGTCCTGAAGGCCGTTGCAAATTTGTCGAGGTTGCCTTGCACTAATATTGTTCCGGTATTGTACGCGTTGACAGTCGTGATTGAACTGTCTCCTGGTGTGTTAATTTTCATTATGGACCCATTTGCGGTATTTTTTTAGCTTAACACTGGTATACTGTGATTTTATTGCTCTGATCCAAGCCGCTGGCTGATCTGAGTAGAATATGAGGTTACTTTTTGTCCCATTGTTGTAACAGTCAGTAAAGAGAGTTTCTGGTTTTTCTCTCATCTGAGCATGCTTGATCATTTTTATAGCTTTTTTTGTGGTGTTGGGGGGAATCTGGAAGCGGGGCTGTTGTGGATCTTCTGATTCGCTCATTTTTGGTAAAGTATTGTTGATCTTAGAATAAGCTTTTCTGGGGCCCCGGGTTTGGTGTTACCCTCTCCCTGTTCGCGAACTTTCCCGGTCCCCCTCTCCGACCCCGTGGTCCCTGGGCCTCGGCTCCTGGGTTCACCCTTCTCAGGTCTGAGTCTGTGAGCCACTGTTTCCCGGTGCCTTCGGGCTGTTCCCCTCCCCCTCAGAGGTCTCTGGGCCTCTGTTTCGGCCTGGCTCCTCGGGCCTTTCCCTGGGCCTCCCTCCCTGGGCCCTGTACTCACGGTCTTGGTTGCGAGCCTTCTGGTTGCTCTCCTTCTCCTCAGAGGTCTCTGTGCCTGCTGGCCTGGCTCCTCGGGCCTTTCCCGTGCTGGATTGTTGGGCTGTGGCCCGAGTCCCCTCGGCTGTGCTGATTGCTGGATTTCCGGGCTGCGTTCCGAATCTCCTCGGCTGTGCCGATTTCTGCGATGCGGCCCGAGTCCTCTCCGCTGTGCCGATTGCCGGGCTGCGTTCCGGATCTCCTCGGCTGTGCCGATTTCTGGGATGCGGCCCGAGTCCTCTCCGCTGTGCCCGTTGCCGGGCTGCGTTCCGATTTCTGGGATGCGGCCCGAGTCCCCTCGGCTGTGCCGGTTGCTGGACCGCTGGGCTGCGGCCCGAGTCACCTCGCCTCCTCGAACTCGGTCCCGATGCCGCCGACTCAACCACCGCTGCTGAAGCCCCGTGTGGCTGCCGTTCACTGGTTTGTGTAGTTCTTCTCTTGTTTCTTTTTTTTTTTTGCTTTGGCTTTTTTTTTCCCTCTATTTTCCTCTGGGTTTTTTTTTTCTTTGGTAGTCTTTCTGGCGGTCTTTTCCTTCTCTACTTTGTCTAGACTAATCTAAACTTAAACTAACCTAAACTAAACTAACTTAACTAGAACTAAATTTAATTTTAAAACCTTTTTAAAAATTGAAATGAAATGAAACTTTTTTCCCCCCCACTTTAGACACTAAAAACACTAAAATCTCAGCAGCCCATCTTCAGCATGTGTATTCACTCCGTCTGCAGACCCATTCAACCTCAATCAGTCTCTTAATTAGTCTGCAATAGACCCAGACATGACACGAGGAAAACCCCTGTGGTGGAGAGCTTTGGGAACTATAGGTCCAGACTCACCTGTTCTTTCCATGCTACACTTACTGCCAATCTCAAATTACTCATGTACTGTATCCCAAAATGGTATTTTCTGAAATAAATCTGTCTAATCTAGATATGGGCTTAAAGCTCAATTTGGGATCGAATAGAATGCCAAGATTTCACACCACTGGGTTCAGCGGGGAGGCTAATGGAATTGGAGGCATACAAGTGCCAAATCAGATGCTGTCAACTTTGAGAATTATTAGTTTGTCCAGGACTTGATTTCAGATGGTCCTGGAACCAGTGATGGTGGGAGAAAGATAGAGTGGGCTTCTTCAGTGTACATGTGAAAGTTTACCCCATGCGGTTAATATCACTGAGGAGCTCTGGGGAACAAATGAGTTGGCGCTGTTGGCATGGGAGGAGAAGCCAATGGAAAAGACTACACTGCGGCAAATAGGAACCACGAGAGTAGTGCCATGGAGAATCAAGCGGGCAACAGTGTCAAAAATAGCAGGGGAAGGAGAATGAGAAGGAGCAGTGAGCTGTGGTCAGTTGCACTGGATGAGATTTGTGATTTTCACTGGGGCATTCTTGGTGCTGTTAACAGGAACCAAATTGGAGGAACAGGGAACTGTGCTCAAGATGACCATATATTTGGGTGGCTATGATATGTTCAAGGTACTTGAGAGAGAGAAAAGGAAAGTTAAAGATAGGGCAGTAATATTAGAAGATAGAGGGTCAAGGGTAAGCAATTTAAGGGCAGTGAAAAGAGTGGAACAGTGTCTGAAAAGTTTGACAATTTCAGCAAGCATGGTGCTAAGAATGGGAAGTTGGATATTCATGGTTGAATGTCTGGCTGGGTCTAGGCGTCTTTTTGGTAAGGTGGCACCGTCCGTGAAGCAGGTTTGGGGAGGTCGAGGATGTCATTGCTTACATGCAGCATATGGGTTTGTGGATGGGGCAGGCTATGTTCATGGGCGACTGGGCATTTTTTAGGATAATAGAGGGGATGTGCAGCTGGTGACTGGCTCAGGGATTGGAGTGGAGTGGGAATTGGGAGAGATTAGAGGGAGCCTAGTAATGGGTAAGAGGTTGTAGAATTGACCTGCAAAGAGAGAAACAGACTGGGTGTAAGTGCTGGGTGAAGATAATGGCTATTCAATCAGTTGCTTGTGTCATAGTGGGCAATGAATGTTAAAGCAGGTGGAGCTTGTATGTGCCTGTCAAGGTGTGATCGGATTAACCTTGCTGGCAAAGTAGTGGAGTAGGAGATTGTCCAAGGAAGAATGCAGTCAACTGGGGAGGAGGAATGGGGTGTATGAATTTTGGAGACTAGGGAAAGAATGGGGAAACAAGGGATGAGATAGGGAAGCAAAGTGGAATGGGTGCAAAGGAGTAGCTAATTCATGCATGCAAGTGAACAAGTAACTACAATTTGTTGTAATGTTTACACGTCGTTTGCATGGTGAAGTCAGAATGCATATTCATGGCCACCCCTTTGACCTTCCCATCTCACATGGCTGCTCTGCTCCCATGGTCTCTATCACAGACTATGCCATCTCCAACCACTTCCTTGTACCTCTCAACTGCTTGTGTTGTCAGACTGCTTGACTGTAAGCCAGTTTTGAATGAGCTGCAATTTCTTCTAGTTAAACATTTGGGAAACAAAAGCCATTGTCTTTGGTCCGTACCATAAACTCCATACCCCCCCACCCCCCCCCCCCCCAGCCACTGTCGCAGGTTGAACCAGACTGTTTGTTGTGGAAATTTAGAAATCTAAAGAGAAAAGTCAAGGCAATGGAGCAGTGTAGCGATTTGGGTAAAGAAGCAGTGCATGACGGGAAGGGACAGAGTTTAAAGGTAATTGTACATCAGCAAATAAGATGAAAGCAGGGAATAATGGTAAAAAGTTAAAACTAAAGGCTCTTTACCTGAATGCACGAAGCATTCATAACAGGGTAGACGAATTAGTGGCACAAATAGTGATAAATGGGTATGATCTAATAGCCATTACAGAGATATGGTTGCAAGGCGACCAGGGTTGGGAAATAAATATTCCAGGGTACTTGACTTATCGAAGACAGGCAGACTGGAACAGGAGCTGGGGGGTGGTAGCCCTGATAATTAAGGATGACATTAAGGACAGCAGTGAGAAAGGATCTTGGCTCAGAAGATCAGGAAGTAGAATCTGTATGGGTGGAGATGAGAAATAACAAGGGGCAGAGAACAGTGGTGGGAGTAGTTTATATGCCCCCTACCAAATATAATAATCGTGGTGGACTTTAATCTGCATTTAGATTGGGCAAATCAAATTGACAAGGGTAGTCTGGAGGATGAGTTCATGGAATGAAGTCAAGACAGTTTCCTAGAACAATATGTCATGAAACTAACCAGGGAGCAGGCTATTTTAGATCTTGTTTTGTGTAATGAGACAGGGTTAATTAGTAAACTTTTATAGTAAAGGATCCTCTAAGAAAGAGTGATCATAATGTGATGGAATTTCTGACTGAAACTGAGTTTGAAAGTGACATTTTTAATTCGACACTAGAGTCTTAAACAAAGGAACCATCCAATCTGCTGGGACCTTTCCTGAATCTAGGGAATTTTCGAAGATCACAACCAATGCATCCACTATGTCTACAGCCACCTCTTTTAGAACCCTAGGATGTAGGCCATCAGGTCCAGGGGATTTGTCGGCTTTTTGTCTCATTAGTTTCTCAAGTACTCTTTCTCATGTTAATTACTTTAAGTTCCTCACTCATATTAACCCCTTGATTCCCCACTATTTTTGGTATGCTGTTTGTGTCTTCTACTCTGAAGACAGATGCATAATATTTGTTTAAAGTCTCTGCCGTTTCCTTATTCCCCATTATAATTTCACCTATTTCAGTCTCTAAGGGACCAACACTTACTTTTGCTACTCTCTTCCTTTTTACATACTTGTAGAAGCTCTTACAATCTGTTTTTATATTTCTTGCTAATTTACTCATTCTATTTTCTCCCTTTATCAATTTTTTGGTCATCGTTTGCTGGTTTCTAAATCTCTCCCAATCCTCAGGCTTACTACTATTCTTCGCAACATTATAAGCCTCTTTTAATCTAATACTGTCCTTAACTTCTTTAGTTAGCCACGGATGGATCACTTTTCCCATGGAGTTTTTATTTCTCAATGGAATGTATATTTGAGAATTTTGGAATATTTCTTTAAATGTTTGCCACTGCTTATCTATCGTCATACATTTTAATCTAATTTCCCAATCTACCGTAGCCAACTCGCTCCTCATACCTATGCAATTGGCTTTGATTAAGTTTAAGATTCTAGTTTCAGACTGAAGTATTTCAACTCGATGTGCAATGTTATATAATCACTTTTCCCCAGGGGATCCTTTACTATGAGATTACTTATTAACCCTGTCTCATTACACAATACAAAATCTAAAATAGTCTGTTCCCTAGTTGGTTCGCCTATCTCCCCTGTGCTCGCTGACCTACATTGGCTCCTAGTTAAGCAATGCTTCGATTTAAAAATTCTCATCCTTGTTTTCAAATCCCTCCATGGCCTCGCCCTTTCCTATCTCTGTAATCTCCTTCAGCCCCGAGATACCTGTGCTCCTCTAATTCTGCCCTCTTGAGCATCCCTGATTATAATCGCTCAACCTTTGGTGGTCGTGCCTTCTGTTGCCTAGGCCCTAAGCTCCGGAATTCCCTCCCTAAACCTCTCTGCATCTCTGCCTCTCTATCCTCCTTTAAGACGCTCCTTAAAACCTACCTCTTTGACCAAACTTTTGGTCACCAGCCCTAATTTGTCCTTACGTGGATCGGTGTCAATTTTTTTTGTCTTAAAATACTCCTGTGCAGCGCCATGGGACGTTTTGCTATGTTAAAGGCACTATATAAATACAAGTTGTTGTTGTTGTTCCATGACGTATTGTTCTAGGAAACCGTCTAAAATGCATTCCATGACCTGGTCCTCCAGACTTGCTTTGCCAATTTGTACACTGAGATCCCTTTGCTCTTCTAAACCCATTTAGATTCTTATTTTCCAAGTAATATGTGACCTCTTTATTTTTCTTACCAAAATGTAATACCTCACATTTATCTGTGTTGAAATTAATTTGCCAATTATATGCTCATTCTGCAAGTTTATTAATGTCTTTTTGTAATTTATTGCAGTCCTCCTTGGTATTGACTCTTCTCCCTAATTTGGTGTCATCCACAAATTTAGAAATTGTGTTTTTGATTCCAAAGTCTAAATCGTTAATAAAAATCCTGAACAACAGTGGTTCCAGCACTGATCCTTATGGGACCCCACTTTCCATCTTCTGCCACTCTGAATAGCTACCCTTCACCCCTACTCTCTGCTTTCTGTCTTGAAGCCCGCTAGCTATCCATTCTGCTACTTGTCCCCTGACTCTGCATTCTCTGATCTTATTCATTAGTTTATTATGTGGTACCTTATTTGAAAGCCTTTTGGAAATCTAGATAAATTACATCTACTGCATTACCCTTGTCTATATTCTCTCTTACCTCTTCAAAGTATTCAGTGAGGTTGGTCAAGTAAGACTAGCCCTTTTTAAAATTTATGCTGACTATTCATTATTATATTTTTGGTTTCTAGATGTTATATTTTCTCCTTTTTGTAGGGATTCCATTATGTTTCCTACCACCGATGTTAAGCTGACTGGTTTATAGTTCCCTGGACATGTTCTATCTCCCTTCTTAAATATACATATTATGTTAGCTATCCACCAGTCCTCTGGCACTACACACCATTTTCTAATGAATTATTAAATATGTGTAATACTGCCTCTGCTTTCTCTTCCCTAGATTCTTTTAAAATGCGTGGATGTAATCCATCTGGAACAGGGGTTTTATCCTCTTTGCATTTGATTCGTTCATTTAATATTTCTCCTTTTTATTTTAAATGCAGTTATATAATTTCTAACCTCATCTTCCGAAGATCTGTCTCCCTGGTAAATACTGAAGCAAAGTAATTATTTAATATTTCTGCAATTTTGCCTGTGATTTTTAATCCTGATTTGTGGTCTAATTTATTTTCCCAGGTTCTGTTCTCAGCCCCTCAAAATTGGCTTTTCTCCAATCAGTTACTCTGGTCTTCATGATACTTATGTCCTTCTCAATTATTATCTTAAAGTGCATTATGTTATGGTCACTATTGCCTGATTGCCCCCTACTTTTACTTCTCTTATCTACTCTGGTTCATTTCCAATTACTAGATCCAGCAGCGAATCCTCCCTTGTCGAGCTTCTTGCATATTGTGTTAGAAAGGAGTCCTGTACACATTATAGGAACACCATTCTCTTATCCCCTTTGCCTACCTCTTCTGGCCAGTTAATTTCAGGGTAGTTGAAATCCCCCATGATTTTTTTTTTTTACTCATTTCCATAATTTGTTTGCGAATTTCTTCCTCCACCTAATGGAGTTGTTGACTAATCATAGCAATTAATCTCTATTAAGTAGTCTATAACAGATCCAGATATGACACAAGGTAAAACCATAGGTCCTAAATTACCTGTTCCTTCCAAGCATGCTCATATTGCATCTCATGTCTCACATTTTGAGATATAGTATATGAGTAATATTATTTTATGAAAGAAATCTATCTAATTTTAATTAATCAATATTAACTACTTCTACCATCTCTCTAGCAAGTCTGTTCCATAAAATTGACCACTTGCTCACTGAAATATTTCTTTCACAGATTAGTTTTGAATTTACCCTCCCCCCCCCCCCCCCCCCCCCACCCCCAGCGCATCTTGAGGACCATTGTGTTCATCAGCTATTTAATCCTCTCTATACTTGCTGTGTAACCTTTAATCCAATTTCAAACCAATATTTTATCCAGCTTTTTAGTAAAGGTGACAATCAGCTCTGAATTCACTGCTTAGCTGGATGTGTGTTCCAGATATTTATTAATCTGGCAGGGAGGCATAGAGGAACAGATTTTCTTCATTCTATGTCTCACTTGCTTCCTAACTTCATACTCAGACTGTGTGTCTTGGAGGGGTACTTGAAATTGATGGTGATCCCTTGTGCCATCTACTAGGTGGTGGACGTCACGCAATTTGAGAGGTGCTGCCAAAGAAGCCTTGGTGAGTTGCTGCAGTGTATTCTGTAGATACACACTGTAGCCATGATACACTGGTAGTGGAGGGGGTGGATGTTTATGCTAGTGGATAAAGTGCCGATCAAGCTGATTGCTTTGTCCTGGATGGTGTCGAGCTTCTTGCGTGTTGTTGCAGCTGCACCCATCCAAAAATATGGTATTCTATCATTCTCCTGACGTAAGCCTTGTAGATGATAGATAGGCTTGAGAGGTCAGGAGGTGAGCCACCTGTTGCAGCCTTTTATCCTGCTCTTGTTGTCATGGTATTGATATGGTTTCTGGTAAATTGACCAGTTCAACGTCTGGTCAGTGGTGACTACCCAGATGTTGATGGGGGATTTGGCGATACTTGGATCATTCTCAGCCCTCATTACATTTTGCTTTCTTGTGTATATTTCTTCTTAGTTATTTGTGGGTTATTTTTGATCTTTCTATTCATCCACTGTTATCTTGGTCGTCGTGTTTCTCATTTTCTTTCATTGGTTTCTACTTCATTTCTATATTTTTTGATATTTTTAAAATCAATTTCCCACTTTATTTTCTCTCGAGCTTTTCTCATAGCTTCAAACTTTGTTCTGCTAAAATCTTCCATGAATAAATTTCTTTAGAAAGCACTATATAAGACGAGAGACATTTTATGGGATATGAATGGAAGAGTATATGAGGCTCATGTCTCATCAACACTTGTTACACAGAGAATGGTTCTCTTGACAAAGGCAGAGAAGCAGAGTGGATACTTCTGGAATGTGCTATGGAAAGAGAATGTTTACTATCTCAGAAAGGACAATGTTACCAGTGTTGAAGCAATGAAAAGTTATGCTGAAGCTTTTCAATGGACTGGCAAACTACATTTGGAGTGCTGTGTTCATTATTGTTCCCAATGCCACGAAAAGATATTTATACATTGGAAATGGTACAAAAATTAACTACAAGACTGATCCCGAATATAAACTGAATGAGTTATGAACTGCAAGTTAGAAAAGCTTATGCTTTACAGTATAGACAGAAAGCAAGTAAGGGAGATATCAAAGTTTATAAAATATTAAATGGTCTCACTGAGATGAACCCAGATAGTTGGTCCAGGGAAATAGGATCACAGGAAGTAAATTTAAAAGTCATCAGGAAGAGCGTCTTCACTTGAAGATAAATGTTTGCAGCAATCTGCTCGGCAGGTAATAGAGACAAAAATATTTGAGTTGTTCAGAATATATTTGGATGCTATTATGGGAAAGTTTGAGGGATGAGCTTCAATTACCTTTTCTTGCCCCTGAATTTCCATGTTTAAAAACACTTGGGCCCGGAATTTGTGATCTATTCGCTAGAGTTTAGAAGAATGAGAGGGGATCTCATTGAAACTTATAAAATTCTAACTGGACTAGACAGACTAGATGCAGGAAGGATGTTCCCGATGGCGGGGAAGTCCAGAACCAGTGGTCACCGTCTAAGGTTAAGGGGTAAGCCATTTAGGACTGAGATGAGGAGGAATTTCTTCACCCAGAGAGTGGTGAACCTGTGGAATTCTCTGCCACAGAAGGCAGTTGAGGCCAATTCATTAAATATATTCAAGAAGGAGTTAAATATATTTCTTAAGGCTAAAGGGATCAAGGGATATGGAGAGAAAGCAGGGCCAGGGTACTGAATTTGGATGATCAGCCATGATCTCATCGAATGGCGGAACAAGCTCGAGGGGCTGAATGGCCTACTCCTGCTCCTATCTTCTATGTTGCAACCTCAATATCCCTGTGGAGATCCCACAGGGTATAAATGATAGGCTCTGGGAATGTCCCGCCTCAGAGTTTAATTCCGAGAGATTGCCTGCAGCGTGAAGGGACTCATCGCTTCACACAGAAAATGTATGACACATATGACAGTGTGGAGAGAATATGCTACGTGATCATTGCTGTCATTGGAGTTCCTGGTAAGTGATTTTAACCATTGAAATTGTGTAAATCTGTGTGTGAGCTGGTCTCTGGTTTTGCTCTGTGACTGATAATGTTACATCCTGATCTAGTGGTCACCGTTATACGACACCCGATCAGTGATCACATTTCGTTTAGTCAAATGTCTTGAATTACCTCTGAGGTTTTATTCCATTGCCTCAACTGAAAGTAAAACTCTGTTTGTAACTCACGGGTTTGCTGTGTTATGAAGTTATTGCCTTTAGTGTAATGTGTACTGTTGAATCAGACCTCAGTGTAAGCAACTCTCTGAGAGAAGGTATTACTTGGAGTATCTGTCACTGTGGAACTGTACTGAGTGTGGGTCACTAACTGGAGTGGAACAAGTCGGTTCCAATTTGAAATTATTGTTTTAGATGACTGATTTCTCCCCTTCATTGAGTTGCATTTGTTTTTTCCGCATGTAATCAATGGCCTAGGGGAAGATTTTTGCGTTTGCTTGAAGAAGTTTGGTTATAAGCATATGAGGCGCTGCAGCGAAGGTTCACGAGATTGATTCCTGAGATGAGAGGGCTGTCCTATGATGAGAGATTGTGTAGAATGGGCCTTTACTCTCTGCAGTTTAGAAGAATGAGAGGTGATCTTATTGAAACATACAAGATTCTGAAGGGGATTGCCAGGGTTAGATGCTGAGAGGTTGTTTCCCCTGGCTGGAGTGTCTAGAACTAGGGGGCATAGTCTCAGGATAAGGGGTGGACCATTTAGGACTGAGATGAGGAGGATATTCTTCACTCAGAGGGCTGTGAATCTTTGGAATTCTCTGCCCCAGAGGCCTGTGAATGCTGAGTCTTTGAATATACTCAAGACTGAGATGGATGGATTTTTGGACTCTAGGGGAATCGAGGGATATGGAGGTCACGCAGGAAAGTGGAGTTGAGGTCGATGATCAGCCATGATCGTATTGAATGGCGGAGCAGGCTCGAGGGGCCACATGGCCTACTCCTGCTCCTAATTCTTATGTTCTTGTGATGACGGCGAACTCGAAGCGTTCGCCATCATTTCACCTCTGAAACTGACCGCAACTTCAGAATTTAGCGCATGCGCAGCCTTACACGGAAATCCTGAAGTTGCGGTCTGTCATTCACTGCTCCGCCACAGGTTACTCTGTGGACCACCCCGCCCCAGGCCACCAAGAGCCAGTGATCTGTGAAATCACTGATTTGATTAAAGTTTCCCCCTTTCCGAACAAATATCGCTGTTAGAAAACCCATAAAAAGTTAGACCCATTCAAATGAGGTGTAACTGGGTTTTTAATGGTTATCCGAGTAATAGCTACTGATGAGCAACTGTTCTGGCCCTGAAAAACTAACTTAATATTGGTGAAAGGTCAACTTTCTCCATTATGTTAAAAATTATTAGATTTTAAAATTAATTTAAAGAAAAATTACATTTTTTTAAAGTTTGTTCATGATATTTCAGCTTCTACTTTAACCCAATTTTTATGTACCAATCTTTATTTTGCTCTCTGTACATTTTTAAAAAAAGTCATTATTAATGCTTTCTATTTCCTGGTTCCCTGTCTGAGAATTCTGCATTGTGATTGGCTGCTTTGACAGCTTGTTGATGTCTCAGCAGCTCACACGATGGGATTCCCACTATACTACATTGATTTCAACAGCACGTCCAGAAAGCCGAACATTTCGCCAGAGAGATCGTGAGATCTTTGTAGGAAGCTTACTTCGGGGGTAGCTGACAGTGAGTAGGTTACAAGTCTTTAATTTGATCCAACATTTCTAGCATCAGTGTTTAACTTTAGCTCGCCAGATCACAGAGTGAACTGCAGCCTTGTGCTGACTTCCAGGGTATTTGTTGTTTGTGCAATATCATGTAAATATTTTTTTCTTATTTAACTTTTAATGTGCTGAGCACAGAAGAGATGGCGTAGCTTTGATTGAATTTTGAGAGGGGAAAGTTCTAAGATAAATGTATCTTTGTTCATTATCCATAAAAAAGTTCTCCTGAGAATATTTTTTTAAATGCCAAACATATTTGCATACACTGTATTGCATCACATGTCAAAGCATGTTGAATGCTAAAACCACAAATGGTAAAGGCTTCTGCTTCATTTCACAGATTCCATCCTGTAAAAGGACCAAATCTGTTTTTGGTTTGTGGTTTTGTTACCTATCTAATGGTAAACGTCCTGACACAGTGCTGTTCACTAGGTTGTTGCAGGCAGTGTTTCAGTCTTGGAAAGTTGTTTTGAGTCTGTAGTTTTGTACCTGCAGTAGACGTAACACGAGTTAATTGTAAACTGTGTTAAATTGTTCTTAATGTAGCCGCGCAATGGTTCTCAACAAGGAACTCCTTTTTACAAAATCTGAAGAGTTTGTGCCTTCCCACCCATGCTGTGTCCATAACTATTTATTAACACTATTCCCCCACTCTCTCTTTGTAGAAGTGCTCTTTACTTCGCCCACCCCCCTTCAGCTTAGGGACTGCTTTCTCACTTCTCCCTCCCTCCCCAGTTTAGAGGGGCTTTTTTTTTACCTCCCAATTTAGAAATATATTCTTTCCTCCCTCACAATCCCGAGTACTCATTTTGTTAATCTCTCTTTAGAAATAAGCATGCTAGTGTTTTAATCCAAGAATTAGAAAAGAAAGTTCTACCAAAATTGAGTTAAAAGAAAAACTGTGGTTTTCAACACTCTGCTGTGATTTTCAAGCTCATAGTATACAGGGCTGCTGTTCTGATGACCCTGCCTTATGCCTGCAAAACTTGGACAACATATGCATGCCTGATTAAGAAACGGAATCACTTTCTCCTAAGCTGCCTGAGATGATTAATGGTGATCAGATGGCAAGATAAGATCGCTGACACCAAATTTATTTAAAAAAAACCTGACATGCCAAGCATAGATAACACGATCATGCAGACATGGCTACGATGGTCAGGTCGTGTGATGTGACTGTCTGATGAACGAATCCCGAAGATGATGTTTTATGGTGCATTGCTGACCAGGAAGCGATTTTTGTGGTGGGCAGCGAAAGAGATATAAAGATGGCTTAAAAATGATTCTGAAACAGTGCAAAATAGCCGTCCATAAGTGGGAATAACTTGCTCAAGATAAGAAAGCATGGTGACAAATTTATCTCATCAGTCATCAAAGAACTCAGTACAGGAAAATTGTCATTTTCAGTAGCAGATAGTGTAAACGTGACTTCCAAGTACCTCCTATTCAGTAGCATGCTGCAGCCGTGAAGATGGCAAGTGTCAGCCATCACATTCATTTTTGTAAGCTGATGCCAATCCCAGGCCTGTTACCAAGCATCATTAGTAGATTTTGCTTTGTCCCGTACATTGAAGCCAGATGGGCTTCACTAACACCTGTCCCTGATTTGGTAATGCTATACATCTCCTCACATTCTCTCCCGAGACACAACCCTTTTATATATTGATTTTAATTATATACGCCAGAAGTGGCTGTTAATGGAATTGGCTTATAACAGCATGTTTTGAGTGAGTATATTCAATAGTTTTTTGTATGATGTATTGATCTGAAAATCTGTTTCCATTAAAGCAAATTTGACTACTTGGTGAGTATCTTTGGGAAGTTGAGACATCTTGTTTCTCAGCAGCAAATAAGTGATCTGTTGAGTTTAAATCCATTTCATAAATTCAGAACACTCATTTAGAAACGAAATGATCAGGAGTTAACTGCAGTAAATGTGCACACTATAGTTACAGCTGTTCAAGTGACTAATATATTTAACTACGGTTTAAAATCATGGCACTGATAACTAATACACTTGCATACCGAGGGTTGGGCAAAAGTTTTAAGACCGTGTTGCACTACGTACTGGGAGAACTTATTTTAATAATGACAAAAGGGAAGGAAATGTTTGCATCTGCATCATATACAAGTGAAATAAGGTACATCAATGAGACAATAAATCAGAAGCAGAGTGAGACTCTGGGGAAGCAAAGGCACTCCTTGGAAAATACTGTTCAAAGAGCATTCATTATACATTAAAACCTATTTCATCTGCCAAGCAAGGGAGACCTCTGTTTGACCTCTTACCTTAAAGAATGGTATCTCCAAACAGTCAGTGAACCCCCATTAATATTTCACTGTATTGCCATTTTTATGCATGAGCTCAAATCCTTTTGTGGCTTGTCCCCCTCCCCCCACTTCCACCCTAGCAGGTGCAGCTTCAACACAAAATGTTTGGGCTCAAAATTGGAGATTAGCAGCTGAGATTATTAAAATTATATTCAAAAACAGTTGCACTAATGAAGTTTCTATTACCGGTAATACAGATTTTATTTTATATTTTTGTGTTTATCACTAATTCAATGAAGTAACATTGTGACTAGATGTGAATGAGTGTTTAGGGAAATATTGCAGTTTGGGCAGAATCTGACTTATTGGTGTTTTTAAAAAAAAAAATGAAAGTGCTGGAATTTTATGCAGACATAAGTTATCTGTTATGTCACAAATCTACAGTAAATCAGAGTTTTACGATATGTTAAAATTACTACAAAAATAAAGGGCTTCAGACAGTAAGATCTACCTGAGAGAACAATTTATTCCCCAATTATTTTCCAATCTTTCTACTTTTATAGCATGATTGCATGTCCCCATGTACCACAAACTTGTTTTATAATTGGTTATTCTGTTTCAGCTTAGAAACTGATTGTAAATTCTTGGAATATCCAACTGTAACCTTATGCAAGGTTCTATTTTTGCTAAATTAGATCAGCCTTTTCATTAAAATATAGTTTTGCTTTACCTGCTTTTAATGATTTGATTTGTTCTGTAGTCCCCAATATACTATTGCACTGATTTTTTTTATGTCACAGCTAATATTAGTATCAATTTTGGATGTGGGAGGACACTGAAGAGTTGCACTATTTACTTAATCAGCTTTGCTGGAGGGGTGGGAGAGAATTTAAGGTCGCATGCTCTGAAATCCTGTATATGCCAACCATGGCTTGCAGGGCTTTGGAGCATTGCATGTTGATGTCATGACACAGTTTTAGTATACTGTTGATACAATTCAGCCTTTTGACCTTAAAGGCTGGGATGAATATTGATTTTTGTGTTTTTGAAGATGGAGCTTGATGTGGGAAATTGGATTTTGTTGCAAGAAATAAATCTTTGCAGGATTAGTATCGTTTTATGAAGCCACTGGTGGCAAAGTTCCAGTTAGCTTAGTTATTATTTTTATAATTCAACCATATAATGCACTTTTGTCTTTTGTAAGGGGAAAGATGATATCTGGAGCTCAGACGTGCTGTGAAGTGGTATGTTGTAATTTCAAGTTGGTCTCCCTAGCATTATTAACAGTTGGTTGCGTACCACACCAATGACACATACGCATAAGCTAAATCTGTGTTGTCACTAGGAACTTTGTAAGTACAAGTACTTTTTTTTTTATTTGAGTCATTTTGTTAGAGATGGGGCAAAACAGCTACAGCAACTGAGACCTTTTCCCATGTCAAAATTTGTGCATGTCAAGATGCCAGTATTGCCAACTCTCTCGAATCCATCGTAAGAGAAACAATTTCTAAGTGAAATAAAGCATCACTTGCCATCTCATGAAGGAACGTCGAAATCTCGGGAATTTTTCCGGGCGGTGGGGGGGGGGGTGGAAGAAAGAACCTATCAATTTGCCCATGCACGCAAAAGAATACCAGGTTCAGAGGGCTTTCCATGATGTCCCTTGGGTTCCTCCTCATTCCGCTGCATTCGTGACTGTGGGCTCAGCTTGGCCCGGCCATCGGGCTGCACTCATGTAAACATGCACAGGCGAGGGCCAGGATTAACCAGGGTGAACAATCGACTGAGTGATCCTCATCCTCCTCCTTCGCGGAGGGAACTGCACTCAGCTTCCTCCTCTCCGGCCCCGGCTGACGACAGCGCCGCAGTCCCTGTTGCGTCAATTGGCTTCATGACCCGTGACCTTGGACCCCTTCCTCCTCCTCCTAGTGAGTGCCAAGAGATAGTGGGTATGGTAGCATAGTGGTTATGTTAATGGACTAGTAATCCAGAGGCCTGCACTAATGATCCAGAGACGTGAGTTCAAATCCCACCATGGCAGCTGTGGAATTTAAATTCAGTTAATTAAATAAATCTGGAATGTAAAAGTTAGTATCACTAATGGTGACCATGAAACTACTGGATTGTCATTAAAAACCCATCTAATGTCCTTTAGGGAAGGAAATCTGCCGTCTTTACCTGGTCTGGCCTATATATTGACTCCTAACTGCCCTCTGAAATTGCCTAGCAAGCCATTCAGTTGTACCAAACTGCTGCGAAGACCTTCACCACACGGACTGCAGTGGTTCAAGAAGGTGGCTCACCACTACTTTCTCAGGCAATTAGGGATAGGCAATCTACACCCCATGAACAAATTTTAAAAAACATGGCGATATCTTGCGCCGCCTGCGGGGTTGTCGTGGTAATGGAGAGGCAGCGCAAACTGGCTGGAGCACGAGGTGGGGGAGCAAAGGAGTCAAGGTTAGGTGAAGGGCTGGCTGGCCCTCACCCCTAACAGCACTGAGCCCTGAGCCTTGTGAGGTAGGACCCCAGGTGGTGGGCACTGTAATGTGCTGCCATATTATAAAGAACTAACTTGCATCAGACCCTCCCAAAGTGCTCCACAGCCAATTGTGCACAGAAGGTGCAAGGATATGCTATCAGAACTGAGAGGTTATACCCATCAGGAAAAACAACAGGCTGGGGCTCTTTTCTCTAGACAAGAGGCTGAGGTCTTCAAAATGATTAAGGGGTTTGACGGGGTAGATGTAGAGAAGATGTTTTATGTTCCGGAATGATTAACGGTCAAAAGCAGAGTGAGGCTGACCTGCGAGTGATGCGACAGTGGGGCCACCGATCCACCTACTCTTATTTCTTATGGTCTTATGTCAGTAATCGGTTAGTGATAGCCAGATGCGCTTCCTGTTGGAGAGCAAAGGTCAGTGAGGAGTTGGGTCGGGGGGAAAAAAATAGCAACTCATGATTTCTATACCAAATCTCATGATTTTTAAGAGTTTGTCTCCTGATTTATGAGGCAGTGGGGTTGGCAATACTGAGATGCACAAAAGTCACAATCGCAAACTGCATCTTTTTCACTTTCCCGATATCTGATAAGAATCTGTACAGACCAACAATGTGAAAATTGTATTGTCCTAAATTGGTTTGAGAGAATGAAATAGTGGATCCAAACATCTCAAGTCATTTAGTCTTCGCAATTGACACGACCTATGGAGGTAGGAAACCATCTGGTAAGGCTGTGTTCCCTTGTGTTGTGTCTGTGTGTTGATAGAGACACTGAAGACAGGAGTTGGTTTGATAGGTGTTTACTAAACAAAGTCTGGAGGGGAACTAACGGATACATCACAATACTCAGGCTTATATAGCCCGAGTGGCCATTACCGGCATTACAGTACACATGGGGCTCTTAAAGGCACATACACTACAATTCCTCCCCTTTTAGCTAACCAGTACATAATATTTTAAGTAATTATTAATTACATGTTACAAGAAAAATAATCTATACATTGCTGCAGTTAATTAATTATAAGTCAGTCTCTCTGGAGGCTTCCTGACTCGGTCCAGATAACGCCTTGGTGGTGTAGTAGTTTCTGGTGGTGTAGTAGGTTCTTTTGGCAAGGCTGATTCGGCTTGAATGCCAGTGCTGGGTTCATCGGGTTCCAGTATCACCAGATCGGAGGTAGATATAGGTATCTCTACTTCATCATTAGGCATATAGAGTTGTGGTGTAGGTTGTCTCTTTTCGGATGACTCTATGATTTGGTCAGCATGGCGCCTTATTATGCTTTCTCCGATGTCCATGGTATACATCAGCGGTCCTAGTCGTGTGCAGATAGTTCCAGGCTGCCATTTCTCGGTACGGTAGTCCCGGGCCAAAACTTGTTGACCTATCTGGAAGGTTCTAGTTGGCCTTTCATTCATGCCTTGAAATTGCCGGTTCTCCACGTCCCTTCTGATGTTGGGCTTGATCAAATCCAGCCGGCATCTTAGGCTTCCATTGAAGAACATCATGGCGGGAGTTTGGTTTGTAACCATATGTGTTGCATTCCTGTATGCGAACAAGAAGTTATCCACCTTGTGCTGAAGTTTTATGTCTTCATTACCCATGGCATTTATGGCCTCCTTGAAGGTCTGGACAAACCTTTCAGCCAATCCATTGGTGGCGGGATGGTATGGGGCGGACGTGTAGTGTTTAACCCCATTGTTTTTTAAGAACTTCCTGAATTCTTTGGACACAAATTGCGGTCCATTATCAGAACAGATCTGTTCCGGCAGCCCATTCCTGGCAAATATGGTCCTTAATACTGTGATGGTTTTTTCCGTGGTGGTGGAGGACATCTTGATTACCTCTGGCCACTTGGAGTGTGCATCAACCGCGATTAAGAACATTGAGTCCATAAATGGACCAGCAAAGTCGATGTGTACCCTTTGCCAGGGAGATGAGGGCCACTCCCATGGATGTAGAGGGGCTTGGGGTGGAGCGTTTTGTACCTTCTGGCATCCTAGGCAGCTCTTGGTCATTTCTTTGATGTCTCCATCGATACCTGGCCACCACACAAATGCTCTGGCTAGGTTCTTCATTTTCACTCCACCCAGATGCCCCTCGTGAAGCTCCTTTAGCACTTTATCCTGGAGTTTGGGTGGAATCACCACTCTGGATCCACACATCAAGGTTCCTCGGCACACTGACAGCTGTTCTCTTCTTTGCGAGAATGCTGGCAACAGTGGTTCGCCATGTGCTGGCCATCCCTTCACCGTTAAGTCGTAGACTCGTGAGAGAGTCAGGTCATTTCTCGTTTCCTTTTCAATGGTAGAATTTGTTACTGGTAGACATTCCACTATGGTTGAGTGGAACATCTCCACTGGGTCTACTGTAGGTGCCTCTTCTACCGTTGGCAACAGTAGGCGCGATAAACCGTCAGCATTCCCATGCTGTTTTGATCCTTTGTATTCTATGTTGTATTGGTGTGCCCCTAGAAAAAGGGACCACCTCTGTAGCCTTTGCGCTGTCATAATGGGAACACCCTTTTTAGGGTTGAATATGGAGATGAGGGGTTGATGGTCAGTCAACAAGGTAATTTTTTGTCCGTGTAGGTAATGGTTGAATTTCTTCACTCCCCATACCAGGCTGAGTGCTTCCCTGTCGATTTGGGCATAGTTACGCTCAGCTGAGTTCAATGAGCGTGATGCAAAAGCTATCGGCCGTTCTGAGCCATCAGGGAATTTATGCGATAATACTGCTCCTATGCCGTAAGGGGATGCATCGCACGCCAGTCTGATTGGCAGTGATGGGTTGTAATGAGCCAAAACTTCTTTGGACGTGATTAAGTCTTTGCATTTATGGAAGGCACGTTTACAGTCTTCGCTCCATTTCCAAATTACTCCTGTTTGTCGCAGTTCATTGAGCGGGTGTAGAAGAGTTGATAAGTTCGGTAAAAATTTATGATAGTAATTTATTAATCCCAGGAACGACCTTAATTGTGA
Organism: Somniosus microcephalus; assembly: GCF_052327205.1. Classification (NCBI taxonomy): domain Eukaryota; kingdom Metazoa; phylum Chordata; class Chondrichthyes; order Squaliformes; family Somniosidae; genus Somniosus; species Somniosus microcephalus. The sequence continues at coordinate 315,708,452 of NC_140988.1, read as the reverse complement.
AACATTTTCCGGTGCTGGGGCTTTTATGACCGCTTCAATTTTTTCAGGTGACTTATGCAACCCTTATTAATTATGTGGCCACAATATGATATTTGATTTTGGAAAAATTCGCACTTGGGGCAATTTGCTCGTAGGCCCCGTTCTCTCAGCCTAGTGAGCACCTGCTCCAAATTGGCGAGGTGCTCGTTGTCGTTTTCTCCTGTTACAAGGATGTCGTCTAGGTAGCATTGAGTCCCCGGAATCCCTTGGAGGACTTGCTCCATAGCTCTTTGCCAGTTAGCTGGAGCGGATGCTACTCCGAAAACCAGTCGATTGTACTGGTACAGACCTTTGTGTGTATTTATCGTGAGATTTTTTAGAGGCCTCTTCAACCTCCATCTGTAGATATGCCTGTGCCAAGTCAATTTTGGTGAAACTTTTCCCTCTGGATAGTGAGGAGAAAATATCTTCTATCCTCGGAAGAGGATACTGTACCGTGTGAAGGACCGGGTTTACAGTCACCTTGAAGTCTCCACAGATGCGAATTTTTCTCTGTTCTTCAGATTTATCATTCTTCAATGCTTTCTTCATGACTGGGACGATGGGTGTTGCCCACTCGCTCCAATCTATTTTAGATAATACGCCTGCCTTTTCCAAATTCTCCAGCTCTGCCTCGACTGCTGGACGAATTGCGTATGGCACCGGTCTTGCCTTAAAAAACTTGGGAATTGCTGCATCTTCCACTTTTATTGAGGCGGTGATGCCTTTCAAGGTTCCTAGTTTCTCTTGAAACACTTCCTTGGCGTTGGCCAAGATGTCTTTTAATCGTTCAGGTATGACGTCATCATCATTTTTTTCATTACTGGTCACCGTCAGTGCCTGAATGGAGTGCCAGTCTAAACGTATTTTCCTGATCCATTCATGTCCCAACAGCGGTGGACCACCATCTTGTAGAACGTATAAATACAACTTCTGTATTTCCTTGCCGTTGTATACAACAGGCACCCTTATTTTTCCTTTGGGGTATACTTTCTGCCCCGTATATGTTTTTAAGATAATGGATGTGTCTTTTAAAGGTATATGCGGAAATAGCCGCTCGTAATCCCGTCGATTTATGACGGTCAGAGCTGATCCTGTATCTAGCTCCATTTTAACTGGGGACCCTGCTATTGTGAGGGTAACCCAAATGGTCTGGTAATCTTCTTTGGCAATTACATTATGTAATTTGAGAGAGCTTAGTCTCTTGTTCCCGGAGTCGCTATCGCTCTTCTGGTCTTCGGAGCTACTGTCCGTCATCATTTGTACCTTTCTGTGCTTTTCCTTATTGATTTTTTTCCTGTTAGTGGATTTTTTGTTTCCAGATCGGCATACACGTGTAACGTGTCCCATCTTTCCGCATTGCCTGCATGCTTTGTCCTTGAACCAGCAGTCCCTCTGGTCATGGGTGGATCTGCCGCAGCGATAACATCTCTCGAAACCCCGTGTCATTTCATGGGTGCCGAAGTCCTGTGGCTTTTGCTGTATCTCTGCAGCTCCTCTTGCACTGAAAGCCTTGTCCAGTGTTAAATCTTTCTCAGAAAATATCCTTTTTTGTGTTCCTACACTTAAGAGACCGCAGACGAATTTGTCTCGTAGAGAATCTGCCAGTCCTGCCTCGAATTGGCAGTGTAGGGTATCAACAATCTCCTTAAAATTCTTGTCCATCGGTTCGGCTGGAGTGATTAAGTTTCGTAACAGCTTGTATGTCTTTGCGCCCATTAGATTTAGAAGTATTGAAGCTTTATTTTCATCTTCTATTGCATTTGCGGTGCAATATACCTCCACTCTTTCCACATATGTGGTCCAATCCTCTATCTCATTATCAAATGCATCAATATTGCCAGAATTAGGCATCTTAGAAAAGATATGGCGCTTCCCGCGCTTTTCTTTTCTGCAGAAAAGATATGGCGCTTCCCGCGCTTTCCCGCCGCTGCTGCCGATGACAACGCTGTTTCCCGTTCTTTTTTATTTATTTATTTATTTATTTACAGTTGGAGACTCGTTCCCGACGGACTCTCCCTCTAGGTCTGAACGCCGACCTGCCTGCAGCGCCGGCCGTCTCCCGAGTGCTCCCTCCCCGTCTGTCACTGCTTGCCTCCGCCTTCGCTGCTCGGCCCAGCTGTAGAGCCAGCCGCTGGAGCCCCAGCCTGACGCCCAGGAAGGATTACCGCAGTACCTGCCACCAGCTTGGCCAGCTGGTGAAACAACAGCTTCTTTCACTTCTTGATTCTTCTGGACGCCAGAGGAATCGATGTCCTTGAGGTGCTGCCGAATTGTAGGTAAGTCCGTTTCCACTTCGTCGCCACTGTTGTGTCTGTGTGTTGATAGAGACACTGAAGACAGGAGTTGGTTTGATAGGTGTTTACTAAACAAAGTCTGGAGGGGAACTAACGGATATAACACAATACTCAGGCATTACAGTACACATGGGGCTCTTAAAGGCACATACACTACACCTTGTTCCAGAGGCATGCATGTTGACTCATTTACATCGCAGTGCTGCTTATGGAGACATGCATTTCGGGTGAGAAAATCTGTTGTAAAGATGTTTCTATGGAGGTGAAAATTGCAAATGTTAGAAATCTGCAATAAAAACAGAAAATGCTGGAAATGCACTGCCGATCTATATCTGAGAGAGCTAGTTGATATTTTCGGTGGATGTATTTCTTTAGTTCGTTATGAGTTTGTGTAGTATCTAATTACTTGTTTTAATTTGCGGAGGGGAAGAAGTGGCAAAATTCTGCTTAGCGCAGTGTGGAGCACTTTTAGGTTTAGGTGTGTCAGTGGTAAAGAATTGGAATATTGTTAGGAGCAGTAAAACCAAAGAGAATTGGAGTCCTCTCAACATAATTTACTCCCATTAATTCGCTACTACTGCCACCCAAGAAATATTTAAAAGAAAAGATTGCCTCTATATTTCTTATCTTTTTAGAGGAGATATTCTAATTCATCTAGAGCAAGTGATTCATTGGAATGATCTATCTCTCTGGCTAGGTGCCATTGAACTAAATGAGAATCTACATCCAAAATGGGGGAAAAAGAAATACTGGCAATGTTAGAAATCCAAAATAAAAACAAAGCGGGGAATTTTAACTCCTCCACCTGGCGGAAATCAGGTGAGCAGTTAAAATGGAATGGACAAAAAAACCTGCGCCATTCTGATTTTGAAATGCCTGATTTTTCAGGCGTATGAGGTCCCTGCATGAGTCAGGTTATGCAAATTGGAGTCCTATTAACTTAATAGGGCCCCAATGCCATCTTAACCTGGAAGAGAGCGGTTTGCCTGCAGCAGCCACCCTGGCAGCTACTACTAGGACTAAAGACCGAAGAGGCCTTTCCAGGAAAATTTTAAACTTTCCTTTGTGGGGCCGGATGAGCAGATGTTCGCCTCTGGGCCCCACAATAAAAGTGGGATCCTCCTCTGCCCCAGATCCCTCATCCCCATCCATAATAAGGTTTATTAAAAATATAAAAAAGAAAGAAAGAAAGACTTGCATTTATATAGCACCTTTCACGACCACCGGACGTCTCAAAGCGCTTTACAGCCAACAAAATACTTGTTGAAGTGGAGTCACTGTTGTAATGTGGGAAAAAGTAGATACTGGTGGAAAATCAACATAGCAGATTTCATAATTACAGATTCTTCGCTTTGCACCTGCTCAGGTACACAAAATAAGATGTGTTTCTTCACTGTCCCGATACTAAATTTGGACCAACATCAGTAAAATAACTTGTACGTGATGTTTCATCCACCAACAAAGTTTTTAGCTTCTATCTCAAGTGGTTCAGAAAAACTAATGAACGAAGAGAAAGAAGGCTATCTCAATTATCCTCAGAATTAGCAGCTCCTTGCTTCAGAGCTGTCAGTCAAGTGGAATGGAAGGGCTTCGGGTCCTCCCCCTTTAGAAATCTGTCTTAAAAATTCCCAGGACAATGCCTAGTTATGAGAGTTTTTCAGTACCCCATGGTGTGATGAGCAATCACACGTGATTTAGCTCTTTCTCCTGAAGCCAGGTCAACATGGTTCTGCTGCCCTATGTGAACTTGGCAAATCAACCATTAAATCCTCTGAGTAGACACTGGTGACCATCAGCCTTCGAAGTGATGTTTTGCATACCAGACAGCAATGTGTATCCTCTCCAGTATTGAAAAAACACGTCAGCAGAGGGCAGACAACGGAGGTTCTTTCGTAGCCTTCAGTAATGAATTTTAAAGTAACCAGCCAAATCTTATTTATAGCTATTAAAAATAGGACAGGAGAGATGATACAAGCTAAATGGTACAATTTTAAAGGGGGTGCAAGAGAGAGACCTGTTGGTGTTTGTGCACAAATCCTTGAAGGTGATAGGACAGGTTAACAAAGCAGTTAATAAAGCATGAGATCCTGGGCTTTATAAATAGAGGCATAGGGCTGGATTTTGTCAATGGGGACATGATGGAGGTGGGACTCCCGCCTCCATCGATTTGTGGCCAACCCACGCGATTTTCCCTTGATTGACCTTGTTGAGTCCGCCCAGCGGGCTCAGCAGGCCAATTAAGGGACACCCCGTTATAAGTGATGTCAGGGATTGACATTTCATCTGTCAAGAGCTTTTGATAGATGAAATGTCAGCATTTGACAGCTCTGTGAAGCTGACAATCTGACTTCTAACTTGAGTCCTTCTCCACAGACTCGGTTAGAAATCTCTCCAGAACAGAAAGCAGAATGCTGCAACTTTTGACAGCTCGCGGCCATTCTGCTTTCTGTGACTGCGAGATGAGGGACTCCCGAGACCTGAAGGAAGGAAGGAAGCCTGCATTAGTAAGTAAAGGTAAGTAAAACTTATTTAAACACTTTATACACACACCAAACACACTTACCTCTGCACTCATGCACCCATCGCTCACCTGAACACCGGACATCTCGAACCCTCCAAGCCCTTCAGCCCGACGGTCCGCCTTGCTAACTTGGTGTGGTTTGGAGCCGTCGGGCAGCCCACACTTCAGGGCTAAAAATAGGGATTAGGCCAAAAACTGCCTGTTAAGAGGCAGTTAATTGGCACTAATCCCCTTCCTGCCTCGGGGAGGCAGCTCCCAGCACAGGTCGGGTACCCGCCTCCTGGGAAATGGGCATGGAGGCGGGTTGGGGGCGGGAAGGGTTCGTGCCCCCCAATTCTGCAATTTCCCCCCCCCCCCCCCACTCTCCTCCAAACCCGCCTCCACGGGGCTTGGAAATTCGAGCCCATAGAGTACAAAGACAAAGTTATGGTAAACCTATATAAAACACTATTCAGCTCCAGCTGGAGTATTGTGTCCAATTCTGGGCACCGCACTTTAGGAAGGATGTGAAGGCTTTGGAGAGGGTACAGAAGAGATTTTCTAGAATTGTTCCAGGGACAAGGGACTTCAGTTATGTGGATAGACTGGAGATGCTGGGGTTGTTCTCCTTAGAGCAGAGAAGGTTGAGAGATTTGATAAGAGATGCTCAAAATTGAGGTGTCGAGACAGAGTAGATAGAGAGAAACTGTTCCCATTGGCGGAAGGGTCGAGAACCAGAGGACACAGATTTAAGGTGATTGGCAGAAGAACCAAAGGCGACCTGAGGAAAAACTATTTTACGCAGCAGATGGCTATGATCTGGAATGACTGCCTGAAAGGGCGGTGGAGGCAGATTCAATCGAGGATTTCAAAAGGGAATTGGATAAGTACCTGAAGGAAAATAATTTGCAGGGCTACGGGGAAAGGGCGGGGGAAATGAGACTAGCTGAAGTGCTCTTGCAGAGAGCCGGTATGGGCTTGATGGCCCGAATGGCCTCCTTCTGTGCTGTAACCATTCTGTGATTGGCACTGTTCACATAAATGAACACACATGGAATTGGAGGCAACCTATTGGCATGGGTAGGGAATTGGCTAGGAGATAGGAGACAGAGTAGGAATAATGGGTATGTACTCCAATTGTCAGGATATGATATTAGTTGAGGGACTGAATGGCCAATCCTGTTCCTATATAACTCTTTCAGAGAGCCAGCACAGGCATGATGGGCTGAGTGTCAGCCTTCCATGCTGTACAATTCTATAAAATGTGACATTTCTCCCAATCTGTCACGTGCATTTGTCTAAATAATGAACCGGATGTTGTTAACCTCAACAACCTGCCCAGTCCTGCCTAGTGGGTTGGTAATGTATATTGGCATGATCAGTGCCCGAACTCTGTGCCACAGTGTACTGTGTACCTAGGTAATACAAACATCCAATTCCTTGTTTTATATTAGTGAATAGCTTCCAATAATGTGCACTGGTTTCTGCTGTGCTGCATCTGCCCTATTTATATTTTAGGGTGGATTCAGCAAGAAGGAATTGCAGACAGGTGAATTACTTGTGTATGCTTTGAAGCTGTGAATGCTACTTTTTTACTGACTGGGACTTGCCTGATAGGTGAGTGAAGTTTTGTATAGGTCAGCAATGCTAAATGACTGTGGTCTGTGCGATCAGGCTGATCGGTCATGCCTGTTGCATGAGTGCATACATTTACTGCCACCAGCAGTTTTGTGCAGTCTCCAGGCTAATATCCTTCTCCCTTTTCAGGTTTCAGAATTTCTACTGCAGGGTTGTTTTCTGTAGGGTTTTGCCATTGGAGGCAAGACTGTAGTATTCAAGAAACAGAATTAAAATGAGAAAAGATGGCCAGTTTAACCCCACCTTTTCTTATTTGCCCAATTTCTATGCATTAAATATAGTCATTACGAATACATCGTGTCAGCCATCGCTCAGTTGGTAGCACTCTCGCCTCTGAGTCAGGAGGTCGTGGGCCCAAGTCGCACTCCAGAGACTTGAGCATAAAATTGAGGCTGACACTCCAGTGCAATACTGAGGGAGCGCTGCACTGTCAGAGGTGGCTTCTTTTGGATGAGACATTAGACTGAGGCCCCGTCTGCTCTCTCAGGTGGACGTAAAAGATCCCATGACACTATTTCGAAGAAGAGCTGAGGAATTATCCCTGGTGTTCTGGCCAATATCATCAGTGTTCCACTGATGAAGAAAAGTGCAAGAAGCTGGCATGTTCTTAAATTATGTCTTTTAGTATATTTACCCAGGCCTCACATGTGACACACACCTAATATTGGTAACTGTGGAGTTTCATAATTATGTGGACATTTAAATTGCACTTATTTTATATGCTCCACTCCATCACTGGGCTTGATCCATTAATCTGTACTGCAATGAGTCATTCAGAATACTCTGGGTTTGTGAAATTGAAACTTTTTTTCATTATATATTTGAAGCCCTGAAACAGCATGTACCAACTTCACTTCAGTGTTCACAATTGTTATGTTTCATGTTTGTTTTTCTGAAGTTCTATTGGTTGCCTTGGACATTGTCTTTTTCAACTGTTTAGGACTGATAAATTGATATATATATCAATTTTAGTTCTAGTCCTAGATTACAACAGTGACTACACTTCAAAAAGTACTTAATTGGCTGTAAAACGCTTTGGGATGTCTGGTGGTCGTGAAAGATGCTTTATAAATGCTTGTCGTCATCTTAGTTTTCAGCCTTTACATATTGGTAATGTATCTTAAGGTTTTGAAATAACTTCACAACTTGGGCTGGTTTTAGACTTGTGATATTTGTATTATGAATTTATTTTGCCACTGTCAGAACATTTCTCCTTTGCAGGTTGCTGGAGTTCATTGTCTTCTCTGAAGAACTAATCCTGATGTCAGTCTATGGCTATATTAAGCAGAACATTTTGTGTGCATTTCAGTGTACCAGTGTTCTAGGATTTTCAGATTGTGCAAATATTTAGTCTGCTAGTGGTCACCTACGAGAACGCAATGTCTCCTTTTTTTAAATGGGCATGATTGACTTGATGCAAAAGAATTGAGCGTAGAATCCGGGAAACCTGCTGGATCTCACTTTGGATATTGCATGAAAGCAGAACCATGTAGTCATAACTTATCAGAACCCATGAAAAGTCAGAATTCTCAAGTGTTGCTAAATGGCTGGCTCTTCAAGAAAATGCATAAATCAGATTTTCCACGATAAGAGTTTTAACTTTGCGAATGCTTTGAGACCCATGAACTGGTTATTGCTAGTGCAGTCCCTTCCTATTGTCTCAAAGCAGCCCATAGCAAACAATGTCATAGGATGATTACTATCACTGCTGCCAGAAATGCAGTTTCTGTCAGGGAAATGAAACTCATTCAGGATGTGCAGATGTCCGTGAGTACGTCTCTGGTAAGACTGAACTGTTAGTCAAGGACGAGTAGTTTGTGTACTAAATCCTTTGGAAATTATATTTCTCTTGCTCCAGAGTAGTCATCTGCTTCTATCTGTCTGGTGATTTAAAGTTGCAGAACTAGAATGGACTGCACTTGCATGAAACACTTGAGCTCTGAAATATTGTAAGTGCATTGACTGTTTTGGAAGCTATATTTAAACCATTTTAATTACCCAAATGCAGCACATAGAGCCTCAGATTATTTAATGCACAAAATACCAATCTTGCTCATTTTAATCATCTTTGCCCCATAAAGATCTGCTTAATTGGTGTCTTGGATTAATGCCAGCGATAACGCTGCAACTTGCAGTTATCATTATTGTGCACAGTACAATACAGGCATTAGATGTTTTAACACATATCGCCAGGATGTAATGGAATTTGATTTTCAAAAGAAAACATGTTATGTTGTCTTCATCAAAGGATATTCATTTGAAGTAAATGCATTTTTCTGTTCAGTATAGAAGCCCCTCTTTGGTAAGTTGACTCAGCTATTCTGATCTTCCAGTGCCAAGTACAGTGGGTTTCTGACCTCCTTCTCCCAGGCTTCTATTTATGTATGGAACTGCATGAAGAGACATCTTGAAGCAGTTTCTTGTCTTCTCTTCCCACACCTCCCCTCCCCCATGTCCCCAATTGTGTAGGAGGTGTGATTTCAAATTGACCTTTATCTATAACTGTGTCGTTAAGTTTGGGCACTTGAGCTCTGTGGGGAATTGTGGGCACAAGCCCATATTCCTCTGCTGCTGAGTTACGGTGCTCCAAAGCATTATGCCCTTTTGCTGCTTTGGAATGTTATTTGAAGTGATTTTTTAAAAATATAGAATTGCATAGCCACAGACAGCCACTATATGTACAACTTCAATTTTACTTCAGGAACAAGTGTATAGGTCAACAGCTGTTAAGCAATATGGCGCCTCCGTGGCAAGTTGCTGTACAAGACTTTAGTACTGACTTTGAAATCCCTTGCTATCATGATGCTTGTGCTCTCCTGAAACTGTCACTGCTTCCTGAATGTAGCAAGTCCTCCGCTGTAGGATTAGAAGCAACTAGCTTTGACAAAAGCTATTCAATCTGTAACTGAACCATCTGTAGGGATTCCTCCCCAGCCCACATCAGTCATCGTGGCAATCTGACTGAAGGAACAGAATTTTTTTTTAAACTAGCAGTTTTGCTTTAGTACCCTACAGTAAACTGACTTATTCCATCAACATGAATAAAACACTTTCCCCATTGACCTACTAAGCTGTATTTTGTGCACACCCATCCTATCCCAGCTACACTGGCTTCCTGTACCTCAATAAATCAAGTTCAAGATGTTGGTCCTCATTTTCCAGTTGCGTCACGCCTTCACGTCACCCCATTAGAGTAATGCTTTCCAGTCATATCCTCAGCTTACTGTTTTCAAAAGCGCCCCCAAACCTATCTCCAACAATGCCTTCAGTTTCTGTTTCCTCCCATCAAATTTCCCACTTCCTGATCAATGTAAATTTTGCCCCTTTGTAAAGTGCTCCAAGATTTAAAATTTTTTTTTTTACTTGAGAAGCACTATATAAGTACCACTTATGTGTAGTAGTATGATTTTTGATGATCAGTCACTCTTCCTATCTCTTCCTGTGTCCGGTGGATGTTTTAAGATCTAAAGTTTAAAAAACTGCACTTAATTCACTGAAGTGCTGTTAGATAAAATCAATTGTTGGTTAATACTTAATGTGGTTTAATATTTAGCTGAATTAATTAATTCTATATACTCTGTTGCACAGCTGTTGTTGTGGTCTGCATGTTTGTATACACATAGTCAGGAAATATGGGGAAATGGTTTACTTGATGTACAGTCATTTATTTAAAACATTTATGCATAATGAATGCTGAAATAATTCTGACCCAAGTGTCTCAATTTAAAATTTAACTTGCATTCTTTGGGAGAGAATAGTTTAAATCACACTATTCAGCCATTTTTGCTGGCACTGATCCCAGTTTTATTGCAATTCTGTTGGTGACCAGGATTTATCGTAAAGGCCAAGGTCCATTAAATGAAGCATTGTTTTAACAAATTTGTAGTTGGGCTATATTTTCCACAGAGTAAAGAGCACTTTTCTTCATTGAAAGCTGAACAATATAATGTGCCGTGCTGTCCTGCATTTTTTAAACTTATTACAAGTACTGTTAGAGAACGAGTATTAAATAGATATAGCATACTAGGTCAAAGGGAAAGTGTTTTATTCATAGAATCCTAGAATGATACAGCACAGAGTCAGCCCATTGTGCCTGTGCTGCCTCTTTGGTAGAGCTATCCAGCTAGTCCCACTCCTCTGCTCTTTCCCCATAACCCTGTAAATGTTTTCCGTTCAAGTATTTATCCAATTCGCTTTGGAATGTTACTATTGAATCTGCTTCCACCACCCTGTCAGGCAGTGCATTCCAGATCACAACTCGCTGTGCAAAAAAAAACCCCTGCTTCCTCACGTCTCCTCTGGTTCTTTTGCCATTCACCTTAAATCGGTGTCCTCTGGTTACCGACTCGTCTGCCACTGGAAACAGTTTCTCCTTATTTACTCCATCAAAACCATTCATGATTTTGAACATCACTATCAAATCTCCTCCTAACCTTCTCTGCTCTAAGGAGAACAACCCAGCTTCTCTAGTCTCCCCACATAACTGAAGTCCCTCATCCCCAGTACCATTCTAGTAAATCTCTTCTGCACCCTCTAAGGACTTGACATCCTTCCTAAAGTGTGTTGCCCAGAATTGAACACCATACTCCAGCTGAGGCCAAACCAGTGTTTTATAAAGATTTAGCATAACTTCTTTGCTTTTGTACTCTCTTCCTCTATTGATAAATCCAAGGATCCCATATGCTTTAACAGCTTTTTCAACTTGTCCTGCCACCTTCAAAGATTTGTGTACATACACCCCCAGATCTCTGTTCCTGCATCCCCTTTTAAAATTGTACCATTTAGTTCATATTTCCTCCTCATTCTTCTTGCCAAAATACATCAATTCATATTTCTCTGCATTAAATTTCATCTAATGTCTGCCCATTTCACCAGTCTGTCATTTTGAAGTCTGTTACTGTCCTCCTCATTGTTTACTACATTTCTGAGTTTCATATCATCTGCAAACTTTGAAATTATGCCCTGTGTACCCAAGTCCAGGTCATTAATATATATCAAAGAGCAGTGGTCCCAATACCGACCCCTGCTGACACCACTGTATACTTCCCTCCAGCCTGAAAAACAACTGTTCACCACTACTCTCTGCTTTCTGTTCCTTAGCCAATTTTGTATCCATTCTGCCACTGTCCCTTTAATCCCATGGGCTTTAATTTTGCTAACATGTCTATTATGTGGTATTTTGTCAAACACCTTTTGAAAGTCCATATGTACAACACCAGCCGCACTACCTCTCCGTTACTTCATCCACAATCTCGTTCGAGTTAGTCCAACACGATTTGCCTTTAACAAATCCATCCTGACTTTCATTTATTAGCCTATACTTTTCAAAATGCCAATTAATTTTGTCTTTGATTGTTGTCTCTCAAAATTTCCCCACCACCGATGTTAGGCTGACTGGCCTGTAGTTGCAGGATTCATCACTCTTTAAAAGTTCTCCTGTATACATTTCAGGAATTCTGCCCTCTTTGTCCTTTACACGTTACTATCCCAGTCTATATTAGGATAATAATTGAAATCCCCCATTGTCACTACTCTGTAGTTCTTGCATCTTTCTGTAGTTTGCCTGAAAATTTGCTTCTCTACTTCCCACTATTTGGTGGCCCACAGTATACACCCAGTAGTGTAATAGCTCTTGTTCCTTAATTCTAACCAAATAAACTCTGTCTTTGGCTCCTCAGCATCATCCCTCTCCAGTGCTATAATGGTTTCTTTGATCAATAGTGCCATCCTCCTTTTTTTCATTCCCTATCTTTCCCAAATACCTTGTAGCCAAGAATATTAAGTTCTCAATCTTCCCCTTCTTTGAGCCAGGTCTCTGTTAATGCCACTATATCATAGCCCCATGTGGCGACTTGTGCCTGCAGCTCACCAACCTTATTTACCATGCTCCATGCATTTACGTGCATACATTCCAAACCCATCTTAGACTGCTTCGCATTTGCCCCTATCTGATCCTTCCTATTCTGAACTGTATTTTACTCTAGTGCTATTTACCTCTCCCAGTCCCCTCTGCACCTTGTTTCTCCTCTCTGATGTCTCATCCTGATGCCCATTTGCTATCCAAATTAGTTTGAACCCTCCCCCACAGTACCAGAAAGCTTCCTGTGAGGACATTGGTCCCAGCTCTGTTGAAGTGCAACCCATCCACCTTGAACAGGTCCCTTCTGCCCAGAACAGGTCCCAATGCCCCAGGAATCTGAAGCCATCCATCCTGCACCATTTCTCCAGCCACATGTTAACCGGTTTCCTCCTACTCTTCCTATGCTCACAAGCGCTCGTCACTGAAAGTAATCCAGAGATTATTACCTTTTGAGGTCCTGCTTTTTAACTTTCTCCCTAGCTCCTGAAACTCTGACTGCAGCACCTGAACCCTTTTCCTTCCTATGTCATTGGTGCTGATGGTTGTAAAATAAGTCAGTTTACAGAAAGATACTGGAAGCCACAGACGAGACCAAAGAGGAATTCTACTCCAGCCTCGAACAATCCCTGTCCTGAGTCCCAATGGGTGACAAGCTGATCCTCCTTGGCGACTTGAACGCCAGAGTTGGAAAGGACACAGACCTCTGGGGAGAGAGGGGGTAGGGAAAGCCAACTCCAATGGTACCCTCCTCCTGTCAAAATGCTTAGAACATGGCCTTTGTCATAACCAACACCTTGTTCCATCAGAGAGACAAGTACAAGGCTTCATGGCAGCACCCTCGCTCCAAGCACTGGCATCTGCTGGACTACGCCATCGTCTGAGCGAGGGACTGCAAGGACGTCCGCATCACCCGCGCCATGACCGGAGCTGACAACAGCCCCAAAACAGCGGCAGCAACAGAAACAATGCCGCAGGAAAATTAATGTTGGAGCACTCAAAGACCACGCTAAGAAAGCCCTATTCAGCCTGCGCCTCACAAACAACTTGACGACAGCGTCTGGTCTGCACTCGAGGCCTCCATAATCAACACCTGTGAAGAGACGCTCGGTCACTCGACCAGGAAACACCAAGACTGGTTCGACGAGAACGACCAGGAGATCCAGGAGCTAATAAGCCGCAAGCGCAAGGCATTCCTGATCTGGAAACAGCAACAGAACTCGAGAGCAAGAAAGCAGCTCTACAGAAGCCTGAAGGCCGAGGTCAAACAAAAAACTCGCAACCTAAAGAACAGATGGTGGGTGAAGAAAGTCCCGGAGATCCAGCAGCTAGCCGTCAACGACGACATGCGTGGATTCTTCAGTGCAGTCAAGACCATCTATGGCCCAAGCACCCAAGGCCCTACCCCACTGCGAGTCAAGACTGGAGAGGTACTCATCAAGGTCAGAGAGGCAGTCAGTGCCCGCTGGAAGGAGCACTTTGAAGGTCTCCTTAACCACAACTCTGTCTTCGACGCGAGTGTCCTCAACTCCATCCCACAGCATACTACCCGCCACCATCTCAGCACAACCCCAGCTCTGCATGAGGTTGAAAAGGCCATCCGACAACTGAAGAACAACAAGGCCTCAGGAGCAGATGGAATCCCCGCCGAGGCACTCAAGCATGGCGGAGAAGCACTAGCGCAAATTAATGAACTAATTTCTCTTATCTGGAAGGAGGAGAGCATGCCAGGGGATCTCAGATGCCGTAATTGTGACCATCTTCAAGAAAGGTGACAAGTCTGATTGTGGTAATTACAGAGGAGTTTCCCTGCTGTCTGCCGCAGGGAAAGTCATCGCAAGAATCCGCCTCAATCTCCTTCTCCCAGTGGCCGAAGAGCTCCTCCCAGAGTCGCAATGTGGATTCTGCCCACTAAGGGGCACAATGGACATGATCTTCACCGCACGTCAATTACAAGAGAAATGCAGGGAACAGCACCAACCACTATACATGGCCGCCTTTGATCTCACAAAGGCCTTCAACACTGTCAACCGTGAGGGATTATGGAGTGTCCTCCTCAAATTTGGCTGCCCTCAAAAGTTTGTCGCCATCCTCCGCCTGCTTCACGACGACATGCAAGCCGTGATCCTGACCAACGGTTCCACCACAGACCCAATTCAAGTACGAACCGGGGCCAAGGAAGGCTGTGTCATCGCACCAACGCTCTTCTCGATCTTCCTTGCTGCAATGCTCCCTCTCGCCCTCAGTAAGCTCCCCACTGGAGTGGCGCTAATTTACAGAACAAACGGGAAACTGGTCAACCTCCGTCGCCTCCAGTCCAGATCCAAGGTCGTCCCATCCTCTGTCGTCGAATTACAGTATGCAGACGATGCTTGCGTCTGCACTCACTCGGAAGTCGAACTCCAAACCATCGTCAACACCTTCACCGAAGCGTATGAGAGCATAGGCCTTACACTAAACATCCATAAGACAAAGGTCCTCTACCAACCTGCCCCCGCCACACAGTACTGCCCCCCGATTATCAGAATCCACGACAAGGCCTTGGACAACGTGGACCACTTTCCATACCTTGGGAGCCTACTGTCAACAAGGGCAGACGTCGACGACGAAGTCCAACATCGCCTTCAGTGTGCCAGTGCAGCCTTCGGTCGCCTGAGGAAGTGTGTTTGAAGACCAGGACCTCAAACCCGGCACTAAGCTCATGGTCTACAGGGCAGCAGTGATACCTGCCCTGCTGTATGCCTCAGAGACATGGACCATGTACAGCAGGCACCTCAAAGCACTGGAGAGGTACCACCAATGCTGCCTCCGCAAGATCCTGCAAATCCATTGGCAGGATAGGCGCACCAACGTCAGTGTTCTTGCTCAGGCCAACATTCCCAGCATCGAAGCTTCGACCACGCTCAATCAACTCCGATGGACGGGTCACATTGACCACATGCCCAATACGAGACTCCCAAAACAAGCGCTCTACTCTGAGCTCCGGCAGGGCAATAGAGCCCCAGGTGGGCAGAGGAAACGCTTCAAGGACACCCTCAAAGCCTCCTTGAAAAAGTGTAACATTCCCACCTGGCCCAAGACCGCACAAAGTGGAGGAGAAGCATCCGGGAAGGCGCTGAACACCTCAAGTCTCTTCGATGGGAGCAAGCAGAAGCCAAGCGCAAGGCGCGCATGTCAACCCAAGCATCCCACCCACCCGCCCCTTCAACCACCATCTGCCCCACCTGTGACAGAGACTGCAGGTCCCGCATTGGACTCGTCAGTCACCTGAGAACTAATTTTTAATGTGGAAGCAAGTCATCCTCGGTTCCGAGGGACTGCCTAAGAAGAAGACGACTGCAGCAAAATTGCTAGTTTTTTCAATTCCGTTCCTTCAGTCAGATTAAATGAGGAGTTCATACCTAAGGAAATACAACACTTGCAAAACAGTAAGAATAATAACTTATAGGGACTGATTTTAAAACAGTTGTAACAGTGGTAGGGGCTTATATTTTCTTAACTTTTATGCTACTTCTGGCTGCAGTTTGAAGCTCTGCCTCCAGCGACGTCAAGACCAACCTAACGAACTAGTTTTCCTTGGCACTCCTGGAGACAGCAATGCTGGAACAGGAATGTTAGTGCTGCTTGTTTGACAGCTGCCATTTTTTTCTGACTGTGTGCAGGTTAAGCACTCCATCCACTTCGAGAGGTCAGTATGGCTGTTTTCTGCTTCTTGACCTAATACAAGTTTTCCCCAGTCATTGGTGAAGGACCAGCGACCAAAACGTGAGCATCAGTTTACAACTTTCAGATAACTGTATGCGTGTACACAATGTGTATGTGAATCTGCCACACAGCACAAATGCAGCAGATTCTACAAAGCCAGGAGGTTTACCTTAACACAGCACCATTTCTATAACTTTTTTTTCACAATGGGAAGTTTGCTTTTGTACATTCATTGACATTTCTACTCTATTGTGGCTGTCATATGGTGAAGAGGATTGCTAGATCAGAAGGAGGAGTCATTAAAAAGAATAATGTTTCCAAACAGGCAGGTTTGAGTTGTATTTATCTGGATGCACATGTATTCTGACTAAAATTGATGATCTAGAAGCACTTATTGCTGTAGTGCTATTGCATTATGGTGATGTAGCTTAGGCGAGGACACAATTTGCCTGGCTAGAAAATACTCTGGGAAGAGAAAGAATAGAGAAACATGAGGGGTTACAATATTAATCAAAGGTTACATTATCGCAATAGAACCTGAGGATGATCTAGGGGATGGTGCAAAGGTCAAATTGATTTGGTTCAAGAACAAGAAGGAAACTGTTACTTTTTAGGGGTTTATTACAGGAACAGGAGTAGGCCATTCAGCCCATCGAGCCTGTACCGCCATTCAGTTAGATAATGGCTGTTCTGTATCTTAACTCCATCTAACTGCCTTGGTTCCATAATCCTTAATACCCATGCCTAACAAAAACCTATCAATCTCAGTTTTGAAATTTTCAATTGACCTAGCTTCAACAGCTTTTTTTTGTGGGGGTGGGTGGAGGGGGAGTTCCAGGTTTTCACTATCCTTTGTGTGAAGACGTGCTTCCTGACATCACCCTTGAACGACCTAGCTCTAATGTTAATGTTATGCCCCCTTGTTCTGGACTAACTACCAGAGGAAATAGTTTCTCTCTATCTACCCTATCAACTCCTTTAATCACCTTAAACACTTAAATTACATCGCCCCTTAATCTTCTATACTCAAGGGAATATAGACCAACAAACAGTGTACATGAGATGGCCTAAGATATATTTGCACAAATTAGAGAATTATGCAGAAACATCAGAGTCATAATAATCGGTCAGATAACTATAGATAAGGCAGTAGGACTGGAAAAGTTATTGGAACTCAAGTGAAAATGGCAGTGGGCATGTATGCTAGAATTCTGAGGAAATTAAGAGAGGAATTAAATAGCAGAGTCTCTGACCAAAATATTTCAAACATCCTTGGTTGTAAAAGTTGTGCCAGCAGACTGGAGAGTTTGCAACACCTCTTCTAGAAAGGAGAAAGGGATAAATCAGGTAACTGTAGACCAGTGAGCCTAAGATCAATAGTGGGTAAGCTTTTAGAGGTCAAAATATGGGATAAAGTTAGGATTTGCTTAAATGTAGGTTAATTAAGAATAGTTAATGGATATGTAAAAGCAGATTTAAGTGTTACTTTAAGTACACTGGAGACAGCAAAGGCTATGGGCCCCGACAACACCCCAGCTGCAGTATTGAAGACCTGTGCTTCAGAACTAGCTTCACCTCAAGCCCAGCTGTTTCAGTAAAGCTGCGGACAGTGTGGAAAAATTACCCAGCTATGTCTGATCCACAAAAAGCAGGATAAATCCAACCCGGCCATTTACCTCCCTATCGGCCTACTCCCAATCATCAGCAAATTGATGGAATGAGTCGTTAACAGTGCTGTTAAGCTGCAGTACTCATGCTTAATTTGGGTTCTGCCGGGATTAATCGGCTCCAGTCATTAAAACCTTGGCCCAAACATGGACATGAGCTGAATTATAGAGGTGAGTTCAGAGTGACTGCCATTGACATTAAGACAGAATTTGACCAAACTGATGTCAATGGGGATTAAGGGGCAAACTCTCCAGTGGCTGGAGTCATACTTGGAAGATAGTTGTGGTTGTTGGAAGCCAATCATCTCAACCTCAGGACATTGTTGCAGAAGCTCCTCATTGCAGCATCCTAGGCCCAACTATCATCTTCTCTTCATAAGGTCACATGTGGAGCTGTTTGATGATTGCACAAACCTACAAGGCACAAATCAGTAGTGTGATGGAATACTCTCCACTTGCCTGGAATAGTACAGCTGTAACAACACTCGTGAAGTTCAACACCATCTCGGACAAAGCAGTCTACTATCGGCACCTCGGTTATAAGGAACACAACATCAAAATTTGCAGGCAACACAAAAATAGAGAGCATGGTTAATTGTGACGAGGACTACAAGCAAGGAGGATATAGAGAGACTAGTAAATTAGGCAGATAGATGTAAATTAAATTAAATTCACTAAAGGAATTGAAGGTGTTGATGAACACATGGGAGTATGATATTGTTGCTATCACAGAGACATGGTTGAGGGAGGGGCAGGACTGGCAGCTCAATATTCCAGGGTGTAGAATCTTCAGGCGAGACAGAGGGGGTGTAAAAGAGGAGATGTCACAATATTAATCAAGGCGTCAATTACTGCTGTAAGGAGGGATGATATCTTAGCAGGTTCCTCTAATGTGGCCATATGGGTAGAACTTACAAACAAAAAGGGGGCAAGCACTTTGCTGGGAGTGTACTATAGGCCCCCAAACAGTCAGGGGGAGATAGAGGAACAGATATGTAGGCAAACCTCAGAAGTTTAGAAATAATAGGGTAATAATAGTAGTGGATTTCAACTTCCCCAATATAAACTGGGATAGTCAGAGTGTGAAAGGCTTAGAGGGTGTGGAATTCTTAGTGCATCCAGGAGAGCTTTTTGAGCCAGCATGTAGAAAGTCCTACAAGAGAGGGGGCGGTACTGGACCTAATTCTAGGGAATGTAGCCGGGCAAGTGGTAGAAGTGTCAGTTGGAGAGCATTTTGGTGACAGTGACCATAATTTGGTGAGATTTAAGGTAGTCATGGAAAAGGGCAAAGATGGACCGGAAATAAAGGTTCCAAATTGGGGGAAGGCCGATTTTAATATGATAAGGCAGGATCTGGCCAAAGTGGACTGGGATAAGCTACTTGTAGGAAAATCCACATCAGAGCAGTGGGAGTCTTTCAGAAAGGAAATAGAGAGAGTATAACATCAACATGTTCCTGTAAAGGTCAAGGGTGGGACCAACAAACCCAGGGAACCCTGGATGTCAAGGGATATACAAGAATGGATTAGGAAAAAAAGGGAGGCTTTTGGCAGATACAAAGGACTAAAAACAGTGGAAGCCCTAGAGGAGTATAGAAAGTGCAGTGGGGTACTTAAAGAAATTAGGAGAGCGAAGAGGGGGCATGAAAAAACACTGGCGGGCAAAATAAAGGAAAATCCCAAGGTGTTTTATAAGTATATTAAGGGCGCAAGAGGATAACCAGGGAAAGAGTAGGGCCCATTAGGGACCAAAGTGGCAATCTGTGTGTAGAGCCGGAAGATGTGGGTGAGGTTTTAAATGAATATTTTGCATCTGTGTTCACTATGGAGAAGGACGATGTAGGCATAGAAATCAGGCAGGGGGATTGTGATATACTTGAACAAATTAGTATTGAGAGGGAGGAGGTGCAAGCGGTTGTAGCGGGCTTAAAAGTGGATAAATCCCCACCCCAGATGAGATGTATCCCAGGCTGCTGTGTGAGGCAAGGGAGGAGATTGCAGGGGCTCTGACACAAATTTTCAGAACCTCTCTGGCCACAGGGGAGGTGCCAGAGGACTGGAGGACAGCTAATGTACCATTATTCAAGAAGGGGACGAGGGATACACCAGGGAATTACAGGCCAGTGAGCCTAACATCAGTGGTAGGGAAATTGGCCCAGAAATTCGGGTCGGGGGCTTCCCGCGGGTATAAGCCCCTGACCTGCACTTAACTTGCATGCCGGCAGTTGAGCTGTAGGGCCCCGTGGAATTCCGCTCCGGGGCCTGGCCCAGCTGCCGGTGCGCTGTGCTTGCGTGTCCCAGGGGCGCAGTTAGTGCGATGCGTCCCCTGGGATCACGTGAGCCATGGGCAGCCAATCGGAGGAGGGAAAAGCCCATTCGTAAGATTGACAGGAAGACCTGTCTAAACTTACGAATACTACGGGCCTCAAAATAGCATTAAACCTTCAAATAATTTTTTTTTTAAATCACACTTTTTCAATAAACTACAAATTACATTAAATAACTTTTAAACAATAATTTAAATTTTTGAAAAAAATAATTTTATAAAAAAAGGGGACCAAAAATAAACTTAGCTTGCTTTAAAGTATTTAAAAATAATAAACCTGTGTAAAAAATCTTTTAATTTTAATTAATTGACCACTTACCTTGTAAAAAGCAGGCCTTACGCCTGCTTTTTAAATGTGTAAATCCTGCAGGCTTAACCTCGCGTGAAAACCTGCAAAAAAAACCTAAGTTCAAAGCGCACGCACAGCCTCCCCTGCGCGTGCGTTCGACCTCTGAACCCCTTCGTTCAGAGGATCGGAAGTGCCGGTTTCCCGCGCATGCGCAGTGCATGCAGGAAACCCGCACTTCCATTCGGCCTACGGGTGAGTACCCCGTGCTTACTCCCCCGTGGAGAGCTGAATTTCTGGGCCATTATTGGAAAAAGTTCTGAGGGACAGAATTGGTCTCCACTTGGAGAGGCAAGGGTTAATCAAGGATAGTCAGCATGGCTTTGTCAGGGGGAGATCATGTCTAACCAATTTGATTGAATTTTTAGAGAGGTTGACTAGGTGTGTGGATGAGGGGTAGTCCAGTAGATGTAGTCTACAAGGACTTCAGTAAGGCTTTTGACAAAGTCCCTGTAATGAAATCTGTTTGTCTTGCCTGTATTCGTTTTGCACTCATGTATATTACCCTCCCCCACACGGTGTATAGTTTCACTTCCTCTTCACTGACTAACCTGGAAGGTTCCAGGTCTTGGCTCTTGGCTCCGCCCCTGACTTCTCTTACTTAAAGATCCCAGGATCTGTATGACTCATTCCTGTGAGCCTGTCGGTGTGTTGAGATGTTAGCTCTGATCTTAGTGATTAAAAGCCAACTTGTGAAAGTCTATAACTTCTAGTTTTGTGGTTATTGAAGGCACATCAATTTTAATCACTAAAGAATACTAGGATGGATCGACTCCTAAAACCAGAGCGTCTGGACTTGGATCCACATTCTGCTGAAGCATCAAATCAATTTGGACACTGGCTCAAATGCTTCGAACTCTTCGCAAGGGCCTCATCCACTAGCGAGGTAGATAAACTGAGTCTACTGACTACTCGCGTTAGTCATCGGTTTTATTCGTTCATCCGGGACGCCACCTCTTACACGGAGGCCACCACTATCCTGAAGGCCCAATACCAGAGGCCAGCAAACGAAGTGTACGCCAGACATCTGCTGGCTACACGCAGGCAGCGACCTGAGGAATCAATGGACGATTTCTTACAGGGCCTAAAGGACTTGGTCCGGGACTGTAACTGCAAGGCCGTGACGGCCAACGTGTACTCTGACGAATTGGTCCGCGATTCCTTCATCACGGGCCTCAAATCGAATTATATCCGGCAGAGACTGCTGGAGAAGGAGGTCCTGGACTTAAAAAAGGCAGTGGCCACTGCGCGATCGCTGGACGTGGCCCAGAAAAACTCTGACTCTTATTCATCCGGCCATGCGGCCCTCACCGCCTCGTGCGCGCCGAGCGGGCCGCCACCTTGGAATCAGCCATCTTCCCCATCCAGGTCTCAGACCAGCTCTACGCCGCCGGAGTCCCCACACACAAGTTCACCCAGGGGTCCTACTACAGCGGCAATGTCTCGAGGCCCGAAATGCTACTTCTGCGGCCAGGCCAAGCACCCCAGACAACAATGCCCAGCGAAGGACGCTACATGCTTCAAATGTAAGAAAAAGGGGCATTTTAGCAAAGTCTGCAAGGGGAATCCGATTTCCAACTCCGTCACCGCCTCGTGCGGGCCGCCATCTTGGGATCCGCCATCTTTTCCCGACTCAACGGCCGCCCAGGGCCCAACAGTGGCTTCGATCACAGTGGATCAATCCAGGCCACACCCGTTGACAAAATCTATGATGGACATACAGGTAAACGGGAATTTAATGAAATGTTTAATTGACTGTGGGAGTACCGAGAGTTTTATCCACCCTAGCCTGGTACGGCGGCACTCATTAACGGTAACCCCTACACGGAGCAGAATTGCTATGGCTGCTAAGCCCCACACTTCGGACATTTTGGGCTACTGTGTGGTAACACTGACTGTAAAAGGCACGGACTACAAGGATTTTAAACTCCTCGTGATGCCAGAACTCTGTGTTAATGTAATCTTGGGCCTGGACTTCCAGTGCCACCACGAAAGTGTCACGCTAGCATATGGCGGGTCCCAGCCGCCACTCACAGTCTGTGGCCTGTCAACCTTAAAAATCAGCCCGCCCTCTTTATTCGCTAATCTCGCTCCGAACTGTAGGCCTATAGCGACCGAAAGTAGACGGTACAGTCTGGAAGACAGACACTTTATCAAGGCGGAAGTGGACAGACTCCTGCGGGAAGGCATTATTGAATGCAGTACCAGTCCGTGGTGTGCCCAAGTAGTCATAGTTAAAAATAGCGAAAAGAAACAGATGGTAATTGACTACAGCCAGACTGTTAATATTTCTACCCAGCTGGACGCCTACCCTTTACCCCGCATATCAGAAATGGTCAACCAGATTGCGCAATACCGAGTCTTCTCGACTATCGACCTCAAATCTGCGTATCACCAGCTCCCCATTAGAACGGAGGACCGCCCATACACTGCCTTTGAGGCGAACGGACGCCGCTACCATTTTCTCAGAGTGCCCTTCGGGGTAAGAAATGGGGTCTTGGTCTTCCAACGTGAGATGGACCGCATGGTTGACGAGAATAAACTACAAGCTACCTACCCCTATCTGGACAATGTCACTATCTGCGGGCACAACCAGCAAGACCACGATCTAAATCTTGCGAGATTTTTAAAAACTGCCCTAAAGCTGAATCTAACCTACAACGAAGACAAATGTGTCTTCAACACAACCCGTCTCTGTAT
Organism: Somniosus microcephalus; assembly: GCF_052327205.1. NCBI lineage: Eukaryota > Metazoa > Chordata > Chondrichthyes > Squaliformes > Somniosidae > Somniosus > Somniosus microcephalus. The sequence continues at coordinate 315,685,399 of NC_140988.1, read as the reverse complement.
CCTCGGCTGTGTGGTGGAAGATGGGGTAATTGGACCGGACCCTGACCGATTGCGCCCCCTAAAGGAACTGCCCCTGCCACACAATCCCAAAGCTTTAAAAAGGTGCCTGGGATTTTTTTCGTATTATGCCCAATGGGTGCCCAATTACTCTGATAAGGCCCGACACCTCATTAAATCGACGTCCTTCCCACTATCGGCTGAAGCTCTGGAGGCTTTCACCAGTATCAAACAGGACATTGAAAGGGCTGCACTGTGTGCAGTGGACGAAAGCATTCCCTTTCAAGTCGAAAGCGATGCGTCAGACTTTGCCTTAGCTGCGACCCTCAATCAGGCTGGGAGACCTGTGGCCGCCTTCTCCCGAACCCTTCAGGGACCTGAAATCAGGCACTCTTCTGTCGAGAAGGAGGCACAGGCTATAGTGGAGGCAGTGCGGCACTGGAGACACTACCTAGCCGGCAAACGTTTCACCCTGCTCACCGACCAGCGGTCGGTGGCTTTCATGTTTAATAACAAACAAAGGGGGAAAATCAAGAATGACAAAATACTCAGGTGGAGGATCGAACTATCCACGTTCGACTATGATATTATGTACAGGCGGGAGCCCTTAATGAACCCCCAGACGCCCTATCGCGGGGAATGTGTGCCAGCATTCATACGGACAAATTACAGGGTCTCCACAACGACCTCTGTCACCCAGGGGTCACCCGACTATACCATTTTATAAAGTCCCGCAATCTGCCCCACTCCATCGAGGAGGTCAGGGCAATGACCAGAGCCTGCCGCATCTGTGCGGAATGCAAGCCTCGTTTCTACAGGCCTGACCGTGCGCACCTTATCAAAGCCACACGGCCATTCGAGCGCCTAAGTCTGGACTTCAAGGGATCCCTTCCCTCTGCCGACCGTAACGTATACTTCCTCAATATCATCGATGAATATTCCCGCTTCCCCTTCGCCATTCCCTGCCCAGACATGACCAGTGCCACGGTCATCAAGTGTCTCTGTAATCTATTCTGCATGTTTGGCATGCCGAACTACATACACAGCGATAGGGGGACGTCATTTATGAGTGACGAACTGCGCCAGTTCTTGCTCTCAAAGGGGATAGCCACTAGCAGAACCACTAGCTACAACCCCCGGGGTAATGGGCAAGTGGAAAGGGAGAATGCTACTGTTTGGAAGGCTGTCACGTTAGCCTTAAAGTCAAACGGCCTTCCGACCTCCCGCTGGCAGGAAGTCCTCCCAGACGTGCTCCACTCCATAAGGTCTCTGTTATGTACAGCCACTAATGCTACCCCTCACGAAAAGATGTTCGTTTTCCCCCGGAAATCCACCTCGGGCATATCTCTACCCGCTTGGCTGACGTCTTTGGGGGACAGTACTATTGCGGAAGCACGTGAGAGGCCATAAAACGGACTCCCTTGTGGAAAAGGTACAGCTCCTCCATGCAAACCCTCAGTACGCCTATATCGCATACTCTGATGGGCGAGAGGACACTGTTTCCATAAAAGACCTCGCTCCCTCGGGGAGCGGAGAGAACGATGAGAGACTACCCGAGGAAGACCTACACCAAAAAGAGACAGGACGCCCAGAGGTATCAATACCCAACTTTAACCTGGAGGCCACTGCAGATAACCTGGAAGACACTGCGGAGGCCTGGACAGCGGAGGAACCAGAATCCACTCCCCTAGAGGCACCCCAACCGGCTTTGCGCCGATCACTGAGAGCCGCAAAACCTCCTGATAGACTCACTTATACCAACTTTTAAGAAACATCACCCCGATGGACTAAATCTAAAGAAGGGGTGAATGTAATGAAATCTGTTTGTCTTGCCTGTATTCGTTTTGCACTCATGTATATTACCCTCCCCCACACCAGTGTATAGTTTCACTTCCTCTTCCCTGACTAACCTGGAAGGTTCCAGGCCTTGGCTCTTGGCTCCGCCCCTGACTTCTCTTACTTAAAGATCCCAGGATCTGTATGACTCATTCCTGTGAGCCAGTCAGTGTGTTGAGATGTTGGCTCTGATCTTAGTGATTAAAAGCCAACTTGTTAAAGTCTATAACTTCTAGTTTTGTGGTTATTGAAGGCACATCAGTCCCACATTGGAAACTGGTCAAGAAGGTAAGAGCCCATGGGATCCAGGGCAATTTGGCACATTGGATCCAAAATTGGCTTAGTGGCAGGAGGCAGAGGGTGATGGTCGAAGGTTGTTTTTGTGACTGGAAGCCTGTGTCCAGTGGTGTACCGCAGGGATTGGTGCTGGGTCCCTTGCTGTTTGTAGTGTACATTCATGATTTAGATATGAATGTAGGAGGTATGATCAGTAAGTTCGCAGATGACACGAAAATTGGTGGAGTGGTAAATAGCGAAGAGGGAAGCCTCAGGCTACAGGATGATATAGACGGGTTGGTCAGATGGGCAGAACAGTGGCAAATGGAATTTAACCCTGAAAAGTGTGAGGTGATGCATTTTGGGAGGACTAACAATGCAACGGAATACACAATGAATGGTCGGACCCTAGGAAGGACAGAGGATCAGAGGAACTTGGTGTGCATGTACATATCTACCTGTCCTGCTGCCTTCAGGGATCTAAGGTGGTTAAAAAGGCATGGGATACTTGCCTTCATTAGCTGAGGCATAGAATATAAGAGCAGGGAGGTTATGATGGAGCTGTACAGAACGCTAGTTAGGCCACAGCTGGGATACTATGTGCAGTTCTGGTCGCCACACTATAGGAAGGATGTGATTGCATTGGAGAGGGTGCAGAGGAGATTCACCAGGATATTACCTGGGCTAGAGCGCTTCAGCTATGAAGAGACTGGACAGGCTGGGTTGTTTTCCTTTGAGCAGAGAAGGCTGAGGGGGGACCTGATTGAGGTGTGCAAAATTATGAGGGGCATAGATAGGGTAGATAGAAAGGAACTTTTCCCCTTAGTAGATGGGTCAATAACCAGGGGGCATAGTTTCAAGGTAAGGGGCAGGAGGTTTAGAGGGGATTTGAGGAAAAACTTTTTCACCCAGAGGGTGGTTGGATTGTGGAACTCCCTGCCTGAAAGGGTGGTAGAGGCAGGAACCCTCACAACATTCAAGAAGCATTTAGATGAGCACTTGAAACGCCATAGCATATAAGGCTACGGACCAAGTGCTGGAAAATGGGATTAGAATAGACAGGGCTTGATGGCCGGCGCAGACACTGGTGTATGTGCCTTTAAAAGCAATTGTGGTGTATGTGCCTTTAAGAGCCCCAGGTGTGCGTAATGCCGGTAATTGCCACTTGGGCTATATAAGCCTATGTATTGTGTATATCCTTTAGAACCCCCCCCCAGACTTGCTTAGTAAGTACCTATGAACCAACCCCTGTCTTCAGTGTCTTTATCTACACACGGACACTACAGTGGCGACGAAGTGGAAACGGACTTACCTGCAATTCGGCAGCACCTCAAGGACATCGATTCCTCCAGCGTCCAGAAGACTCAAGGAAGTAATAGAAACTGTGGTTTCACCAGCTGGCCAAGCTGGTGGCAGGTACTGCGCTAATTCTTCCTGGGCGTCAGGCTGGGGCTCCAGCGGCGGGCTCTACAGCTGAGACAGGCAGCGAAATCGGAGGCAAGCAATAACGGACTGGGAGGGTGCACTCGGAAGATGGCCGGCGCGGCAAGCAGGTCAGCGTTTAGACCTCCGTCGGGAACGAGTCTCCAACAGTGAATAAACGGAAACCACAGTAAAACAGCGTTGTTATCGGTAGCAGCGGCGGGAAAGCGCAGGAAGCGCCATATCGTTGCTACAGAGAGAAAAAAAAAGCGCGGGAAGCGCCATATCTTTTTTTTGAAATGCCTAAGTCTGGCAATATTGATGCTTGTGATAACGAAACAGAACCTAACTTTGGCAATATTGATGTTTTTGATAACAAGATAGAGGATTGGACCACATATGTAGAAAGAGTGGAGGTGTTTTGCACTGCAAATGGAATAGAAGATGAAAAAAAAGCTTCAGTGCTTCTGGATCTAATGGGCGCAGAAACATACAATCTGTTACGCAACTTAATCACTCCAGCCGAACCGATGGACAAGAATTTTGAGGAGATTGTTGATACCCTACACTGCCAATTCGAGGCAGGACTGGCAGATTCTCTGCAAGACAAATTCATCTGCGATCCCCGAAGTGTAGAAACACAAAAAAAGGTATCTTCTGGTAAAGATTTAACACTGGACAAGGCTTTCAGTGCAATAGGAGCGGCAAAGATACAGCAAAGGCCACAGGACTTCGGCACCCATGAAATGACACGGGGTTTCGAAAGATGTTATCGCTGCGGCAGATCCAACCATGACCAGAGGGATTGCTGGTTCAAAGAAAAAGCATGCAGGCGATGCGGAAAGATGGGACACATTCCACGTGTATGCCGATCTGAAAATAAAAAATCCACTAACGGGAAAAGAATCAATAAGGAAAAGCACAGAAAGGTACAAATGATGACGGACAGTAGCTCCAAAGACCAGAAGAGCGATAGCGACTCCGGGAACAAGAGACTAAGCTCTCTCAAATTACATAATGTAATTGCCAATGAAGATTACCAGACCATTTGGGTTACCCTCATAATAGCAGGGTCCCCAGTTAAAATGGAGCTAGATACAGGATCAGCTCTAACCGTAATAAATCGACGAGATTACGAGAGGCTATTTTCGCATATACCTCTAAAAGACACATCCATTATCTTAAAAACATATACGGGGCAGAAAGTATACCCCAAAGGAAAAATAAAGGTGCCTGTGGTATACAACGGCAAAGAAATACAAAAGTTGTATTTATACAATCTACAAGATGGTGGTCCACCGTTGTTGGGACGTGAATGGATAAGGAAGATACGTTTAGACTGGCACTCCATTCAGGCACTGACGGTGACCAGTAAGGAAAAAAACAATGATGACCTCATACCTGAACGATTAAAAGACATCTTGGCCAACGCCAAAGAAGTGTTTCAAGAGAAACTAGGAACCTTGAAAGGCATCACCGCCTCAATAAAAGTGGAAGATGCAGCAATTCCAAAATTTTTTAAGGCAAGACCGGTGCCATACACAATACGTCCGGCAGTCGAGGCAGAGCTGGAGAATTTGGAAAAGGCAGGCGTATTATCCAAAATAGATTGGAGCGAATGGGCAACACCCATCGTTCCAGTCATGAAAAAAGCATTGAAAAATAACTCTGAGGAACAGAGAAAAATTCGCATCTGTGGGGATTTTAAGGTGACTGTAAACCCGGTCCTTCACACGGTACAGTATCCTCTTCCGAGGATAGAAGATATTTTCGCCTCACTATCTGGAGGAAAACGTTTCACAAAAATTGACTTGGCACAGGCATATCTACAGATGGAGGTTGAGGAGACCTCTAAAAAGTATCTCACAATAAACACACACAAAGGCCTGTACCAGTACAATCGACTGGTTTTTGGAGTAGCATCAGCTCCAGCTATCTGGCAAAGAGCTATGGAGCAAGTCCTGCAAGGGATTCCGGGGACTCAATGCTACCTAGACGACATCCTTATAACAGGAGAAAACGACAACGAGCACCTTGCCAATTTGGAGCAGGTGCTCACTAGGCTGAAAGAACGGGGCCTACGAGCAAATCGCCCCAAGTGCGAATTTTTCCAAAATCAGATATCATATTGTGGCCACATAATTAATAAGGAAGGGTTGCATAAGTCACCTGAAAAAATTGAAGCAGTTATAAAAGCCCCAGCACCTGAAAATGTTTCACAATTAAGGTCATTCCTGGGATTAATAAATTACTATCATAAATTTTTACCGTACTTACCAACTATTCTGCACCCTCTTAATGATCTTCTACACACAGGAGTGATTTGGAAATGGAACGAAGACTGTAAACGTGCCTTCCATAAATGTAAAGACTTAATCACATCCGAGAAAGTTTTGGCTCATTACAACCCATCACTACCAATCAGACTGGCGTGCGATGCATCCCCTTACGGCATAGGAGCGGTATTGTCCCATAGATTCCCTGAAGGCTCGGAACGGCCGATAGCTTTTGCGTCACGCTCATTGAACTCAGCTGAGCGTAACTATTCCCAGATAGACAGGGAAGCACTCAGCCTGGTATGGAGAGTGAAGAAATTCAACCATTACCTACACGGACAAAAATTTACCTTGCTGACTGACCATCAACCCCTCATCTCCATATTCAACCCTAAGAAAGGTGTCCCCATTATGACGGCACAAAGACTACAGAGGTGGTCCCTTTTTCTAGGGGCACACCAATACAACATTGAATACAAAGGGTCAAAACAGCATGGGAATGCTGACGGTTTATCGCGCCTGCCGTTGCCAACGATAGAAGAGGCACCTACAGTAGACCCAATAGAGATATTCCACTCTACCATAGTGGAATGTCTACCGGTGACAAATTCTGCCATTGAAAGGGAGACCAGAAATGACCCTACTCTCTCACGGGTCTACGATTTAACAATGAAGGGATGGCCAGCACATGGCGAACCACTGTTGCCAGCATTCTCGCAAAGAAGAGAACAGCTGTCAGTGTGCCGAGGAACCTTGATGTGTGGATCCAGAGTGTTGATTCCACCCAAACTCCAGGATAAAGTGCTAAAGGAGCTTAACGAGGGGCATCTGGGTGGAGTGAAAATGAAGAACCTAGCTAGGGCGTTTGTATGGTGGCCAGGTATCGATGGAGACATCGAAGACATGACCAAGAGCTGCCTAGGATGCCAGAAGGTCCAAAATGCTCCGCCACAGGCCCCTCTACATCCATGGGAGTGGCCCTCATCTCCCTGGCAAAGGGTGCACATCGACTTTGCTGGTCCATTTATGGACTCAATGTTCTTAATCGCAGTTGATGCACACTCCAAGTGGCCGGAGGTAATAAAGATGTCCTCCACCACCACGGAAAAAACCATCACAGTATTAAGGACCATATTTGCCAGGAATGGGCTGCCGGAGCAGATCTGTTCTGATAATGGACCGCAATTTGTGTCCGAAGAATTCAGAAAGTTCTTAAAGAACAATGGGGTAAAGCACTACACGTCCGCCCCATACCATCCCGCCACCAATGGATTGGCTGAAAGGTTTGTCCAGACCTTTAAGAAGGCCACAAAGGCCATGGGTAATGAAAACATAAAACTTCAGCACAAGGTGGATAACTTCTTATTTGCATATAGGAATGCAACACATATGGTTACAAACCAAACTCCCGCCATGATGTTCTACAATAGAAACCTAAGATGCCGGCTGGATTTGGTCAAGCCCAACATCCGAAGGGACGTGGAGAACCGGCAGTTTCAGGGCATGAATGAAAGGCCAACTAGGGCCTTCCAGATAGGCCCGGGACTACCGTACCGAGAAATGGCAGCCTGGAACTATCTGCACACGACTAGGACCACTGATGTATACCGTGGACATCGGAGAAAGCATAATAAGGTGCCATGCTGACCAAATCATCAAGTCATCCGAAAAGGGACAACCTACACCACCACGCTATACATCTAACGATGAAGTAGAGATACCCATATCTACCTCCGATCCGGTGATACTGGAGCCCGATGAACCCGACACTGGCCTTCAAGCCGAATCAGCCTTGCCAGAAGAACCTACTACACCACCAGAAACTACTACACCCCCGAGGCGTTATCCGGACCGAGTCAGGAAGCCTCCTGAGAGACTAACTTATAATTAATTAATACAGCAATGTATATTATTTTGCATATAACATGTAATTAATAATTACTTAAAATATGATGTACTAGTTAGCTAGAAGGGGAGGAATTGTGGTGTATGTGCCTTTAAGAGCCCCAGGTGTGCGTAATGCCGGTAATTGCCACTTGGGCTACATAAGCCTGTGTATTGTGCATATCCTTTAGAAACCCCCCCCCCAGACTTGCTTAGTAAATACCTATGAACCAACTCCTGTCTTCAGTGTCTTTATCTACACACGGACACGATGGGCCGAAGGGTCTCTTTTTGTGCTATATAAATCTATGGCTCTATGGTAATTTGTGGGCTATAACACCGGAGAGCAAAGGCTGTGAAAGCTTTTGGATTGTTCTCTTCACTGAAGATAATTAGTAAGCCTGTCATCGCTACCCCCTCTGACCTACATGTGACGTGAGTCCGCATGTGCTCGACTATTCATGCCCTTTGAAGTGGCCTAGCAAGCCACTCAGTGATACAAAGAGTTGCTACTCAAGATGGGCAACTAAAGATGGGCAGTAAATGTAGCTTTGTCACCATCACATGGAAGAGATATTGGGGTACCAGTGCTGCCTTTATTAATGTAATACGATATAAAGTAGGCTGCAAATAAACTTCTGTCTGTATTTTAGCCTTCAATATTTACTATTTACACTTTTTTAATCTATCACTAACCGTAGTATTTTATCCTTATTTCTTTAATACGTCTTTAAAAGCCACATAGACAAAATTGGATCCTTGATTGGCTGAATACTGATTTCAACAGTTGGTTCTGCAGTCAGTCAAAAGGCTGAATGTTGGTTTCACCTGGCTAGCTGCGTCAAACATTGATGTCACTTTAAGGCAAACATTCAGATGCCTGAAATGCTCGATGAAATAACGTGCTAACAAGTTCTTCGCAGACCGAAGGTCGATCGTAAAGATTGTACCTATACTGAAGCAGTATACATGGAACGGCATCTGTCCTCGAGGAACAGCACCTCATCTTTTGATTAGGCACTTTACAGCCTTCTGACTCGACATCGAGTTCAACAATTTCAGACCATAACCTCTGCCCCTATCTTTTTTCAGACAGCAGCAGTTGATGATTCTGCCATTCCCATTTACACCTCTTCTAGATCCGTCTTGTTTCTTTACTTGTCCCATTACCATTTCCTTTTGCTTTGTATAATCATACCTTTTGTAATTTAATCACACCTGCCTTCCACCCTATCACAGGCCTTTCCTTTTGTTTTTTCCTCCCCTCCCTCCCCACCCCTTTCCCTGTTCCCTGCACGTGCTTTAAAATCTTACATCTCTAACTTTTTCCAGTTCTTACGAAAGGTCACCAACCTGAAATGTTAACTCTGTTTCTCTCTCCACAGATGCTGCCTGACCTGAGTATTTCTGGCATTTTCTGTTTTTATTTCAGATTTCCAGCATCCGCAGTATTTTGCTTTTGTGTCAGTCTACATGCAACATGACTAGTGATGCCATGGATTTTTTAAACTTTTTCCTTTTGTTGTAAATTCAGTTTGGTAGTGCATTCCTTTTCCACAGCTGATGTACTGTCGACAAACTGGTTGAAATGAAAATGTAATCATAGTACACTATAGGTATACAACTTAGAATTTTATAGCACTCCAAGTTTAAAAAATAGTCCAAGTGCTTTATTGTCGGGTGCAGTGTCATGCCAGGTTTGGGGAATGGGTGATGATCAAATGCATGATGGAGTAGCTAGGTTACCTGCTATTCTACTGCCCCAGTACTGATGGTGCTGTGCCATAAGTTACCTAGGCCCAGCTGCCATTTTAGCCTGTTACAACAAACATCACTAAAAGACACAGCATTTCTTTTACTTAACAATGTGTGTGTGTGTGTGTGTGTGTGTGTGAAGTATTACATGTGGTGCACACTTCCTGTACCTAACAACCTTATGCCTATCTTACAATATTCCAACATTTATGTTGCTATTGATGATTGGATCTTCAATAATAACACTTGCAGGTTGCAGGATCCATAAATAATGCTGCTTGTTGCATCTCTCAGACCATCTTGGCTACTCGAATAAAAATACTTAAATAAAAAAATGCCTCCTGGCTGGACCCTGGTCCTGCTGCTTTGATTTCTGTTTAGGATGTGCACCATTTCCTGCCCTGCACACACCTTTGCTCCTGCTTCTATTACAAACTGCCCAATTCGATAACATCTGTGGTTTCTTTGACTGTTGAGAATATTTTCTCTTTCTCAGTGGGCAAGTCGTTTTTCCAAGTGATTTAAACCTAACTGGAAGATGAATTTAAATTGTTACATTCTTCCTGATTGGCTGCTGTCCATGCCAGACATGTCAAACCTCTCCTTTCATTTTGGTTGACATGCCAGGTAAAATTCTTGAGGTTCTGAACCATTTTTGGAGCCTATGGAAACTGCATAAATAAACTTTTGCTTATGGAAATATATTTTTTATTTAAGACTATGAGTGTTGAGTCTGTGTTTTCAAATGCAGTTATACTGAATAACAGGACACAGACTACAGAAGTAATTAAACAGGTCTTTAGTGATTGAGGGTCAGGGCTGAACTGAGATACACTTTGCTCCGCAGGGTTTATATACCGGTGTGGTCACCACCGGTACTACAATGTACAGGAGCCATCAAAAAGTAGTCCATCACCTTAAGGTATCCTCTTAAGGTAGTACAGGTTACATACACTACAATAAGTCAACAAACTCATTAATAGTTCACTTAATGGCAGGTACCTGCTACTGACAGAGAAGTAGTGGAGGATTCTTTCTAACAGCGCAAAAGGGTCATTGATTAGTGGGGTAGGAGGTTGACTGGTGGAGCCACGGTGGGGTATGGTACCTGATGGTCTGAAAGGGGCCTTGGACAATTCAGATCCCATTCTCTTTGGTCTCCTTTCCCTACAAGGGTACTAGACCCTGCCTCCCCAATATAGTCAGATCCTAGCAATCCTTTAGTACTGCCATTTTGTTGCCTCATAATGCTCCCAATCCTCTGGAATGCTCACTAATACTCTGATATCCTGCTTTCCTATGTTCAGAGCTCTGTATTGACCCACCACCCTCCCAGTGCTCCCCAATCCTCTGATTGCACGAGTAGTTCCAGACCCCAGAACTTTCCTCCCCAATGCTCCCAGTTCCAGGACTTCTGTGTTTCCTTAACCCACACACCCTCCTGTCCACAGGTCTTCCAGACCTGGGATTTCCCTAAAAGTACTGCTAGATCCTGAGACCCCATTGCATTGCTGCCACACCAGGGGCCTCCGAGTTCTCTCTCACTCTGCAACTTCCCCCCCTTCCATCAGTTCTACTCATCCCTCTCTGCAATCCGGTACCATAGGCAACTATAACAACATACTCGGTTGGACGGAGTATCAATCAGGAAATAGTTGAGGCTTGTAATAAGGGAACATCTATAATTATGGGGGATTTTAACTATCATATTAATTGGACAAATCAAATTGGGCAGGGCTGCCTTGAGGATGAGTTCATTGAGTGTGTTAGGGATGGGTTTCTTGAGCAGTATGTAACTGAACCGACCAGGGGGCAAGCAACCTTAGATCTGGTCCTGTGTAACGAGAGGGGATTAATTAAAAATGTCCTAGTAAAGGATCCCCTTGGAATGAGTGACCATAACATGGTTGAATTCCATATTCAATTAGAGGGTGAGGAGGTTGTATCTCAAACAAGCGTGCTAAACTTGAATAAAGGAGACTATGAAGGTATGAGAGCGGAATTGAGTAAAGTGGATTGGGAAAATAGATTAAAGGGTAAGACGATACATGATCAGTGGTGTACATTTAAGGAGTTATTTTACAACTTCCAAAAAAGTATATTCCACTGAGGGAAAAAAAGGGTGTAAAAGAAAAGACAGCCATCCGTGGCTAAGTAAAGAAATTAAGGATAGTATTCGACTAAAAACAAGGGCATATAAGGTAGCCAAATCTAGTGGGAGGATAGAGGATTGGGAAAACTTTAAAAGACAGCAAAAAATAACAAAAAGATTGATCAAGAAAGGGAAGATAAATTATGAAAGTAAATTAGCAAAGAATATAAAAACAGATAGTAAGAGTTTTTATAGTTATATAAAAAGAAAAAGGGTGGCTAAAGTAAATGTTGGTCCCTTCGAGGATGAGACCGGGAAATTAATGGTGGGAATTATGGAGATGGCAAAAACACTGAATGAATATTTTGTATCAGTCTTTACAGTAGAGGACACCAAGAATATCCCAACACTGGACAAGCAGGGGGCTATAGGGGGGGAGGAGATAAACACGATCAAAATCACTAAGGAAGTGGTACTCGGTAAAATAATGGGACTCAAGGCGGATAAATCGCCTGGACCTGATGGCTTACATCCTAGGGCCTTGAGGGAAGTGGCGGTAGGGATTGTGGGTGCATTGGTAATAAGCTTCCAAAACTCCCTGGACTCAGCAAAGGTCCCGGCAGACTGGAAAACTGCTAATGTAACACCCTTATTTAAAAAGGGCAGTAGACAGAAGGCTGGAAACTATAGACCGGTTAGCCTAACATCTGTGGTAGGTAAAATTTTGGAGTCCATTATTAAGGAGACAGTAACAGGACATGTTGGATAATCATAATTTAATAAGACAAAGTCAGCATGGTTTTATGAAGGGGAAGTCATGTTTGACAAATTTGCTGGAGTTCTTTGAGGAAGTAACATATAGGGTGGATAAAGGTGAACCAGTGGACGTAGTGTATTTAGACTTCCAAAAGGCATTTGACAAGGTGCCACACAAGATTATTGCTCAAGATAAAAAATCACGGGATTGGGGGTAATATTCTGGCATGGATAGAGGATTGGCTATCTAACAGAAGGCAGAGAGTTGGGATAAATGGTTCATTCTCAGACTGGCAATCAGTAACCAGTGGTGTTCCGCAGGGGTCAGTGCTGGGTCCCCAATTCTTTACAATCTATATTAACGATTTGGAGGAGGGTACCGAGTGTAACATATTAAAGTTTGCAGATGATACTAAGATGGGAGGGAAAGTAGTGAGTGAGGAGGACATAAAAAACCTGCAAGGGGACACAGACAGGCTAAGTAAGTGGGCAGAGATTTGGCAGATGGAATACAATACTGGAAAGTGTGAGGTTATGCACTTTGGCAAGAAAAATCGTAGAGCAAGTTATTATCTTAATGGCAAGAAACTGGAAAGTACTGAAGTACAAAGGGATCTGGGGGTCCTGGTGCACGAAACTCAAAAGGTTAGTATGCAGGTGCAGCAAGTGATTAAGAAGGCCAATGGAATGTTGGCTTTCATTGCTAGGGGGATAGAATATAAAAATAGGGAGGTATTGCTTCTGTTGTACAAGGTATTGGTGAGACCGCACCTGGAATACTGCATACAGTTTTGGTGTCCATACTTAAGAAAGGACATACTTGCTCTCGAGTCAGTACAAAGAAGGTTCACTCGGTTAATCCCGGGGATGAGGGGATGGACATATGAGGAGAGGTTGAGTAGATTGGGACTCTATTCATTGTTCAGAAGAATGAGAGGCGATCTTATTGAAACATATAAGATTGTGAAGGGGTTGGATCGGGTGGATGCAGGGAGGATGTTCCAGATGATGGGTGAAACTAGAACTAGGGGGCATAGTCTTAGAATAAGGGGCTGCTCTTTCAAAACTGAGATGAGGAGGAACTACTTCACTCAGAGGGTGGTAGGTCCGTGGAATATGCTGCCCCAAAAAGCTGTCGAAGCTACATCATTACATAAATTTAAAACAGAAATAGATAGTTTCCTAGAAGTAAAGGGAATTAAGGGTTACGGGGAGCGGGCAGGAATTTGAACATGAGTCTAGGTTCGGATCGGCCATGGCCCTGTGGGTAGCGGAGTGGGCCCAGGGGCCGTGTAGCCTGATCCTGCTCCTGTTTCATGTGTCTAATTCTGTTAGATTCAGGAGATAGTCCTGTCATAGTGGATTGGCGGTTAGGATCAGATCAGCCATGATCTTATTGAATGGCGGAGCAGGCTCGAGGGGCCAATTGGCCTACTCCTGCTCCTATTTCTTATGTTAGATACCCTGAATTTCTGAAGAGTCTTGGACTGCAAGCTTGTAATTGGCCATCAATTTTCTTCACTTAGTCCTCTTTGAAGTGCGAATTACAAAAGTATGGTGCTGAACAAAGATTAATGGTATACTTTAAGGCCAGAGTTAATAGCAAGCTACCAACCAATCTCTTTCCTGAGTGTTTGCTATAAGATGCTCAAGCAACTGGTCCTCCAGCATATATCTCCTGTAGTCGTTGCACTGAGCCCAGATCAAGCTAGTTTCCCCCGTAGCCACAGCACTTGTGACCATGTACTTATCCTAACCACCACCTCATTGAAAATGGCTTTCAGAAAGACTTTAAAACTGATGTTGTCTTTCTCAATCGAACAGATGCCTAGTCGAGCATACTGGTCTTCTCGCAAACATATCGGCCCAGTAATTCCGTTCCAAACGCGTGAGTACGGTCGGGGTACTTGCGCGTCTGGCCGGAGGAAATGCCGGTTTTCAGCATGCGCAGCGCATGCGGAGAAAACCGGCATTTCCAGTCCTCTGAACGAAGGGGTTCAGAGGCACAGCGCGTGCGACTGCACAGGCAGCGCTTGCGCAGTGAACTTCGTCGATTTCATTCATGGATTCAGTGAGGTTAAGTCCTTACAAGTTACACTTGAAAAAAGCATGTGTAAAGTTGCTCCAGAGGCTGCGGAGGAAGATATATTTTATCGTGGAGCTTCTGAAAGGCAATATTTTTGTTTGGGAAAGGGAGGAAAGTTATTTTAAGAAATGCTGAGGTAAGTTTTAAAGTTTAAATTTTTTTTTTTTAAACGGGTTTTCATTACTGTAGGTAGAAGGAGCAATTGTGGCTGTGCGAATTGAATGTGAAAATGAGTGTTCTAAAATGAGAAATGTAACATTTCCAGCACTTTTAAGAAAGAAACTTTTCATCAGTAATAAGTAATTATGTATATGTCCGCATATATTCCTTTACGTATATGTATGTATGTTTTATATTCCTTTACTTATGTGTATGAATGTATGTTTTTAATTATGATTTTCCAATAAGTTACTTTCTCTGAAAGTCATAATTAAATACATACATTCATACACATAAGTAAAGGAATATATACATACACGCAAAGGAATATATACAGACATACATACATAATTACTTAAAAGAATATATTACTGATGAGAAGTTTCTTTCTTAAAAATGTTGGAGTCATTTTTACATTTAATAAACACAGCAAATTCAATTCACATAGCCACAATTGATCCTTCTACCTACAGTACTGAAAACCCGTTTTTAAAAAACAAAAATAAACTTTAAAACTTACCTCAGCATTTCTTAAAATAACTTTCCTCCCTTTCCCAAACAAAAATATTGCCTTTCAGAAGCTCCACGATAAAAAAATATCTTCCTCCGCAGCCTCTGGAGCAACTGTACTCATGCTGTTTTCATGTGTAAGTTGCAAGGACTTAACCTCACTGAAAGCATGAAAGAAACCGGCGAATTTTACTGCGCACGCGCTGCCTGTACAGTCGCACGCGTTCTGCCTCTGAACCCCTTCGTTCAGAGGACAGGAAATGCCGGTTTTCCCCGCATGCGCTGTGCATGCTGAAAACCGGCATTTCCTCCGGCCAGACACGCGAGTACCCCGACCGTACTCGCGCGTTTGGAAGGGAATTACTGGGCCAACATTTTACATGTCAATAAAATGAAAAATGTAACAATTGCACGATTTGCCCCCTCGCATCTGCGACTGAGGGTCCAAGGAGGTGCATTGCACAAGAGGTCATCGTCGTACGTATCCTTACACTGTTCCCTTTTGGGGACTGTATGAAGTGGTGGAAGGATTTCTGGCCACGTTAACACTCCTTCCATGACCATAACCATCTTCATACCAGCCATTAGGGTGGTTAGTCCTATGGCGCGAGGGTTTTACGGGCTCCCACAACCCACACCCGCGGACGCAAGTATCCCGCTGGATGTCCACCCAGAATTTATAGTTGGAGCGCCGACTCCACTTGCCGGGGCTGGCTGGAGCGGGGCTCGAAACCCTACTCCTTCTGGCCCAGCGGCGGGGATGCTTACCGCTACGCAAAAGGCCCACTCCGCGCAAAAGATGACACCCTTACGTTTCCTGCACCTTTTCCCTCCCCGTGACTGGAGCCCTATGCTGCCACTTGAAAGACCAAGCTATCATCTGTCCTTTTTGCGGCGCCTTGGACTTCTCATTACTAATGATGAGCATGCGCTGCACCTCCACCTCGTTGAGGAGATTGCTGAGGTCATCATCAGTTCAATTGAGAGTTCTTTTAATGCCGTGAATTGTGCTCATTCCAGCCATTTCACGTTGCTAATCTGAGTGGGCCTTTGACGTAGCGGTAGCATCCCCGCCACTGGGCCACACCGCGTAGGGTTTCGAACCCCACTCCAGACAGTCCCGGCAAGTGGAGTCGGAGCTCCGGCTCTAAATTCTGGGTAGACATCCAGTGGGATATTTGCGTCCGTGGGTGTGGGTGGCCCCCCCCCCCCCCCCCCCCGTATAGGTTGTGGGAGCCCGTAAAACCCTCCCACCATAGGACTAACCACCCTAATGGCTGGTACAAAGATGGTTACGGTCACGGAAGGAGCGTTAATCACGGCCAGAAATCCTTCCACCACTTCATACCGTTCCCCAAAGGGAACAGTGTGAAGACACGTATGACGACGACGTTGCTAATTAAATAAATGGAATGAAAAAAATGCTTTCAGGGCTTTTAAAAGTCTTGAAATCGCTTTAATTCTGTTTAAAACTACTTCAGATTCTTCAAAATAATTTAAACGTTTTTAAAAGTTTATAAAAGTTACCAAAAGCTTCTTAAAAAATACAAAAAACCTATTGAAAATGCTGCTCTACATGTAAAAATGCTTTGCAGCTTGTGAGAAGCATTGGGGGCATGTCCTTTTAAAATGAGACCTCAAGGGGCGTGTCTCACTTGCACAGCGCGCTCCAGGCTTCGCGCTGGCTGCACTCCTGGGCGGCGTGACGTCAGACGCTGGCCGGGAGTCAACATTTTAAAACAGCAATTCCAGGCGTCCCTGAAGCTCAACGGTCGGCGCGTCGAGTAAGTGCATATCGGGGGCTTGCACGCGCGGCAAGCCCCCGACCCGAATTACTGGCCCATCGAGTCTTGCCATATTACTGCTACAGTGCCGAAACTGCTCTGGAATGCAAAGATAACCCACGCTTCTCTTCCTCACGACCAGCTATCATCTTAAACCACTTTCACCTGCTCCTCCACCCTTGCCTCCAACAAGTGTGAGGAGCTAATGGAATGCTTTGGAGAGGATGGTCTCAATCTTAGATACAATTACACTTCCGTCCCTGCCACAGCACTGAAAAAGCCCTTATCTAAGTCACAAGTAACATCCTATGGCTACTACCCATCCTCGTCCTTCTCGACCTGTCTGCGGCCTTTGACATGGCTGATGACACAATCCTCCTTCAGTGCCTCTGAATTGTCCAGTTGAATGAGACTTCCCTTGCCTGATTCCATTCTTATTTATCTAGTCAATCTCCTGCAATGGTTTCTCTACCCACTCTCGCACCTTTACCTCTGGTGTCCCCCAAGAATCTATCCTTGGCCCCCTCCTATTTCTCATCTGCGTACTGCTCCTCAGTGACATCATCCGAAAACACAGCATCAGATTCCACATGTACACTGACTGCCACTCCACCACCACCACCTCTCTTGACCCCTCCACACTCTCTGATTTGTCACGCTGCTTGTCCGACATCCAGTACTGGATGAGCCGAAATTTCTTCCAGTTAAATATTTGGAAAACCTAAGCCATTGTCTTTGGTCTCCACCACAAACTCCATTCCCCTCCCTGACCACTGCCTGAGGCTGATCCAGACTGTTCACAATCTTGGCATCCTATTTGACCCTGAGCTGAGATTTGGACCCTATATCCCCTCCATCACCAAGATTGTCTAATTCCACCTCTGTAATATTGACAGTCTCCACCCCTTCTCAGCCCACCTGCTGCTGAAACTCTCATTCATGCTTTTGTTACCTCCAGACCCAACTGTTCCAGTGCTCTCCTGGGTGGTCTCCCATTTTCCAACCTCCATAAACATGAGCTCATCCAAAAATCTGCCATATCCTAACTTGCACCAAGTCCCATTCACCCATCAACCCTGTGCTTGCTGACCTATGTTGGCTCTCAGTCCAGCAATGCTTCAAATTTAAAATTCTCATCTTTGTGTTCAAATCCCTCCATGGCTTCGCCTCTCCCTATCTCTAACATCCTCCAGTCCTACGAGATCTCTGTGCTCCTCCAATGCTGGCCTCTTGCGCTTCCCTGATTTTAATCACTCCACCATTGACGGCCGTGGCTGCAGCTGTCTAGGCCCTTCTCTGGAATTCCCTCCCTAAACCTCTCCGCCTCTCTACCTTTCTCTCAGGTTTTAAGGAGCATCTTAAAAAAGATCTCTTTGACCAATCTTTTAGTCGAGAACCAGGGCACACAGATTTAAGGTGATTGGCAGAAGATCCAAAAGCGACACGAGGAAAAACTTTTTTACGCAGCGAATGGTTATGATCCAGAATGTACTGCCTGAAAGGGTGGTGGAGGCAGATTCAATCATGACTTTCAAGAGGGAATTAGATAAGTACCTGAAGGAAAAACAATTGCAGGGCTGTGGGGAAAGGGCAGGGGATTCGGACGCAGGGGATTTGGACTAGCTGAAGTGCTCTTGCAGAGAGCTGGCACAGGTTGGATGGGCTGAATGGCCTCCTACTGTGCTGTAATGATTCTATGACCTGTCCTAATATCTCTGTGGTTTGGTGTCAACTTTTGACTGATAACGCTTCTGTGAAGCACCTTGGGATGTTTTACTATGTTAAAGGTGCTATATAAATGCAAGTTGTTGTTGAATACACATGGCTGACCATATCAGCTTGCAGCGCTACCAAATCAGTCTGTTCCCTCAGCGATTTGGCTCCAGCATTGCTCCTTTTTAATCTGTACATAAACGACCTGCTGCAACCAGATCGCGGATATTCATCTAGACTGATGACCACCATACTTTTACTACACAAGTGCCATAGAAATCACACTCACTAATGGTGCAAAACTCATGGAGGAGTACTGCCTGAAAAGCATCTGAATGCACGTAGCATTCAAAACAAAACAGATGAACTGATAGCGCAAATAGAAATAAATAAATATGATCTGATGGCCATTACAGAAACATGGCTGCAGGATGACATAGATTGGGACCTGAATATTGAAGGGTACATGACATTTAGGAAGGACAGGAAGGTGGAGGGGTGGCTCTGTTAATTAATGATGGTATTAGCACAATAGAGAGGGATGACCTAAGTTCAGGAAACCAGGATGTAGAAGCGGTTTGGGTAGAGATGAGAAATAATTAAGGCAAGAAGTCACTTGTGGGAGTTGTGTACAGGCCCCCTAACAGTAACCACAGAGTAGGATGGAGTATAAAGGAAGAAATAATGGGAGCTTGTCAGAAGGGTACAGCAATAATCATGGGGTTTTTTAATCTGCATATAGACTGGAAAAATTAGATGGGCAAAGGTAGCATAGATGCAGAGTTCATGCACTGTTTTCGGGATAGTTTCTTACAACAGCACGTTCTGGAGCTAACCAGAGAGCAGGCTATACTAGACCTGGTGTCGTGCAACGAGAAAGGATTAATTAATGACCTCATAATGAAGGCGCCCCTAGGTAGCAGCAATCATAATATGATTGAATTTTACATTCAGTTTGAGAGAGAGAAGAGTGGGTCCAAGACTAGTATTTTAAACTTAAATAAGGGCAATTATGAGAGCATGAAAGCAGAGCTAGCTAAAGTGAACTGGCAAATTAGGTTAAGTGATAGGTCAATAGAGTTGCAGTGGCAGACATTTAAGGGAATATTTCAAAATACACAATATATACATTCCAACAAGAAAGAAAAATTCCAAGGAGAGGACCCACCATCCATGGTTAACTAAAAAAGTTAAAGATAGTATTAAACTTAAAGAAAAAGCATATAATTGCACAAAGATGGGTGGCAGGCCAGAAGATTGGACAGAATATAAAAAACAGCAAAGAATGACTAAAAGATTAATAAGGAGAGAGAGAAAGCTAGCTAGAAATATAGAACCAGATAGTAAGAGTTTCTATAGATATATAAAAAAGAGTTAACAAAGTGAGCATTGGTCCTATAAAAAGTGAGTCTGGAGAGTTAATAATGGCAATAAGGAGATGGCAGTTGAATTGAACAGGTATTTTGCATCGGTCTTCACTATAGAGGATACAAGTAACATCCCAGAAATAGCTGTAAATCAGGAAATGGAAGGGAGGGAGGAACTCAAGAAAATTGCAATCACCAGGGAAGTGGTACTGAGCAAATTGTTGGAGCTGCGGGCTGACAAGCCCCTGGGTCCAGATGGACTTCATCCTAGGGTCTTAAAAGAAGTGGCTAGTGAGATAGCTGATGCGTTGGCTTTAATTTTCCAAAATTGCCTAGATTCGGGGAAGGTTCCATTTGATTGGAAAATAGCTAATGTAACTCCTTTATTCAAAAAGGGAGGGAGACAGAAAGCGGGAAACCACAGGCCAGTTAGCTTAACACCTGTCATAGGGAAGGTGTTAGAAGCTATTATTAAAGGCGTTATAGCAGGGCACTTAGAAAAGTTCAAAGTAATCAGGCAGAGTCAACATGGTTTTGTGCAAGGGAAATCATGTTTAACCAATTTATTGGAGTTCTTTGAGGAAGTAACATGTGCTGTGGATAAAGGGGAACTGGTGGATGTACTGTACTTAGATTTCCAGAAGGCATTTGATGAGATGCCACATCAAAGGTTATTGTGGAAAAATAAAAGCTCACGGTGTAGGTGGTAACATATTGGCATGGATACAAGATTGGCTAGCTAACAGGAAACAGAGATGTAGGCATAAATGGGTCATTTTCTGATTGGCAAGATGTAACGAGTGGTGTGCCACAGGGATCAGTGCTGGGGCCTCAACTTTTTACAATGTATATAACTGACTTGGATGAAGGGACCGAAGGTATGGTTGCTAAATTTGCTGATGAGACAAAGATAGGTAGGAAAATAAATTGTGAAGAGGACATAAGGAGGCTACAAAGGGATACAGATAAGTTAAGTGAGTGGGCAAAGATCTGGCAAATGGAGTATAATGTGGGAAAATGTGAAGTTGTCCATTTTGGCAGGAAGAATAAAAAAGAAGCATATTATCTAAATGGTGAGAGATTGCAGAGCTCTGAGATGCAGAGGGATCTGGGTGTCCTAGTGCATGAATCGCAAAAGGTTACTATGCAGGTACAGAAAGTAATTAAGAAAGCTAATAAAATGTTATTGTTTATTGCGAGGGGAATTGAATACAAAAGTAGGGAGGTTATGCTTCAGTTATACAGGGCATTGGTGAGACCACATCTGGCGTACTGTGTACAATATTGGTCTCCTTACTTAAGGAAGGACGTAAATGCGTAGGAAGCAGTTTAGAGAAAGTTTACTAGACTAATACCTGGAATGGGCGGGTTGTCTTGAGGAAAGGTTGGACAGGCTAGGCTTGTATCTGCTGGAGTTTAGAAGAGTAAGAGGTGACTTGATTGAAACATATAAGACCCTAAGGGGTCTGGACAGGGTGGATGTGGAGAGGATGTTTCTTCTTGTGGGAGAATCTAGAACTAGGGGTCACTGTTTAAAAATAAGGGGTCGCCCATTTAAGTTAGAGATGAGGAGAAATTTTTTCTCGGGTTCGTGAGCCTTTGGAACTCTCTTCCTCAGAGGGCGGTGGAAGCAGAGCCTTTGAATATTTTAAAGGCAGAGGTAGATAGATTCTTTGGTAAGCAAGGGGGTGAAAGTTATCGGGGGTAGGCGGGAATGTGGAGTAATCAGATCAGCCATGATCTTATTGAATGGCGGCGCAGGCTCGAAGGGCCGAGTGGCCTACTCCTGCTCCTAATTCGTATGTTCGTATATACGTATGTTGAACTAAGTACCATAAAGACTGTAATTCTCCTATGGCTTTCACTTGCACAATGCTATTGCCCCTCATGACCTCACTATCATCTTTAAATGTTCAACTCCTCAAACATGATGGTCACCTAGTCTACTTGGGCGTCACCCTCGACCGGCCATTAACCTACAAAAACCATCTGTTGAAAACAACTGAGAAAGTAAAAACCCAAAATAATCTAATCAACAAACTTGCTGGCTCTACCTGGGGAGCAACTGCCTCCATTTATTATGGAAGCTGGTCACTTCCAAGTGATGAGATAAATCCAAGTATGAGCCACCTCTGCCCATACTGTAGCTGGCAGGGGCTTGGACTCCTGTTTCTCTCCATTGTGGGTGACTTGAGAGGATAAAAACACATTTTAAAAATCTATATATAAAAGGGAGGAAAGGTAGTTAAAAACCTTAAATTCATTGTAACACTTATTTTTTGGTATTGAGAGAATATTCTCTTTTTAAGATCTTGCTGTTATAACTGCCCAACAGTTTTGTTGTCTCATTCTGCAAAGTCTACTTTTATATGTAGAGTTCAACAGATTATGATCCGTAGAGATTAAGAAAATTGCCATCTTGGATGTAGATAGTCAAGATATCCTGTGTAAACTGAATAGTTTAGATGGCATGAACTGTATTGGGAAATTTATGGTGTATGTTAATGTGTAAAAGTGTACTGTGTCATCTGGAATGCACTGCCTGAAAGGGTGGTGGAAGCAGATTCAAAAGGGAATTGGATATATACTTGAAAAGGAAAAACTGCAGGACTATGGGGAAAGGGACTAATTTGACAGCTCGTTCAAAGAGCTGATGCAGGCACGATGGGCTGAATGACCTCCTGTGCTGTATAATTCTATGAAAAAGTGCAACATTCCCCACCCTTTAGCTGTTAATTGATACGCAGAGTGGAAGCAGATTCAAAGGGAACATTAATGTGTGCATGCAGCATGTCTCCTTTTATTTAATTAGGGTGGTTAACACATTTCCTTACAATGGCATTCCTGAATAGTTGTCTAAGCTTCATTATTTTGTGGAATTTCTTGTTGTACAAAGTTGATTTTCTTGTGTCAAATGTGCTAGGTGCAGCAAGTTTACACACGCACACAAGATAGTCAAGGGCAGCAGGCCTTAAAAACAAAAAGCAAAACATGCAATTGGTGTCATAAACACACAGGGAAATTTTCTGCTTCTGTGCTTGTGGTACACACTGGGAGTGCATATTGGGAAATAGTATGACCGTGAACCCGTGATTTTCTGCCCACTGATGTTAATTGAAAATCCTGGGCTGATTCCAACACACTTTTTCAAGAAATGGTAGGGATACTACGACAATAAAGAATTTAACTATAGAATGGGAGAAGCTGAGAAAAGGATTTGTTGAAGCAGAAAATCTCTCTTCTAATTCCTATATTACACTAGGGACTGAAAGCTGATAAATCCCCAGGGCCTGATAATCTGTATCCCAGAGTACTAAGAGGTAGCCATGGAAATAGTGGATGCATTGGTTGTCATCTTCCAAAATTCTATACATTATCGAATAGTTCCTGCAGATTGGCAGATTGGAGGGTGGCAAATGTAACCCCACTGTTTAAAAAAGGAGGGAAGGAGAGAGAAAACGGGGAACTACATTCCGCTTAGCCTAACGGTAGTAGGGAAAATGCTGGAGTCTATTATAAAGGATGTGATAACAGAACACTTAGAAAGTATCAACGGGATTAGACAAAGTCAACATGGATTTATGAAAGGGAAATCGTGTTTGACAAACCTACTGGAGTTTTTTGAGGATGTAACTGGTAGACTAGATAAGGGAGAACCAGTGGATGTGGTGTATTTGGATTTTCAGAAGGCCTCTTATGTGGGACTTTATCAGAGGTTAGTGTGCAAAATTAAAGCACATGGGATTGGGGGTAATATGCTGGCATGGATTGAAAATTGGTTAACAGACAGGAAACAGAGAGGAAACAGAGAGTAGGAATAAATGGGTCTTTTTTGGGGTGGCAGGCGGTGACTAGTGGGGTACCGCAAGGATCAGTGCTTGGGCCCCAGCTATTCACAATATATATCAATGATTTGGATGAGGGAACCAAATGTAATATTTCCAAGTTTGCTGACGACACAAAACTAGGTGGGATTGTGAGTTGTGAGGAGGATGCAAAGAGGCTTCAAGGCGATTTAGACAAGTTGAGTGAGTGGGCAAATACATGGCAGATGCAGTATAACGTGGATAACTGTGAAGTTATCCACTTTGGTAGAAAAACAGAAAGGCAGAGTATTATTTAAATGGTGATAGATTGGGAAATGTTGATGTACAGAGGGACCTGGGTGTCCTTGTACACCAGTCACTGAAAGCAAACATGCAGGTGCAGCAAGCAGTTAGGAAGGCAAATGGTATGTTGGCCTTCATTGCAAGAGGATTTGAGTACAGCAGCAAGGATGTCTTACTACAGTTATACAGGGCCTTGGTGAGACCACACCTGGAGTACTGTGTGCAGTTTTGGTCTCCTTATCTAAGAAAGGATATACTTGCCATAGAGGGAGTGCAGCGAAGGTTCACCAGACTGATTCCTGGGATGGCAGGGCTGTCGTATGAGGAGAGATTGGGTAGACTAGGCCTGTATTCACTAGAGTTCAGAAGAATGAGAGGGAATCTCATTGAAACGCATAAAATTCTGACAGGGCTAGATGGATGCGGGGAGGATGTTTTCCCTAGTTGGGGGTCTAGAATGAGGGGCCACAGTCTCAGGATACGGGATAGGACATTTAGGACTGAGATGAGGAGAAATTTCTTCACTGAGGTTGGTGAACCTGTGGAATTCTCTACTACAGAAGGCTGTGGAGGCCAAGTCACTGAATATATTTAAGGAGGAGATAGATAGATTTCTCGACACAAAAGGCATCAAGGGGTATGGGGAGAGAGCGGGAATATGGTATTGAGATGGAGGATCAGCCATGATCATATTGAATGGCGGAGCAGGCTCGAAGGGCCAAATGGCCTACTCCTGCTCCTATTTTTCTATGTTTCTACCACAGTGACTGCACTTCAAAAGTAAAGCGCTTTGAGACATCCTACGTTCATGAGGTGCTACATAAATCATTACAGCAGATTCGACCTGTTATTGTTACGTGGTCTCCGCTCTCGACAGCACCACGGCCTCGCGGGTCGTCAGCCTCCTGGGCAATCCACTGGCAGAGGGCAAGTATGAAGCTCTAAAAACTCGTTTACTACAGGTGTTTGGTCTAAATAAGTCGGAGCGTGCACGCAGGCTTATTGCTATGCCCGGCCTCGGGGACTCAAAACCATCGGAATTGATGAGCCAGATGCTCACGCTTTTGGGTTCGGAGCCCCAATGTTTTTTGTTTCGAGAACTCTTCCTCTGCCAGCTACCTGAACCAGTTCAGGCAGCCTTGGCCAGTTCTACGATTACGGACTGTGCCGAGCTTGCTGCAGAGGCAGACAAGATTTTTACGGTCACACAGCAGAGTTGTGCAGCCACGAGGCGCCTTTCCCCTATGTGAGCAAAGTCCAGCCCACCTCCAGCAGGCTGGTGTGTGTACCACGCCCGTTTTGGCGCCAAGGCTCGATGCTGCCGTCCTCCCTGCAGTTTCGCTGAAAAAAAATCTCCAGCAGGCCCGCAAACTTCGATGAGGATGACAGGGTCTGACAAACACACCCAGTTCACCATGGCAGTCGGTTCAGCGGGAAAACTCCTTTACATTACATGACAGGGCAACGATTCTTGTGTGACACTGGTTCTCAGTGCAGTATTTTGCCAGTTTCAAAGCTAGATCTACAATCCGGCGGTCACGGTCCTTCCCTCGAGGCAGCCAATGGTGCGGCCATTCGCATGTTCGGTAAACGGACAGTTAATTTAACTCTCGGAGGTCAACGTTTTGTGTGGGAGTTTATAACGGCTAAAGTACCACAGGCCATCCTGGGGGCTGATTTTTCTGTGCCTATGGCTTGCTGGTCGACGTCCAACATTGTCGACTCATTAATGTGTCTACTTTGCACGCGGTGCCTTGCCACCGCAGCACCGCTGTCTCCTGGTCGGTTGCCTGTGCGGTTCCATCGCAGGAAGGGTTTAGGCGCCTACTCGGCGAGTTCCCGGAGCTCACCAGGACTACATTTTCGGCGGCAGTCGCGAGGCACGGTGTGGCGCATCACATCACCACAACGGGATCGCCTGTTTATGCTCGGGCACGAAGATTGGAACCCGGAAAGCTTGCAGCCGCAAAGGCAGAGTTTCAGACCATGGAGCGCCTTGGGATTGTCCGATAGTCCTTGGTCCTTCCCACTACACATTGTACCTAAACCAGGTGGCGGATGGAGGCCTTAACGAAGCCACTATGCCGGATAGATATCCAATACCGCATATACAAGATTTTTCGGCTCATTTGGCTGGCAACTCAATATTTTCCAAAGTAGATCTCGTCCGTGGCTATCACCAAGTTCCTGTGCACCCTCAAGACATCCCCAAAACGGCGGTCATCACACCGTTTGGCCTTTTTGAGTTCCTCCGCATGCCGTTTGGATTGAAAAATGCGGCTCAGGCCTTTCAGCGACTCATGGACTCTGTTACGGGACCTTCCCTTCATTTTCATTTACTTGGATGACATTCTCATCGCTAGTAAGGATAAGAAGGAGCACATGGCTCATTTACGTACACTCTTTGCCCGTCTCAGCCAACATGGCCTCATCATAAAGCTAGCCAAATGCCAGTTTGGGTTAACCAGCATTGACTTTCTGGGGCATAGGATCACCTCAGAAGGCGCCGTCCCACTGGCCACCAAGGTAGAGGCAGTTATGGCATTCCCGCGGCCTCACACACTTAAATCTCTTCAGGAGTTCCTGGGGATGGTAAATTTTTATCATCGTTTTGTCCCCAAGGCAGCCCAATTGATGCAGCCGCTGTACGAAGCACTCAAAGGGAAGTCGGGTAAAGATGTTATCATTTGGGCACCACAGATGGACCAGGCGTTCCTTGACACCAAGGTGGCGTTGGCAGATGCAACTATGCTTGCACACCCACTCCCGGGCGCGACCATCGCCCTTACTACCGATGCCTCCGATTACGCCATCGGGGCGGTTCAGGAACAATGGGTTGACGGGACTTGGCAGCCATTGGCCTTTTTTAGCCGCCAACTGCGCAAGAACGAGCGAAAATATAGCACTTTTGACAGGGAGTTGCTGGCCCTGTTTTTGGCCATCCGGCATTTCCGTTTTCTCCTGGAAGGGCGCCCGTTCACTGTATTCGTGGACCATAAGCCGCTCACTTTCGCAATGGCCAAAACGGCAGAGCCGTGGTCAGCCCGGCAACAGCGCCACCTTGCATTTATATCTGAATTTACGACGGATTTACGACATGTGTCCGGCAAAGATAATCTCGTGGTTGATTGCCTTTCACGTGCCCCAGTCCAGGCAGTTCACCTGGGAATCGATTTTGTCGGGTTGGCGGAAGAACAACTGGCAGATCCCGAAGTTCAGGCGTATCGGACCACGCCTTCTAGCTTGCAGGTAGCCGATGTTATGTTCCAATCAGCAGGAACCACGCTCTTATGCGACACATCCATGGGAGTGCCCCAGCCCATTGTGCCGGTCGAATGGCGTAAGAAGATTTTTCAGGCTATACACGGCTTATCACACCTGGGGATGCGAGCTTCACAACGGCTCATGTCCCGCAAATTTGTTTGGAAGGGAATGCATTCGGACGTTAGGGACTGGACAAACAATTGCGTGGACTGTCAAAAATCTAAGGTCCATCGTCATGTTAAGGCTCCAGTGGCCATCTTCCCGGTGCCGGAACGCCGGTTCGATCACGTACATGTGGACTTAGTGGGTCCCCTCCCCGCTTCGTGGGGTTTCATGCATCTCCTGACAATAGTGGACCGCACTACCAGGTGGCCAGAGGCGATTCCCTTGGTCGCTACCACTGCAGCGGGCGTATCCAGGGCGTTTATTTCGTCGTGGGTGGCTCGGTTTGGGGTGCCATCTGACATCTCCTCTGATCGAGGTCCACAATTCACGTCAGAGTTGTGGAACGCAGTTGCACAGGGCTTGGGTACCAAGCTGCACTGTACCACCGCTTGCCATCCGCAAGCGAACGGTCTATGCGAGAGGTTTCATCGGTCTCTAAAGGCGTCCCTCCGTGCCAGCTTGCGTGGTCCCAACTGAGTGGATAGACTCCCCTGGGTGATGCTAGGCCTCCGCACAGCCCCCAAAGATGACCTCCAGTCTTCATCGGCTGAGTTAGTCTACGGTCAAGCACTTCGAGTACCAGGGGACTTCCTCCCTCCACATACAGAACCGTGGTCGCCTGCTCAGCAGCTCCTTCAGCATCACGAGGTGGCAAAGAATTTCCTGCCTATCCCAACCTCGCATCACAGCCTACAGAGGCCTCCTGTTTCGGCAGAACTTGAGTTCCGATTATGTTTTTATTCGGCAGGATGCTCATAGAGATACACTCAGACCACCTTATGCTGGACCGTTTCGTGTCATCTCAGCGGGAGAGAAATTTTTCACGGTCGAAGTGGGAGGTAAGTCCGATACTGTCTCTATCGACCAACTTAAACCAGCCCATCTGGATTGGAGTGAACCAGTTGTTGCTGCCCAGCCACCTCGCCGGGGACGACCACCGTTGGCTGCTAGACCAGTTATGCAACAGCCCACCATTGAACTGCCTGCTTCTGCCTCATCCTTGCCTACACCTTCTGCTACTGTTTCCTCCACCCCAGATGCACCGCTTCAGACACAGCCAAGCACCGACTCGTCTCCCAACGTTCCACTGCCTGAAGTTCGTAGTCGTTTGGGCAGAATCATTAAACCTTCTGTTCGTTTGACGCTGTCTGTTAAAGAGAATTCTGGGGGGGTGCCTGTGGCGGAGCCACCAAGAGACACTAGGCAATTAGTAATCATCCCTTTAACTACCGTGTAGTGCAGCTGTGGACTGCACCTTTAAACTGTATGTAGTTTCTTGCATTTCCGCGTGATGACGTCATGACGCCGATCACGTGACCCCCAGTTGGCGCGGAGAACGTGATGACGTCAGCTTCCAGTACTTAGCAGTCTTGGAGAGGCTGTGATACTGCACAGACCTGTTTACATCTGCTCCTGTAGTTCTACCAGTTAAGTTGTTTGTTTATTAAACTGTTATTTTGTTTCACTGCGTCAAACTTCATTATTCGGATAGGAACTTCCGTTCCTACACACTGTCCATTAAGTGATCAGTGCAAATTGATTGCCAAGCTCTTACCCACCAAGTTTGTAGAGAACATTCATTGCATTACGATGCTATTACAACAGCGACTCCACTTCAAAAGTACTTCATCGAATGTAAAGCATTTTGAGACGTCCGGTGGTCGTGAAAGGCACTACATAAATGCAAGTCTGTCTTCTATTTCAAGGAGGTAGGCAATGCAATGAGATGTAACGCTCCAGTGAAAGTGAGGTGCCATAACTTAGCATAAACTGCAGTTTGAAAGCAGGAAGGCACTATTGAGTGGAATATAGAATTTTATGTTGATTATTCTTTACAGATGAAAATTTTGTTGCCGTGATTTTTACCTCCCCTTGTGTTTAAAAAAAAAAAAGAAAATTGCCTGTTCCCATCTGCCTGTAGCATTTCAGTTGAGATCAGGAGGTCAACTGCAAGGACATTGAACCTAATGTCAAGCATATAATATACTAAAAGTCTTGTCTGCCTGCACTTCCAGTTAACTTTCTGTTATAAATTCCTTTGTCCACATCTATAATGGAAACTTCCTGTGTCAATGTCATGCTGTAATTATACCCTCCTGCCAGTAGTGGTGCTGAAGCACCTCAGTTATTCATCTTCCAGGTCCTCCGCCTGTACCACAGATACTCCTGTGCTGCAACTAACTCTTTCCATGCTTTCTAAATTGCTGTACATTTTGTTGTTTAAAACTAACTAATAGAAAATTAAAATACATAAAAATAAGGATTGAATATATGTCTTAAAATGGGATTTGCAATATGTCTGCGAGCCCTGGTTCAATTAAGCGTCTCCCTTTAACCACTCACCTGAAGACTACACTTGGTGATACCATTTGAAACACCACGGTAGATTGACTAATAATATATTAAAAGTCTTGCAAATGGTGCACACCTGCCCATATTACCCGAAGATTTAGATTGGCAATGGAGAGGAACAAGGAACAATCTAGAGTAGAACTTTTGAACTGGAATAGGGCCAACTTCAATGGGATGCGAAAGGATCTAGCCAGGGTAAAATGGAACCAAAGACTGACAGGAAAAACTGTAATGGAACAATGGGTGATCTTTAAGGAGGAGATGTTCCAAGTACAGGCAAAGTACAGTCCAACAAGAGGGAAGGGTAAGGGAACCAAAGCAAGGGGATGACGAGAGAAATAAGAGAAGATGATGAAACAAAAAAAGAGGGTGCATGATGCCTGTCAGGTGAATTTTTCAAGGGAGAACCATACAATAAGTTGTGAGGGTATGTGGAGATGAAAATAAGATTGGCAAAGAGAGAATATGAGTAGAATGGTGGTTAACATAAAAGGGAACCCAAAAATCTTCTACCGGCATGTAAACAGTAAGCAGGTAGTAAGGGGTGGGGGGCCTATTCGAGACAAAGAAGGTGGTAAATACTTAAGAGGCGCAGGGCAAGGCTAGAATACTCAAATGAGTACTTTGTATCGGTGTTTACTAAGGAGGTGGATGCTGACAAAATATCAGTAGAAGCAATGGAAGGGGTGAAAATTGATATAGACAGGATGTACTAGAAAGGCTGGTTATGCTTAGAGTGGACAAGTCGCCTGGTCCAGATGTCTTGCATCGCAGGTTTCTAAGGGAATTGGGGGAGGAGATAGCAGAAGGGCTTGCCATAATTTTCTAATCTTCCCTAGATGCGGGGGTGGTGCCTGAGAATTGGAAAGTGGCAAATGTGACACTATTGTTCAAGAAAGGGTGTAAGGACAATCCTAGTAACTACAGGCCGGTCAGTTTAACATCAGTGGTGGGTAAAGTTTTAGAAACAATAATCAAGGAAAAAATTAATGGGTACTTGGAGAGGTTTAAGCTAATTAAGGAGAGCCAACACTGATTTGTAAAAGGCAGGTCGTGTTTGACTAATCTAATGGAATTTTTTAATGAAGTAACAGGGAGAATTGATGAAGGGAATGCAATGGATGTTGTCTACATGGATTTTCAGAAGGCGTTTGACAAAGTAGCACATAGAAGGCTGGTTAACAAAATTGAGGCTCATGGAATAGGTGGGTCAGTGGCAGCTTGGATGAGGAATTGGCCTAAGGACATAAAACAGCAAGTTGTAGTAAATGGCTGTTTTTCAGACTGGAGGATGGTAGACAGTGGTGTTCCCCAAGCGTCGGTGCTGGGGCCACTGCTTTTTTTGATACAGGAAACTTTGTGCTATCCGGCACCGACGGGACCGAGCTGTTGCCGTCCCATCAAAACTGCCGGACAAACCAGCGCTAATGTTGAAACATACGGAGATTTTAAGCTCCGTATCTGGCAACAAACCCTCAACAGCTTCTAAACAGTCGGCTGTACCTTGCGAGCATCTCTGTAGCTTAGCAACAGCTTCAGCGAGACCTTGCAGATCCTGACTGGTGGGAAAAAAAAAAGCAACGAAAAGAAAAAAAAACGAACGAAACGGCTCCTGATTTTTGCCGGTGGCTCGAGCATTCCGGACAGTTAACCTCCGGAGAAACAAGTTTCCTGTGTATATATATCCTGGATATTGGAATACAGCATAGAATTTCTAAATTTGCCGATGACACCAAACTTGTGGGTGTGGCAAACAGTGAGGATGATACCAGTCGACTGCAGCAGGACATAGAAAGGCTAGCAGAATAGGCAGAAAAGTGGCAGATGGAATTTAATACAGAGAGGTGTGAGGTCATGCATTTTGGCAGAAGGGACATGGAGAGGCAATATATACTTAATGGCACAGTTTTAAAGAGTGTGCAAGGACAGAGGGACCTGGGAGTTAATGTGCATAGGCCCCTGAAGGTGGCAGGACATATTGAGAGTGGTTAACAAAGCATATGGGATCTTGGGCTTCATAAATAGAGGTATTGAGTACAAAAGTAGAGAAGTTATGCTGAATCTTTATAAAGCATTGGTTAGGCCACAACTGGAGTATTGTGTCCAGTTCTGGTCACCACACTTTAGAAAGGATGTGAAGGCCCTTGAGAGGGTGCAGAGGAGATTTACCAGAATGGTTCTGGGGATGGGGGATCTTTGCTACAAGGACAGGTTGGAGAAGCTAGATTTTTTTTTTCCCATTAGTGCAAAGGAGTTTGAGGGGTGATTTGATGGAGGTGTACAAGATTATGACGGATTTGGATAGGCTAGATGGGGAAAGGCTGTTCCCACTAGTTGATGGTACAAAGACTAGGGGACACAGATTTAAGGTGTTAGGCAAGAGATACAGGGGGGATGTGAGGAAAAACTTTTTTACGCAGCGAGTGGTGAGGACTTGGAATTCGTTGCCGATGGAAGTGGTGGAAGCGGAGACACTGAATGTTTTCAAGGGGAGACTGGATAGGCACTTGAGGGAAATAAACTTGCAGGGTGATGAGGATAGAGTGGGGGAATGGGACTGACTGGATTGCTCTACAGAGTATTGGCACAGACTCGATGGGCCGAATGGCCTCTTTCTGTGCCGTTATGACTTCCTGTGTAACTATTTTTGAGTAATGCATTTAGGTTAACAATGCAAACATCATATGTCAACATTCATAATGGAAAGACACGGTGTTGATATTTGCAGGTAATGCTGTAATTACAGGCTTCCTGCCAGTAGCTGGAGGTGCTGAATCTCCCACCTCCTCAGCCTCTATTGACCGTGCAACTCGAGCTGGCTATGTTTCTCCTGGCTTTCACCTAGTGGTTCTGGTGGCCTCTGGGCCTATTGGTCTGCTCTCTACCAGCCTTCAGCCTCAAAATATTTGGCTGTACCTGCCTTAGGCCCAGTCTCTCTCTCCCAAAAAATGCTCCTGGCCCCTATTCTACTCCCAGCATCACAGCCACCCATGCCTACTTTGGGGATCATGGACCTTGATTGCCTGCCTCGAGCTACCTGCCCACTCCCACTGCTGCTCTTTCTCTTCTATTTAAAAGCCCTTTACACAGCTTATGCTTCACAAATACAGTTTAAGCTCTTTAAATGCTGGGAAACTGGCTTTTAAAGTTTTGGGAAGGGGGATTGGAGACCCAAGTCTCAGAATACAAAGGAAAGGGAGAAATGACACGCAGGGTTTGATGAAAGAGGGAACAATGACAGACATAGTCACAAGGTGAGTTGAGTCATTAAAACGTTGAGGTGTGAACAAGGGGAGTTGAGCTTACTAGCCACTTGTATGAAAAGATGTGGGAAGAGGACAGGAATGAAGAGGATAGGAGTCATATGGGGATGTCCAAACGGTAAGGATGGGAAATGATGGAGGAAAAAGTTGTTGTCGTTGTATGAGGAAAAGGAATAATACGAGGGTAGGTGTGATTGGGAGGAGTGATGACTTGCATTTATGTAGTGCCTTTAATGAAAATTGCATCCCACTGTCCTTCTCAGATAGGAATAAGTAAAACTGATGCTAAGCCAGGAAGGGAGTGGTTAGAATCTTTGACCACGCGCGATCAGCTCCGATGGACGGGTCACATCGTCTGCATGCCCGATACGAGACTCCCAAAACAAGCGCTCTACTCTGAGCTCCGACTCGGCAAGAGAGCCCCAGGTGGGCAAAGGAAACGCTTCAAGGACACCCTCAAAGCCTCCTAGAAAAAGTGCAACATCCCCACTGACACCTGGGAATCACTGGCCCAAGACTCCACAAAGTGGAGGAGAAGCATCCGGGAAGGCGCTGAACACCTCGAGTCTCTTCGTCGGGAGCAAGTGGAAGCCAAACGCAAGCAGCAGAAGGAGCGCACGTCAACCCAAGCACTCCACCCACCTGCCCCTTCAACCACCGTCTGCCCCACCTGTGACAGAGACTGTAGGTCCCGCATTGGACGCATCACTCACCTGAGAACTCTTTAATGTAGAAGCAAGCCATCCTCGGTTCCGAGGGTCTGCCTAAGAAGAGGTTAGGAGGGGTGACTGAAAATTAGATGGAGTTTTATGAAGGTTTTTAAAGGAAAGGGATGTGGAGAAGCAGAGGTCTAGGTAGGGAGTTCCAGACAACAGGTCCTAGGTTGCTGAAGGCTCTGCTGTTAACAGTGGAATGAAGAAAAGTGCATGCACTAAAGGCCAAGCCAGATCCAGTGAATTGGACTGTTGGGCAGAGAAGAAATGGAAGATAGAGATGAGGGAGAGTGCAGAGATAATTCTGTGTGTACAATTTTGTTGAGTAAATTATCCATGCTGGCTAATGTTTTAATGTAGATATTCAATATAGAAAGTAGCATAACAAATATTTAATTCAATGGTGATTTATTAAAGGGCAAAACTTTGTCTTAGAGTCAGGTTTAATGTGAGCAAAATACACTGTAATTTGGATAAAATCTAATGGCCCAAATTTGCCATCAGATTTTATTGTCAATATTGTGATGTGTAGATATGTATCCACTGATGTACATCTATCATTTAACCGATAATTTTAAGCATAATAATGTGTTCTCCATCTTCTCACCACCACCACCCCCATCACCCTTGAATAGTGGTCATAAACAGCGATCAAGGGTATCTGATTATCCCAAATTCTGGGAGTGCTGAGGTTGATTGTCACATCTCAAGTGTGTAGCTTGAAGCCATTAGAGGTTAGCACTGTCCTGTTAAGCATAGAGCTAAGTACAATGAATGGTGTGTACTTAACCCAACATGAGTTGCAGATGGTCAATTTTAAAATGATATCGCGCAGGACTCCTTGGTGCTATGATAAGCCATAGAGCTTGTCAGTGGAATTGTTCTGTTTAAAGTCCAGTCATGAAGCACTGGTTTTATTCTCTCCAGGCGCTCTCAAGCATTTGTGATATTTTAGCAGATATTCTCCAGAGACTCCTGATGAGAAGGCCTGGAATTAGTCTCTAAGCAAACCAGCCTCACTGACACTAACGATGATCAGCATGAATGCTCTACATTGGCTTACATTTGCCGCAGTGCATTAGCTGTATTCTTTCCATGACAAAATGGCACATAGCAAATGAGAAAAAGGTGAATATGGCTGGATATAGCATTAAAGACCTATAAATTGTGGGCCGGAGCAGCTTCAAGTAAAGTTACACTGATGAAGTATTGATGATTTATTTGATCGATACTTCAGAGGTACTATTTGGAAATATTGTAGTTTATCCCTTCTTCTGCTGAAACTGCTCCATTTAGCTGTCGAGTAGTTTTACTAACGGTGAATAGTGAAATGTGTGGTGCTTCATTTTGGTAATGGAATAAAGAGACCACATATTCCTTGGAAGGTAAACTAAATGAGGTAAGAGATTTGGGAATACAGATACATACATCACTAAAAGTAGCAATACAAATTGAGGCCATAAAGAGTGCAAACAAAATACTGCGATTCATTTCTAGAGGAATAGAATACAAAAGCAGGGAGGTAATGTTAAAATTTATATAGAACACAATTGGATTACTCTGTGCAGTTCTGGTCTCCATATTACAAAAAAGATACTGAAGCACTAGAAAATGCAGAAAAGATTTACAATTATGTTAACCAGAATTGAGAGGATGCAACTATCAGGAAAGATTGAGCAGTCTGGGGCTCTTTTCTCTGGAAAAGAGAAGATTGAGGAGACCTGACCAGGGTCTTTAAAATTATGAAGCGGTTCGATAGGGTGGATGTGAAGAAACTGTTTCCACTTGTGTGAGCATATATATGAGGTAGTCACCAACAGATCAAATAAAGAATTTAGGTAGAATTTCTTTACTGAAAGTGGTGAGAATGTGAAACTTGCGGCCACATGGAATGGTTGAAATGAAATATTTATGGGTGTGCTTGATGCATACATGAGCAGGAGAAAGGTATAGAAGGTTATAGGGGCAGGGTGGGAAATGGTAATTAGAGTGGGAGGAAATTTGTGTGGAGTATAAAAAAACAGCATAGACCAGTTGGGCTGAATGGCCTGCTTCTGTGCCGAAGATTTTATGCAATTCTTGATTGCAGCCCGTTCCTATGGCAACGAAGGAATTGACTAAAATGGCCCTCAGTATTTTTTGAATAAACTTCTTTGTCAGAGGTCACTATGCAATTTTTTAAACATTTCGGGCTATCTTCCCCATGTATAATGAGGTGTTATGTGAGGTGGATTGGTAATAGCCGCAATTTAGCCACCTTAAAGTGTCTTTGCTGCTGCCACAGTTTTCAGCAGAGAAGTGCATGCAGCTTCTTCTACTAACAATTTTTTGAAACCTATGATAAAGGTCTTTGCTTCAATCATCAACTCTGCTAGTGCATTCCACAGCCTCGCAACCCTAATTTTTCTAAAAAAAAAGTTTTTGATGTTCTGTCCTAAATCATTTATATCTATGGTTTCTTGTTCTAAACGCCTCAATTACTGGAAAGTCTGTTTCTATCTATTGTCCCATCTTTCATCATTTTAAACACCTCCATCAAGTTACCCCTTAATCTCTCTTGCGACTGAAAGCAGTTCCTGTTTGCTCCTGTAACCATGGTCCAAAGAACAACTGTGCTATCAACTGATTAAGAAAGCTGATGCACTGGTGTGTACTCTACTAATTGAAAGATACAGGGGTCATCAGCTTTTGGCTGATAGAAACATAGAAGATAGGAGCAGGAGTAGGCCATTCGGCCCCTCGAGCCTGCTCCGCCATTCAATGAGATCATGGCTGATCGTCCAAATTCAGTACCCTGTTCCTGCCTTCTCCCCAATAGAAACATAGATGTTTGTGGCAGCAACATAAAAATGAAGTCTTCTGGTGGATGGCACTTTGTTTGAGTCACGGTTGTAGTGTAAAATACACAATTTCACTACAATCTGTATCCTGGTTATCCTATGTTCGATGTCGTAGCAGAGCAATTTTATCACAATTAACAGAGTAATGTATTCTGTGAAATTCAGGAAGCATGTGAAATCCACTTGTTATATATCTAAAATTAAGTAAACAGTAATGTAAAATGCAATTGCCTGTTTTGGGGACTGCTTAATAACAAATTAGTTAATAGTGACGTACAAATCAAAATGGTAACAGTTCGCATCTATACTCCTTTTTATAGGTGAAATTGGTTGGTGAGTATTTCTCTCTCGCTTTTTTCCAAACTTTATTTTTGTGGTTTATAGTATCTAGGGTCTCTGTGTAGTGGGGAGTGCTAGAAAACAAGGGCCCTTGAGTATATCATTTAATTGTAGTGAAATTAGTCGTATTGATTTGATTTAATTTAATTTGAATTAATTAAAGGGTAAGTCATGGCAGCACAGCTCGGCCCCATGGCATGCTCCTCCTGCACTGTGGGAAATCAGGGACACTTCCTGTGGCCCTGACGACCATGTGTGCGGGAAGTGTATCCAGCTGCAGCTACTGGCAGACCGCATTGCGGCGCTGGAGCTGCAAATGGATACATACTGGAGCATTTGCGATGCTGAGGACATCGTGGATAGCACGTTTAGGGAGTTGGTCACCCCGCAGGTAAAGGCTGCACAGGCAGGAAGGGAATGGGTGACCGCCAGGCAGAGTAGTAGGTGCAGGCAGGTAGTGTAGGGGTCCCCTGTGGCCATCCCCCTCTCAAACAGATATACCGCTTTGGATATTGTTGTGGGAGATGGCTTATCGGGGGAAGGCAGTTTACATTGTAAGGGGAATAGATAGGCATTTCTGCGGCCACAAACGAGACTCCAGGATGGTATGTTGCCTCCCTGGTGCAAGGGTCAAGTATGTCTCTGAGCGGCTGCAGGGCATTCTGGAGGGGGAGGGTGAACAGACAGCTGTCGTGGTGCATATAGGTACCAACGATATAGGTAAAAAACGGGATGAGGTCCTTAAAGCTGAATATAGGGAGTTAGGAGGTAAATTTAAAAAATAGGACCTCAAAGGTAGTAATCTCAGGATTGCTACCAGTGCCATGTGCTAGTCAGAGTAGAAATAGAAGGATATTTCAGATGAATACGTGGCTAGAGGAATGGTGCAAGGGGGAGGGATTCAAATTCCTGGGACACTGGAACCGGTTCTGGGGGAGGTGGGACCAGTACAAACTGGACGGTTTGCACCTGGGCAGGACCGGGACCGATGTCCAAGGGGGAGTGTTTGCTAGTGCTATTGGGGAGGGCTTAAATTAAAATGGCAGGGGGGTTGGGAACCTGTGCATGGAGAAAGAGGAAAGGGAAGCAAGGATAGAAGCAAAAGACAGGAAGGAGAAAAGCAAAAGTGGAAGGCAGAGAAATCAAGTGTGTAAATCAAACAGGGCCACTGTACATAATAATTCTAAAAGGACAGAGTGTTTAAAAAAAAAAAAACAAGCCTGAAGGCTGTGTCTTAATGCGAGGAGCATTCGTAATAAGGTGGATGAATTAGCTGCGCAAATAGATGTAAACGAATATGATATAATTGGGGTTATGGAGACATGGCTCCAGGGTGACCAAGGCTGGGAATTCAACATCCAGTGGTATTCAATATTCAGGAAATGACAGGCAAAAAGGAAAAGGATGTGGTGTAGCATTGCTGGTTAAAGAGGAGATTAACACAATAGTAAGGAAGGATATTAGCTCTGATGATGTGGAATCTGTATGGGTAGAGCTGAGAAATACCATGGGGCAGAAGACATTAGTGGGAGTTGTATACAGACCCCCAAACAGTAATGCTGAGGTTGGGAATGGCATTAAATGGGAAATAAGAGACGCACGCAATAAGGGCACAGCAGTTATCATGGGTGACTTTAATCTACATATAGATTGGGCTAACCAAATTAGTAACAATACTGTGGAGGAGGAATTCCTAGAATGTATATGGGATGGTTTCCTGGACCAATATGTCGAGGAACCAACTAGAGATCAGGCCATCTTAGACTGGGCATTATATTATGTGCAGTTTTGGTCGCCTTATCTGAGGAAGGATGTTCTTGTCATGGAGGGAGTGCAGCGAAGATTCACCAGACTGATACCTGGGATGACAGGAATGACGTATGAGGAGAGATTAGGTCGATTGGTCTTCTATTCGCTGGGGTTTAGAAGAATGAGAGGGGATCTCATTGAAACTTATAAAATTCTAACAGGACTAGACAGACTAGATGCAGGAAGGATGTTCCTGATGGCGGGTGAGTCCAGAACCAGGGGCCACACAATACTCAAGATGTGGTCTCTGTACAAC
This sequence comes from Somniosus microcephalus, assembly GCF_052327205.1. NCBI lineage: Eukaryota > Metazoa > Chordata > Chondrichthyes > Squaliformes > Somniosidae > Somniosus > Somniosus microcephalus. The sequence continues at coordinate 315,646,376 of NC_140988.1, read as the reverse complement.
TGCAGCAAGACATCCTTGCTCCTGTACGCAAATCCTCTTGCTACGAAGGCCAACATACCATTTGCCTTCTTAACCGCCTGCTGCACCTGCATGCTTACCTTCAGCGACTGGCGCACAAGGACGCCCAGGTCTCGTTGCACTTCCCCTTCTCCCAATCTATTGCCATTCAGATAATCTGCCTTCCTGTTTTTGACACCAAAGTGGATAACCTCGCATTTATCCACGTTATATTGCATCTGCCATGCTTCTGCCCAATCACCCAACCTGTCCAAATCATACTGGAGTTTCTCGGCATCCTCCTCACAGCACACACGCCCACCCAGCTTTGTGTCGTCTGCAAACTTGGAGATATTACATCTAGTTCCCTCGTGCAGATCATTAATATATATTGTGAATAGCTGGGGCCCAAGAACCGATCCCTGCGGTACCACACTAGTCACTGCCTGCCACTCAGAAAAAGAGCCGTCAATTTCTCTAACACCATTTCCCTACAAATACTGATTTCTATCAGTTCCTCCCTTTCATTAGACCCTATGTTCCCTGACATCTCTGGGAGGTTATTTGTGTCCTCCTTTGTGAAGACAACCAAAGTACCAAAGAACCAAATTTCCTCCCCAATTCCCATTGACTTCAGCTTTGCTGGGACTATTTGTTGTTACACTTGGTCAAATGCTGCCTTGATGACCAGGGCAGTCACTCTCGCATCACCTTTGGAATTCAGCTCCTTTGTCCATGTTTGGACCAAGGCTGTAATGAGGTCGGGAGCAGAGTGGTTTTGGCGGAACCCAAACTGGGCATCAGTGAGCAGGTTATTGGTGAGTAAGTGCCGCTTGATAGCACTGTTGATGACAGTTTCCATCACTTTGCTGATGATTACAGAGGAGATTTACAAGGATGTGGCTGGGAGTAGAGAATCTTAGCTATGAGGAAAGACTGGATAGACTGGGTTTGTTTTCCTTGGAACAGAAGAGGCTGAGGGGGAGACCTTATTGAGCATAATTATGAGAGTCCTAGATAAAGTGGATAGAAAGGACCTATTTCCTGTGGCAGAGTGGTCAAAAACCTAGATTTAAAGTAATTGGAAGGTTTAGAGGGGATTGGAGGGGAAATTTCTTCACCCAGAGGGTTGTGGGGGGTCTGGAACTCACTGCCTGAAAGGGTGGTAGAGGCAGAAACCCTAACCACATTTAAAAAGTACTTGGATGTGCACTTGGGATGCTGTAACCTGCAGGGCTACAGACCAAGAGCTGGGGATTAGGCTGGATACCTCTTTCTTGGCCAGCACGGACACGATGGGCCGAAATGGCCTCCTTCTGTGCTGTAACTTTCTATGATTGCTGTAGACTGATGGTGCGGTAATTGGCCGGATTGGATTTGTCCTGCTTTTTGTGAACTGAAGAAATTGCTTCAACCTTTCAACGTTTATTGCTCCTAGCCCATGTACAGCCTTTTCCAAAGCCTTAATGTACCAATGCGCTCTGCCCTATCTATATATGGAACAAACAAAATGTACATTGGTTTCACAAAATATGTTATAATTTACATATACTGTACTTGAAAACTTAAAAAAAATATGAAGGCCTGCTGTGATATCTAAGAATCACAGTGGATGTATGAGGCATGACCTTTGACTTTTAAAATTAGCTTTTAAAATTATCCTTTTTATAACCTCTGGACTCTTCAAGTAAACATGATAGTATCGCAGAATTCTCGCGAGCATTTTCCCTTTTATGTATGTTGGTTTATCTGGCTGTTATGCCTAATGGCGTTATTTTTGTTCCTAAAAATTCTTGTGTTCTTATTTGCTATCGAAAAGGGCAACCTTTGTACTGCTGAAAATATTATGCAGAGCTCCAACATGGTTTTCAGTGATCACGGAGGAGCGGAATTACAATTGCCAGACACCACCTGATAAAAGCTACCGTTTACATTTTAATTATCTGAAAATAACAATGGTGTGTGCATATGGAAAGGAAAGTAGTAATCCACTTTTGGATTTCAGATAAATTTTTCAAACTCTGCTCCTGTAGTTTAGTATAACCTCTCAACCTCTGGATTGGGATTAATCCCTTGTTAAAAAAAACAAAACAACAATTGTAAAAATACCGGGACACTCGTAACTTCTAGGCATCCTTAAAGTATGGGGGCAACCATGACAGAGAGCTGAAGAAGTTGATATATTTTCATGGAAATGAACCATTTAAATTATTTACATGCCTGAATGTGACCTTTCATTTTATTCCACAAGTATTATTTTAAAAAGGCTCAATAAAATAAAAAAACGTCACTATCGTAAACAAGATAAGTGATAAGGAAATAAAGTAACTTCAATTTAAACATAAAGTGTTAAACGTTGAAAGTAAATTTCACAGATGTGATTTAGGACATAGGATATCTTTGTGGTGTTTTTTGTTGCATTTACAGGCTGCGAATATTGATGATAAATGATGAGAAAAGTGGGATAGAGTTTGTACTCCTGAGTAAACTGGCACGATAACTTGGCACTGACTCTCTGCCATGGAATATATTGGGGTCGATTTTCAGTGTGCCATGAGGCGGGCTTTTAGGCGTGCGGGGGGCAAAAATCCCGAATTCGGGGGTCCCGACACCATCCCGTCCAAAACCCGCCTCCACGTAAGTTTCAAAGCAGGCGGGTACCCGCCCCGCACTGGGACCCGCCGACCCGAGGCGGGAAGGGATTAGTGCCAATTATCTACCTGTTAACAGGCAGTTTTTAGCCTAATCCCTATTTTGAAGGGTGTCGTGTGGGATTCCCGACGGCTCCAAACCACGCCAAGTTAGAGGAGGTGGGCCGTCGGGTTGGAGGGGTTGAGGTGTCGTTGTTCAGGTGAGTGATGGGTGCATGAGTGCAAAGGTAAGTGTGTTTGGTGTGTCTAAAGTGTGTAAAGAAGTTTAAATTACCTGTACTTACCTTTACAGCCTTCCTTCCTCTAGGCTTCAGGAGTCCATCATTCAGCCGGCACAGAAAGCAGAATGGCCACGAGCTGTCAAAAGTGACAGCCTGCAGCTTTCAGTGCCGGCGTGATTTCTAACTGAGTCTGCGTGGAAGGACTCGGGTTAGAAGTAAGACTGTCAGTGTTTGACAGCTTCAAACAGCTGGGAAACACTGATATTTCATCTGTCAACACGTCTTGACAGATGAAATTTCAGTCTGTGACGTCACCTGTTGCCGGGTGGCCCTTAATTGGCCTGCTGAGCCCGCTGGGCGGTCTCAACAAGGTCAATCAAGGGAAAATCGCGTGGATTGGCCGCATCTTGATGGAGGCGGGACTAAAACCTGAAAGTTGTAGTCCTGCCTCCTTCCCGACTTCTGAATGAAAATCCAGCCCATTGTGTCCCACAGCTGCTCTTGTGTGATTTTCTTTTAGCTCTTGGTTTTTCTCCTCCTCCTTCTCTGAAGGCACCAACTCTTACTGGGATACAGTTCCATGCTGCTGGTTGTGTGTGTGGGCTGGGGGTGGGGATGTGTGGTGGGGGGGGGTGTTGGGGGTGTGTGTGTGTGTGAGTGGTGGGGCGGGTGTACATGCAGCACAACCACGCCTGGTCCTTCATGTGCAGTGTTTTTATAACTCAACCATTGGTGATGCCATTTGTTCTCTGAATAGCATATGATAACTGTTGGATGTAGATTTAAATGTTAAACACAAGCAAATACTTAGCAACTTCACTGGAATGACTCCAACCTTATGAAATATGCCCTGGCCCCCTCAAAGTGTGTTTGTTTTAAATTGTGATATGATCTGTGCGACACTGCCATGCAAGGTTATGATACAACATATACAATATTTTCTACTGTAGTGCTCTTAAGTAATAGCTGTTTTCTCTTAGAATTGGATAAAGCCACAAATTCCAAGCACTTCCAAGAAATATGGGTACAAAATTAAGCATGAGCTTGTACTGTGTAAACAGTGTGCTATAGCAGCTGTTTGGGCTTGGTTCAAAACTATTAAAACTCTATACTGTAAATGTTTTCTTTACCAGTATGTTCTGCTCTTCCCCTTCCCCACACCCTCATTTTTCCCATTCTAATTCCTTCAAATAATGCATGATCTGGATATAAACTAAACTAATGAAATGACATCCGAATGTCAACCATCCGAATATCTATTAAAAGTTCCCAAAGTCAGCAGACCAAAACTATGCCTCGTTAAGACAGCCAAGATATTATTGCACAATCTAGGCTGCTATCATTTATATTTTGAGGCACCACAGTCTCTTTTCTGGTTAACTGTGCCAACATGATGTCGTCCTCCTCTTTTGCCTTGTTTGTTTAACATTAATAATTTGTCATTGCAAATTGGTATCTCAGTAACACACAAATGGCTAGTTCCAGAAATCCTCTTGTACCATCGTACAATAGAAATTCTGTATTGTGTGAACTCCAGTCACATCAGCCTCTGAAAGACGACAAAGGGTTGTTGAATGGGATCCAGTGTATTTTCGATGGTAATGCTTCGATTTGATTGTACAGAGAAAACTTCCTTCTGTGGAAATTATAAAGCAGGATACACTCTAGCAGATCTATCAGTGACTTGACGAGCGAAGGAGGAAGGAGAAAAGTAAACAACTGCAACAATGAAACGCATGTTTCTATGTTCATTTCTATCTGTAGGTGTAAGTACTCCTCCAATTTAAATTGAGGTTAATGTTTTTGTTCTTATTTTAGGAGTAGGATGTTTCATTTTGAATACTGTACACTGGGTCCAAATGGCATGACTGAGTAGTTCGTATGTTTTTTTTTTATAAGGTCTACAGTCCAGAAATCAGGATTAAAATGCAAAGACTGCAAATCTGCAACAAAAACAGAAAATGTATAAAAAGTCAATCAGTTTGATGTCCATCTGAAACAATAAGATGAAATAATTTTTTGGTTGGAACTCTTCATCAGAAGTTGCTGAGCTTTTAGTTCTAATTCTATTTTTTTCCCCCTAACTTCTCAAAGTTACGGTGGTACAATAGATTGGTGGACCAACACATTGGTCAGATTCACCAAGTTCCTGATGTCACTTGGATCATATACGTTGGGGTGGGGAGGGGTGAAAATAAAAGTGAAGTTTGAAGACTTGGCTTTTTATCGAGATGAAAGTAAATGGCTGAGTCACACTGGTCCGTTTCTGGGTCAGATCGCAAGATGAAACCTGAAGATAAAGGAGAGGAATGGGTATGGTGAGTTGGTTAAATTGATTAGTATATGTGTGTGTATCAATGTGAGTAAGATAATGGAGGTGATGAAGATAGAAATTGCTAACATAGCAAACCTACAATTTAGCAATCCAAAGAAAGGAGCATAGCTACTGTGTGTGTGAATTTGTTCCTGTATTTTTTTTGCGTTCAAAAAAAACTGAGCTTCATTTTCAATTTGCTTAGTCAGGCTCATTATTTTCCACATGGGCCATGTTTTACAACTCTTGTTGAATATTCTGAAAGTCTATCAATCACTATCTTGACCCAGTTTCCCTGATTGATGAATGGTCAGTATGAAACTTGATACACTCAATGTTAAATTAGGCACTAACTATGCCAGATTATTTTGGGTTATGCAGGGAGCGTGGGAACGGAGGACAATTACTTATCGTAGAATCATAGAAATTTACAGCACAGAAGGAGGTCATTCGGCCCATCTTGTCTGTGCCGGCCGACAAAGAGCTATCCACCCTAATCCCACTTTCCAGCACTTAGTCCGTAGCCTTGTAGGTTATGACACTTCAGGTGCACATCCAAGTACTTTTTAAATGTGATGAGGGTCTCTGCCTCTACCACCTTTTTCAGGCAGTGCGTTCCAGACCCCCACCACCCTCTGGGTGAAAAGAATTCTCCTCAAATCCCTTCTAAACCTCCGACCAATTACTTTAAATCTATGCCCCTGGTTATTGACCCTTCTGCTAAGGGAAATAGGTCCTTCCTATCGACTCCATCTAGGTCCCTCAGACCTTTATACACCTCAATCAAGTCTCCCCTCCGCCTTCTCTGTTCCAAAGAAAACATACTCGGCCTCTCCAATCTTTCCTCATAGCTAAAATTCCCCAGCCCAGGCAACATCCTCGTAAATCTCCTCTGCACCCCTTCTAGTGCAATCACACAGTTCCTGTAATGTGGTGACCAGAACTGCTTGCAGTATTCTAGCTGCGGCCTAACTAGTGTTTTTATACAGTTCAAGCATAACCTCCCTGTTCTCTTATTCTATGTTTCGGCTAATAGCCCGTATGCCTTATTAACCACCTTATATACCTATCCTGCTACCTTCAGGAATTTGTGGACATGCACTCCAAGGTCCCTCTGATCATCTGCACTTCTCAGTGTCCTATCATTTATAGCCTTGTTAGCCCTCCCCAAATGTATTACCTCACTCTTCTCCAGATTGATTCCATTTGCCACTGTTCTGCCCACCTGACCAGTCCATTGATATCTTCGTGCAGTCCACAGCTTCCTTCTTCATTATCAACCCACACGGCCAAATTTTGTATAGTCTGCAAACTTCTGAATCATACTTCCTACATTCAAGTCCAAATCATTGATAGCAAGTCATAGCGGCACAGAAGGAGACCATTCGGCCCATCGAGTCTGTGCCAGCTCTCTGTAGAACAATCCAGTCAGTCCCATTCCCCTGCTCTATTCCCGTAGCCCTGCAAGTTTATTTCCCTCAAATGCCTATCCAGTCTCCCCTTGAAAACATTGAGTGTCTCTGCTTCCACCACTTCCGTCGGCAGCGAGTTCCAGGTCCTCGCCACTTGCTGTGTAAAAAGTTTTTCCTTACATTCCCCCCCCCCCCCCGTATCTCTTGCCCAAAACCCTAAATCTGTGTCCCCTAGTCCTTCGACCATCAACTAGTAGGAACAGCCTTTCCCCGTCTAGCCTATCCAAAGCCGTTATAATCTTGTACACCTCTATCAAATCACCTCTCAACCTCCTTTGCTCTAATGAAAACAAATCCAGCTTCTCCAACCTGTCCTTGTAGCTAGGATCCCCCATCCCCGGAACCATTCTGGTAAATCTTCTCTGAACCCTCTCAAGGGCCTTGACATCCTTCCTAAAGTGTGGTGACCAGAACTGGACGCAATACTCCAGTTGTGGCCTAACCAGCGCTTTGTAAAGGTTCAGCGTAACTTCCCTACTTTTGTACTCAATACCTCTATTTATGAAGCCCAAGATCCCATATGCTTTGTTACCACTCTCTCAATATGTCCTGCCACCTCAGGGATCTATGCACACTCTAAAACTGTGCCATTAAGTGCATATTGCCTTTCCCTATTCCTTCTACCAAAATGAATCACCTCACACTTCTCTGTATTAAATTCGATCTGCCCATTCTGCTAGCCTTTCTATGTCCTGTTGCAGTCGATTGGCATCATCCTCACTGTTTGCCATACCACCAAGTTTGGTGTCATCGGCAAATTTAGAAATTCTACTCTGTATTCCAATATCCAGGATATTTATATATAAAGCAGTGGCCCCAGCACTGACCCTTGTGGAACACCACTGTCTACCATCCTCCAGTCTGAAAAACAGCCATTTACCACACCTTGCTGTTTTCTGTCCTTAAGCCAATTCCTTATCCAAGCTGCCACTGACCCACCTATTCCATGAGCCTCAATTTTGTTAACCAGCCTTCTATGTGCTACTTTGTCAAATGCCTTCCTAAAATCCATGTAGAAAACATCTATTGCATTCCCTTCATCAATTGTCCCTGTTACCTCATCAAAAAATTCAATTGGATTAGTCAAACATGATCTGCCTTTTACAAATCCATGTTGGCTCTCCTTAATTAGCTTTATCCTCTCCAAGTGCCTGTTAATTTTTCCCTTGATTATTGTTTCTAAAACTTTACCCACTACTGATGTTAAACTGACTGGCCTGTAGTTACTAGGATTGTCCTTGCACCCTTTCTTGAACAATGGTGTCACATTTGCCACTTTTTCCAATCCTCGGGCACCTCCCCCGCATCTAGGGAAGATTGGACAATTATGGCAAGCCCTTCTGCTATCTCCTCTCCCAATTTCCTTAGCAACCTGGGATGCAAGCCATCTGGACCAGGCGACTTATCCACTCTAAGCATACCCAGCCTTTCTAGTACATCCTGACTATCAATTTTCACCCCTTCCATTGCTTCTACCTTTTCCACTGCTACCAATTTTTTGTCAGCATCCACCTCCTTAGTAAACACCAATACAAAGTACTCATTGAGTATTCTAGCCTTGCCCTGCACCTCTAAGCATATACCTGTATCACCACCTTTGTCCCTAAATAGGCCCTACCCCACCTCTTACTACCTGCTTACTGTTTACATGCTGATAGAAGATTTCTGGGTTCCCTTTTATGTTAACTGCCATTCTACTCTCATATTCTCTCTTTGCCAATCTTATTTTCAGCTTCACTTCCCCTCTTAACTTACTGTATTTGGTCTGGTTCTCCCTTGAAGAATTCACCTGACATGCATCATACACCCTCTTTTATTGTTTCATTCTCTTCTCTATCTCGCTCGTCATCCAAGGAGCCCTTGCTTTGGTTCCCTTACCCTTCCCTCTTGTTAGAATGTACCTAGCCTGTACTTGGAACATCTCCTCAAAGATTACCCATTGTTCCATTACAGTTTTTCCTGTCAGTCTTTGGTTCCATTTTACCCTGGCTAGATCCTTTCGCATCCCATTGAAGTTTAGAAGTTCCACTCTAGATTGTTCCTTGCTCCTCTCCATTGCTAATCTGAATCTTATGATACGATGATCATTCGTACCCAAGTGTTTTCCCACAGACACTTGGTCGACCTGGCCCACCTCATTCCCCAGCACCAGATCCAGCAATGCCTCCTTCCTAGTTGGGTTAAAAACATACTGGTCAAGGAAATTATCCTGAACACATTTCAGAAATTCCTCCCCCTCCTTTCCCTTTACCCTAGCATTATCCCAATCGATATTTGGGTAATTAAGTCCCCCAATATCACCACTCTATAGCTCTTGCATATCTCTGCGATTTCCCTGAAGATTAGCCCCTCTACCTCCCTCTCCCTATTTGGAGGCCTGTAGAATACCCCCAATAGCATGATCATAGCCTTGTAGCTCCTCAACTCTAACCAAATGGATTCTGTCCTTGTCCCCTCAAGAACATCCTCCCTTTCCAACACTAGAATGTCTTCCTTAATCAGCACTGCCACCCCAACATTTTTCTTTCCCTATCTTTTCTGAACACCTTCTACCCTTGCATATTAAGTGCTCAGTTCTCACCATTTTTAAGCCACGTTTCCATTATTGCCACACAGCTAATTGTGCTTGTAGCTCGCCAACCTTATTCACCACACTTAGTGCGTTTACGTACATGCATTCTAAACCCATTTTTCTTGGTCTGCTCCTATCTTATATGGTACTACTTTCTTCTCTAGTACTATCCAACACACTCACTCTTATGCACCTTATTCCTCTCTTCTACTCCTATATGCTGGTGCCCATCCCCCTGCCAGGCTAGTTTAAACCCTCCCCAACAGCACTAGCAAACCTCCCTGCGAGGATATTGGTCCCGGCTCTGTTGAGGTGTAACCCGTCCGGCTTGTGCAGGTCCCACCTCCCCCAGAAACCGTCCCAATCCCTCAGGAATCTAAAGCCCTCCCTCCTGCACCACCTCTCTAGCCACGCATTCATCTGCTCTATCCTCCTGTTTATGTACTCACTAGCACCTGGCACTGGGAGTAATCCAGAGATTACTACCTTTTGAGGTCCTGCTTTTTAATCTCCGAGCTCCCTAAAATCTGCTATCTGAATTATATAAATTATAATTTATATAATTCCTGGAGCATAGGAGTTAAAGATGCAATTCCCAAATTGCAGTTTTGAGAGAAATTTTATCTCTAAATTGCCTATAGTTACATAGTATTTACAGCACAGAAACAGGCCATTTGGCCCAACAGGTCTGTGCGGGCATTTATGCTCCACCCGAGCTTCCTCCCACCTTACTTCGTCTAACCCTATCAACATATCCTTCTATTCCTTTCTCTCTCATGTACTTATCTAGCTTCCCCTTAAATGCATCTATGCAATTCACTTCAACTACTCCATGTGGGAACAAGTTCCACATTCTAATCACTGAGTAAAGACGTTTCTCCTGAATTCCTTATTGGATTTCTTCATGACTATCTTATATTTATGGCCCCTATTTTCGCTGCGCACATGCAAGATTGACTGATTGTTGAGAAGGCACAAAAAAATCAAAAGAAATGATGACCTGCATCAGTTTGCTGGAGGCCAGCATTGCACCTCTGGTGATGTAGGAAAACCCATCGGTGCTATTAAACACCAGGTGCACCCGATTTATACAACATCACTGCAACCAGTCAGGGCTTCTCCAGTGCCACAGTATAATATTTTTTTATTATTCGTTCACGGGATGTGGGCGTCTCTGGCAAGGCTAGCATTTATTGCTCACCCCTAATTGCCCTTCAGAAGATGGTGCATCAGAAGATTTTAAGAATCTTGGCCGAACAGATTTAAAAATGCATTTTGATTAATTTATGCCTTTCCAGTTTGCTCAGTGGAATGTGAGAGGCATTGAGGTTTAAATACCTGGCCTAGTTTTATTGCTTCATTTGAATATTTTGTTCTCGGTGGTCACAGATGGCTGGCAACATGGAATGTAAATGGGGATGGAAGTCTTGGAGTATTGTCTGTACATCATTCATGTAATATTGCTACATCTCAGTGAACATTTACCACTTAACTAGCACCTTCAAAACAGATTATCTCGTTATTTTATCTCATTGTGGTTTGTGGGACCCTGCTGTGTGCTAAATGCCTGGCATACTTGACTATTTAACAACAGTGACTACACTTCAAAAGTAATTCACTGGTTGTGAAGTGGTTGGGATGTCTTGAGGATGTGAAAGGCACTATATAAATACAAGCTCTTTCTTTCATTCCTTCGAGCATACTATTGTAAAGTACCTGATGTAATATAAGCAGGAATAGTTGAGAGTACCAGTGTTGACGCGCCATATGTAAACTTCATATCTTGCTGAAATATGATTTTAAAATCCCGTTTACTAAAATATCTGGTGTACAAAGTTCTGACACAGCGAGCAAATTATTGTACTGCACAAGGATGGCTATTCAGATGTACTGTGCTCTTATAGATTTTTATTTTCAGTCACAGTGACCCATAGACTACTTGAAGCTCCATGTAATGTTGACAAATATCCTAATACAGTACTAATGCTACTAGATGCTATGAATAGTTTTTTATTTAATAATTCCCTTTCTCTTCTCCATGTCAACTTGGCTATCTGCTCCAGGTTAGACAGTTATAGGTTCAAGCCCTTTGAACACCGTCTAAGCTGACTTTCCCAATGCAATACTGAGGGAGTGGTGTATTGTTGGTAGTATCACCCTTTGGATGAGAAGTTTAACCAAGAGATAAGTAAGTGAAATTTGTAGTGAACGTGAGGATCAACTTAGATTTACTTGACAAGTTTTCTGACTGCTTTGTTTGGATGGACTAAAGATTGCACGGCACAATTCAGAGCGGGGAGTTCTCCCAGTACCTTGGCCAACTTTCCTCCCTCAACTAATGCCACTAAAAAAAAAACTAGTCATTCATCATATTTTCTACAGTTTTGCTGTGTAAAATTCAGCTGCTGATTTGCCTACATGACATCCTTTCAATTCAAAGTAATTAATTGTCTCTGAAATTCAAGACATAAAGTGCCATTTAATCCATATATCTATCTGCTGAAGATGCTGACTTGTGCAGCAGTATGGTTCAATAGGCACTGGCAGTCCTTGGTATGTTACCCAAAAGGCTGCTCATGTGTGATCTTAGATGTTGAATTGCTATTTGACGTTGTTGGGTATTATAGGCGACACGCATATATTTTCAGCATAGGTTGCAAGAGAGAGATCAGGATTGGGAACCCTGATTAAAATTTCTTAAAATCTCTGCAGCAATAAAATGAGAGAGAAAAAATTAAACGTTTGTTTGGAAACAAAGCTGCCAGAAAACTTATGTCATGTAAAATATAAGTTGATGCTCGCGTTCACTCAAATTTCACTTATTTATCTCTTGTAGTTTTGGTTTTCTTCTTGTGTCCTGAGCAGTTGACTAATGTTCTGCCAGCTGCTGACAAGTAGCCCTGTGCAGTGTCTGGTTGACCTGCTCTTCTATCTGTTCTGAAGCTAGCAGCTAAGAGATGCAAGAATTCCCGCTTGGCATAATCATGTGTTTTTTTTTAATTGCTTCCCCCATTCCCTATGCAGAAGAGCTTGGCCTTAGCTTAGTGCTTCCTCGCAATGATACGACTGGGTTTGGGAGCTCAGCCGTGGAGGATCATGGGTATGAACTTGTGTACTGTTATTCAGTGATGCTTTTACACTGGTGTTTTTAATATGCTGCACTGCCTGCACCAAAGTTTCTCCACTCCTCTTGAAGTCAGTAATTCATGATAGAGCGTGGTTCCATGGATACCTTCAGTCATATGCTGCGATTTTGCAAATGGATGCGGCTTGGGAGCGGGTCAGCTGGTTTCTGGGTTCCAGTCCTGCCTACAACTGCATCCAGCCCACGGATGTGATTTTACATCGATTGGCCTTGTTAAGCCCGCCCTGCGGGCTTGCCGGCCAATTAAGAGGAAGCCGGTCAGATGACGTCATTTGATAACGCGTCATCTGCCGGTTTTCTTAAAGGGACCACGCACAATTTTTCTTTGACCGCTCATTTCTCGGTGTTTGACAGCATTGAGGTGCTGCAAACACTGACAAACACTGTACAAAGGTGAGCTTTTGCACCCAGGCTCTCCAATGACTCCCTCCATAGGCTAGAACAGATGGCAGCTGCAGATGAGGTTACAGAAGTGATTTTGTCACTGGTGACAGAGGCCCTCCCAATGAGGTGGTACTAGACAGCCAATTCAAAACTTGTTATCTACAGAAAAGTGTAAATGCATTAAAAATGATTTCCCGACATTTTCTTACCTCTGAAACTCGCCAGTGCACCATTGAATCCTTCACACCACTTCTGCAGCTGTCATCAATGCAGAAACATTAGAGCAGACTCGCAACACACCACACTTACCTGGCGTGGTGTCCGGATGTCGGGGAACCCGAGGCAGAAGCAGCAAAATTGAATAAGAGCTATTTTGACCGGTCCCGCCTCCAATATCCTGCACTCTGAGGACCGGCAAAATTCCGGCCATAGAGTTCCTAACCATCCATGATTTGTGTGAATGTGGAGATAAAAAATAATACGGCGAAAAAGTCTCTGGTGGGCATAGTCTACAGGCCCCTGAACAGTAGCAATACTGTTGGACAGAGTATAAATGAACAAATAATGGAGGCCTGTAAAAAAGGTACGATAATAATTAAGGGTGATTTTAATCTCCATATTAATTGGACAAATCAAATTGGCCATGGTAGCCTTGGGGAGGAGTTCAGAGAGTGTATCCAGAATGGTTTCCTAGAACAGTATGTAATGGAACCAACCAGGGAGCAGGCTATCTTGGATCTGGTACTGTGTAATGAGATAGAATTAATAAATGATCTTATAGTAACATAGAGATAGGAACAGGAGTAGGCCATTCGGCCCTTCGAGCCTGCTCCGCCATTCAATGAGATCATGGCTGATCCTCGTCTGAGATCATAGCTGATCTTACCAGTTCAGTACCCCGTCCCCGCCTTTTCTCCGTAACCCTTAATCCCCTTAGCCTTCAGAAATATATCCAATTCTCTCTTGAAAATATTTATTGAATTAGCCTTCACAGCCCTCTGTGGCAGGGAATTCCACAGGCTCACCACTCTTTGAGTGAAGAAATTCTTCCTCATCTCTGTTTTAAATGATTTGCCCGCTATTTTTAGACTGTGGCCCCTGGTTCTGTGCTCCCTGGCCATTGGAAACATTCTCTCTGAATTCAGCCTGTCCAGGCCTGCCATAATTTTATATGTTTCGATGAGATCCCCTCTCAATCTTCTAAACTCCAGTGAGTACAAGCCCAAACTATTTAATCTCTCTTCGTAGGTCATTCCCGCCATTCCAGGTATCAGCCTGGTGAATCGCCGTTGCACTCTTTCCATGGCAAGAACATCCTTCCGCAGATGGGGCGACCAAAACTGTACACAATACTCCAGATGCGGTCTCACCAGCACCTTGTACAGCTGTAGTAAGGTATCCCTATTCCTATACTCGAACCCCCTTGCTACGAAGGCCAACATACCATTTGCCTTCTTAATCGCCTGTTGCACCTGCATGCTCTCCTTCAGTGACTGGTGCACAAGAACACCCAGGTCCCTCTGCACTTCCCCATCTCCCAATCTATTGCCATTTAGATAATAATCTACCCTCCTGTTTTTACCCCCAAAGTGGATAACCTCGCATTTATCCACATTATAGTGCATCTGCCACGTATCCGCCCATTCCCCCAACCTGTTCAAATCGCACTGTAGCCTCCTGACATCCTCATCAGAGCCCACCCCTCCTCCTAGTTTAGTGTCGTCAGCGAATTTGGAAATATTGCATCCAATTCCCTGATCCAGATCATTTATATATATTGTGAACAGCTGGGGTCCCAGGACAGATCCTTGCGGCACCCCGCTGGTCACTGCCTGCCACTCTGAAAACGAGCCGTTTATTCCAACTCTCTGTTTTCTATCCGCCAGCCAGTTCTCTATCCACGTTAATACTTTGCCCCCAATCCCATGAGCCTTAATTTTGCATGACAATCTTTTGTGTGGAACCTTATCGAAGGCTTTCTGGAAGTCAAGGTACACCACATCCACTGGCTCTCCCCCATCTATTTTACCAGTTACTTCCTCAAAAAATTCCAGCAGATTAGTCAAACACGATTTACCCTTTGTAAATCCATGTTGACTCTGTCCGATCCTTTCCCCATTTGTCAAGTGCTCTGCTATTTTATCCTTAATAATGGACTCTAGCATTTTGCCCACAACCGATGTAAGGCTTACTGGTCTATAATTCCCTGCTTTCTCTCTACCCCCCTTTTTAAATATTGGGGTAACATTAGCTACCCTCCAATCCACGGGTACTGTTCCCGAGTCAATGGAGTTCCGGAAGATGATCCTTAGAGCATCTGCTATCTCCAGGGCCACCTCCTTAAGTACCCTAGGATGTAGTTTATCAGGCCCCGGGGATTTGTCGGCCTTCAGTCCCCTCAACTTACCCAACACCATATCCCTAGAGATACTAATTTCTGTCAGCTCCTCCCTCTCATTAGTCCCTATGTTTGCCGATATTCCTGGGAGGTTATTTGTGTCCTCCTTTGTGAATACAGAACCAAAGTATGAGTTTAATTGGTCTGCCATTTCCTTATTCTCCATTATATATTCTCCCGAATCGGACTGCAAGGGACCGACTTGGGATTTTACCAGTCTTTTCCTCCTGATATACCGATAAAAGCTTTTGCAGTCTGTCTTTATTTTTGCTGCAAGTTTACTTTCGTATTCTATTTTCCCCTTCCTGATTAATCCCTTTGTCCTCTTCTGCTGTATCCTGTACTGCCCCCAATCTTCCGGTCTGGTGCTTTTTTTTGCCAGTTGATATGCCCTTTTTTTTTGATTTTATGCTGTCCCTAATTTCCCTCGTTATCCACGGTTGAGTCACCTTTTTAGGTTTATTTTTATGCCAAACCGGTATAAACATGTTCTGGAATTCTTCCATTCTATCTTTGAATGCTTGCCATTGTCTATCCACTGTCAATCCCCCCAGAAACACCACCCAATCAATCTTACCCAATTCCCGTCTCATACCCTCGTAATTCCCTTTATTTAAGTTCTGGACCTTAGTCTCTGATTCAATTTCCTCACTCTCCATCTCGACTGAGAGCTCGATCATATTATGATCGCTCTGACCCAAGGGGCCTCGTACAAGAAGATTGGTGATAAGTCCCTTCTCATTGCACAATACCCAGTCTAAAATGGCCTGATCTCGAGTCGGCTCCTCGACATATTGGTCCAGATAACCGTCCCGATAGTAAAGGATCCTCTAGGAAAGAGTGATCATAACATGGTTGAATTTCAAATTCAGTTGGAGGGTGAGAAAATTGTATCTCAAGCCAGTGTCCTGATCTTAAACAAAGGCAATTACAACAGCATGAGGGCAGAACTGGCTAAAGTGGACTGGAAAAATAAATTAAAAGGTAAGACAATTGAAATGTGTAGTGTATGCGCCTTTAAGAGCCCCAGGTGTGCTGTAATGCCGGTAATGGCCACTCGGGCTATATAAGCCTGTATATTGTGTAATATCCGTTAGAACCCCCCCCAGACTTTGCTTAGTAAACACCTATGAACCAACTCCTGTCTTCAGTGTCTTTATCAACACACGGACACTACAGTGGCGACGAAGTGGAAACGGACTTACCTGCAATTCGGCAGCACCTCAAGGACATTGATTCCTCGGGCGTCCAGAAGACTGAAAGTGAGAGAAGCTGTGGTTTCACTAGCTGGCCAAGCTGGTGGCAGGTACTGCGCTAATCCTTTCTGGGTGTCAGGCTGGGGCTCCAGCGGCTGGCTCTGCAGCTGCGACAGGCAGCGAAATCGGAGGCAAGCAATAACGGACTGGGAGGGAGCACTCGGGAGACGGCCGGCGCGGCAAGCAGGCCAGCGTTCAGACCTGCAGAGAAAGTCCGGCGGGAACGAGTCTCCAACTGTAAACAAATAAAATTTAAAAAAAAAACAAAGAACGGAAACCGCGGGAAACAGCGTTGTCATCGGCAGCAGCGGCGGGAAAGCGCGGGAAGCACCATATCTTTGCTGCTGAAAAGAAAGAAAAGCGCGGGAAGCGCCATATCTTTTCTGAAATGCCTAAGTCTGGCAATATTGATGCTTTTGATAGCGAAATAGAGGATTGGACCACATACGTGGAAAGAGTAGAGGTATATTGCACTGCAAATGGAATAGAAGATGGAAAAAAAAGCTTCAGTACTGCTGAACCTAATGGGCGCAAAGGCATATGGGCTGTTACAAAATTTAATCACTCCAGCCAAACCAAAGGACAAGAATTTTAAAGAAATTGTTGATACCCTGCAGGAGCACTTAAACCCAACACCGCTGCTGATAGCGGAACGATTCAAATTCTTCAAGAGAAATCAACACAAGAATGAAAGTAATGCTGATTACCTAACCGAATTAAGAAAGCTATCAAAGTACTGCCAATTCGGGGCAGGACTAGCAGATTATCTTCGAGACAAATTCGTTTGCGGTCTCTTAAGTGAAGGAACACAAAAAAGACTGCTTTCTGAAAAAGATTTAACATTGGACAAAGCTTTCAGTATGGCTGTATCATACGAAGCAGCAGCAAGAGGAGCTGCAGAGATACAACAAAAGACACAGGACTTCGGCACCCATGAAATGACACAGGGTTTCGAAAGATGTTATCGCTGCGGCAGATCCACCCATAACCAGAAGGACTGCTGGTTCAAGGACAAAGCATGCAGGCAATGCGGAAAGATTGGACACATTGCACGGGTATGCCGATCTGGACAAAATAAATCCACAGAGAGAAAAAAAAATCCAATAAAGGAAAGTACAGGAAGGTACAAATGATGACGGACAGTAGCTCCGAAGACCAGAAGAGCGATAGCGACTCCGAAAACAAGAGACTAAGCTGTCTCAAATTACATAATGTACTTGCCAAAGATGATTACCGAACCATTTGGGTTACCCTCACAATAGCAGGGTCCCCTGTTAAAAATGGAGCTAGATACAGGATCAGCTCTAACCGTAACAAATCGACGGGATTACGAGAGGCTATTTTCGCATATACCTCTAAAAGACACATCCATTATCTTAAAAACATATATGGGGCAGAAAGTATACCCTAAAGAAAAAATAAGGGTGCCTGTTGTATACAACGGCAAAGAAATACAAAAGTTGTATTTATACATTCTACAAGATGGTGGCCCACCGTTGTTGGGACGTGAATGGATCAGAAAGATACGTTTAGACTGGCACTCCATTCAGGCACTGACGGTGACCAGTAAGAAAATAAACAATGATGACATCATACCTGAACGATTGAAAGACATCTTGGCCAATGCCAAAGAAGTGTTTCAAGAGAAACTAGGAACCTTGAAAGGCATCACCGCCTCAATAAAAGTGGAAGATGCAGCAATTCCCAAATTTTTTAAGGCAAGACCGGTGCCATACGCAATTCGTCCAGCAGCCGAGGCAGAGCTGGAGAATTTGGAAAAGGCAGGCGTATTATCCAAAATAGATTGGAGCGAGTGGGCAACACCCATCGTTAGTCATGAAAAAAGCATTGAATAATGATAAACCTGAAGAACAGAGAAAAATTCGCATCTGTGGAGACTTCAAGGTGACTGTAAACCCGGTCCTTCACACAGTACAGTATCCTCTTCCGAGGATAGAAGATATTTTCGCCTCACTATCCGGAGGGAAACGTTTCACCAAAATTGACTTGGCACAGGCATATCTACAGATGGAGGTTGAGGAGGCCTCTAAAAAGTATCTCACGATAAACATACACAAAGGCCTGTACCAGTACAATCGACTGGTTTTTGGAGTAGCATCAGTTCCAGCTATCTGGCAAAGAGCTATGGAGCAAGTCCTGCAAGGGATTCCGGGGACTCCATGCTACCTAGACGACATCCTTGTAACAGGAGAAAACGACAATGAGCACCTTGCCAATTTGGAGCAGGTGCTCACTAGGCTGAAAGAACGGGGCCTACGAGCCAATCGCCCCAAGTGCGAATTTTTCCAAAATCAGATATCATATTGTGGCCACATAATTAATAAGGAAGGGTTGCATAAGTCACCTGAAAAAATTGAAGCGGTCATAAAAGCCCCAGCACCTGAAAATGTTTCACAATTAAGGTCGTTCCTGGAATTAATAAATTACTATCATAAATTTTTACCGAACTTATCAACTCTTCTACACCCTCTTAATGAACTGCTACAAACAGGAGTGATTTGGAAATGGAACAAAGACTGTAAACGTGACTTCCGTAAATGCAAAGACTTAATCACATCTGAAGAAGTTTTGGCTCATTACAACCCATCACTGCCAATCAGACTGGCGTGCGATGCATCCCCTTACGGCATAGGAGCAGTATTATCCCATAAATTCCCTGATGGCTCAGAACGGCCGATAGCTTTTGCGTCACGCTCATTAAACTCAGCTGAGCGTAACTATGCCCAAATCAACAGGGAAGCACTCAGCCTGGTATGGGGAGTGAAGAAATTCAACCATTACCTACACGGACAAAAATTTACCTTGTTGACTGACCATCAACCCCTCATCTCCATATTCAACCCTAAAAAGGGTGTTCCTATTATGACAGCACAAAGGCTACCACGGAAAAAACCATCACAGTATTAAGGACCATATTTGCCAGGAATGGGCTGCCGGAACAGATCTGTTCTGATAATGGACCGCAATTTGTGTCCGAAGAATTCAGAAAGTTCTTAAAAAAACAATGGGGTTAAGTACTACACGTCCGCCCCATACCATCCCGCCACCAATGGATTGACTGAAAGGTTTGTCCAGACCTTCAAGAAGGCCATAAAGGCCATGGGTAATGAAGACATAAAACTTCAGCACAAGGTGGATAACTTCTTATTCGCATACAGGAATGCAACACATATAGTTACCAACCAAACTCCCGCCATGATGTTCTTCAATAGAAACCTAAGATGCCGGCTGGATTTGGTCAAGCCCAACATCAGAAGGGACGTGGAGAACCGGCAGTTTCAAGGCATGAATGAAAGGCCAACTGGAACCTTCCAGATAGGTCAACAAGTTTTGGCCCGGGACTACCGTACCGAGAAATGACAGCCTGGAACTATCTGCACATGACTAGGACCACTGATGTATACCGTAGACGTCGGAGAAAGCATAATAAGGCGCCATGCTGACCGAATCATAAAGTCATCCGAAAAGGGACAACCTACACCACAACTCTATACGTCTAACGATGAAGTAGAGATACCCATATCTACCTCCGATCCGGTGATACTGGAACCCGATGAACCCGACACTGGCATTCAAGCCGAATCAGCCTTGCCAAAAGAACCTACTACCCCACCAGAAACTATTACACTCCTGAGGCGTTATCCGGACCGAGTCAGGAAGCCTCCTGAGAGACTGACTTATAATTAATTAACTACAGCAATGTGTATATTATTTTTCTTATTTTAAGTAATTATTAATTACATGTTATATGATGTACTGGTTAGCTAAAAGAGGAGGAATTGTAGTGTATGTGCCTTTAAGAACCCCAGGTGTGCTGTAATGCCGGTAATGGCCACTCGGGCTATTTAAGCCTGTATATTGTGTATATCCGTTAGAACCCCCCCCCAGACTTTGCTTAGTAAACACCTATGAACCAACTCCTGTATTCAGTGTCTTTATTAACACACGGACACTACAAAATGCAGTGGTGGACATTTAAGGAGATATTTGATAACTCAACAAAAATATATTCCAGTGAGAAAGAAAGATTTTAAGAGAAGGGAGCACTATCTGTGGCTAACAAAGGAAGTAAAGGATGGTATAAAATTGAAAACGAAGGCATACAGTATTGCCAAGATTGGTGGGAGACCACAGGATTGGGAAATTTTTAAAAACAAGCAAAGGATGACTAATAAAATAATAGAGAGAAAAGATGAATTATGAGAGTAAACTGGCAAGAAATATTAAAACAGAAATTAAGAGCTTCTACAGGTATATAAAAAGGAAGAGAGTAGGTAAAGTAAACGTTGGTCTCTTAGAGGATGAGAATGGGGAGTTAATAATGGGGAACGGGGAAATGGCAGAGACTCTGAACAAATATTTTGTACAGGAAACTTTGTGATATCCGGCACTGACGGGACCGGCGTGTTGCCGATCTATCAAAACTGCCGGACATGCAAAGTTAATGTTGAAACATACAGAGGTTTTCGTCTCCGTATCTGACAACAAACACTGTTGCTTCTAAAGAGTTGGCTGCAGCTGCAAGCGTCTGTAGCTGAAGCTGTTGCTATAGCTACAGACCTTGCAGTGGCTGACTGGGGGGAAAAAAAAGAACGAGATCTAAAAAAAACTTACAGAAAACGGCTCCTGATTTTTGCTGTTAGATCGAGTATTCTGGACATACAACCTCCGGATAAACCAAAGTTTCCTGTATATGTCTTCATGGTAGAAGACACTAACAACATCCCAATAATCGATAATCAAGGGGCCACAGGGAGGGGGGGGGAACTAATGACAATCACTATCACTAAGGAAAAAGTACTTGGTAAAATAATGGGACTAAAAGACAAGTTCCCTGGATGGCCTGCATCCCAGGGTCTTAAAAGAAGTGTCTGCAGAGATAGTGGATGCATTGGTTGCAATATACCAAAATTCCCTGGACTCTGGAGAGGTCCCAGCGGATTGGAAAACCACAAATGTAACACCCCTATTTAAGAAAGGAGGGAGACAGAAAGCAGGAAACTATACATCTGTCATTGGGAAAATGCTGGAGTCCTTCATTAAGGAAGCAGTAGCAGGGCATCTGGAAAATCATAATGCAGTCAAGCAGAATCAGCATGGTTTTATGAAAGGGAAATCATGTTTAACAAATTTGGTGGAGTTCTTTGAGGATGTAACAAGCAGGGTGGATAAGGGTAAGCCAGTGGATGTGGTGTATTTGGATTTCCAGAAGGCATTCAATAAGGTGCCACAGAAAAGGTTACTGCATAAGATAAGAGCTCATGGAGTTGGGGGTAATATATTAGCATGGATAGAGAATTGGCTAACTAACAGAAAGCAGAGAGTTGGGATAAATGGGTCATTTTCTGGTTGGCAAAGGGTAACTAGTGGGGTGGCACAGGGATCAGTGCTGGGGCCTCAACTATTTACAATCTACATTAATGACTTGGATGAAGGGACCGAGTGTAATGTAGCTAAGTTTGCGGATGATACAAAGATGGGTGGGAAAGCAAGTTGTGCAGAGGACTCAAAGAATCTGAAGAGATATAGACAGGCTAAGTGAGTGGGCAAACATTTGGCAGATGGAGTATAATGTGGGAAAGTGTGAGGTTATCCAATTTGGCAGGAAGAATAACAAAGCAAATTATTATTTAAATGGAGAGAGATTACAAAAGGCTACAGTTCAGAGGGACCTGTGGGTCCTTATGCATGAAACACAAAGTTAGCATGCAGTTGCAGCAAGTAATCAAAAAGGCAAATGGAATGTTGGCCTTTATTGCAAGGGGGTTGCAGCAAAAAAGCAGGGAGGTCCTGCTACAACTGTACAGGGTATTGGTGAGACCACACCTTGAGTACTGCATACAGTTTTGGTCTCCTTATTTAAGGAAGGATATACTTGCATTGGAGGCAGTTCAGAGACTATTCACACGGTTGATTCCTGAGATGAGGTGGTTGACTTATGAGGCAAGGTTGAGCAGGTTGGGCCTATACTCATTGGAATTTAGGAGAATGAGAGGTGGAATTTCGAAGAATGGGAGGTGATCTTATTGAAACATGTAAGATATTGAGGGGGCGCGACAAGGTAGATGCAGAGAGGATGTTTCCCTTCGTGGGGACATCGAGAACTCTGGGCATAGTTTCAGAATAAAGGGTCGCCCTTTTAGAACTGAGATGAGGAGGAATTTCTTCTGTCAGAGGATCGTAAATCTGTGGAATTCTCTGCCTCAGAGAGCTGTGGAGGCTGGGTCATTAAATACATTTAAGGTGGAGATAGACAGATTTTTACAAGATAAGGGAGTGAAGGGTTATGGGGAGCGGGCAGGGAAGTTGCTATGAGCCTAAGATCAGCCATGATCTTATTGAATGGCGGAGCAGGCTCGAGGGGCCAAGTGGCCTATTCCTACTCCTATTTCTTATGTCAGAAGATTATGGCCCAAAATTTGCGGTCAAAGGCTTCCCACAGACGGATGCCTCCGACCTGTAAATAATCTACCAATTTGCCTGGTGGCCCGGGATATTCGTAGATTCGTACTCCTGGGCCTCTCCAGATACCCGCGGATAGAGGCCCATGTATCCCAGGGGCACACACAGCTCGCAAGTACCCCCTGGGATCACGTGAGCCGGCCCAACCAATGAAAAAAGGGAATCCCCATTCATATTTATGGGAGTTCCGTACAAATGGAATCCCCATAAGTATAAATGGATGATCACTAAAAAAAAAAAAAAAATTAAAAAACGAACACATGAAATACATTTTTTTTTTTGAACTACATGTTTAAAATTAATTAAAATGCCATTTAGTTAAATATTTAACAGGGCTAAAAATAAACTTACCTTGAAGAGGGTTTTTAAAATATAAATGAGTGATAAAGTTTTATTTTTCTATTTTTTTAACTCATGCTGATAAAAGCAGGCCTTAAGAAATCAGGCGTAAGAATTTCACTGGCATTCAGCGGGCAGAAGTTGGGTAAATAGCGCATCTCTCTGCCCGCGGAGGCCCTTTTCCATGGGATGCGTGCGATTTGTCAAGAGAATTCTTGACATCACAAGTTCCGGGTTTTCATGCATGAGCTTCGCATGCCTAAATCCAGAACTTGTGCGGCCCCTATGGGCACGTACACACCTCGTACGCACCCGTGGGGATCACAGATTACGGGCCAATGTGATCAGAGCTGAATCTGATCCTGTCCTTACTGTATGTCTTTTATCAGGGGCCACTGGATAATAGGAGTAGAAATCCTGGCTGTTTTCCCCCCCCCCCCCCCCCCCCCCCCCCACCATCATAGCCTAGAATGCTGGAGGTTAATTGTAATGGGCCAAAGTAACTTCATCACCAATTAGTATGAAGCAACTTCAGACCATTTTGATATTTGAATTTGTGTCACTGCTTATTGCATGAATGAAAGTTATGAAACATTATTAAAGTAGTGCTAAATTATTAGAAGCTTTATAATATGGCGCTGTATACTACCTGTATTTAAAAGCCTAATACAGGAAAAGTTCTGATATCCGGCACCGACGGGGCCGGCGTGTTGCCGATCTATCAAAAGTGCCGGACATGCAAAGTCAACGTTGAAGCATACGGAGATGAAAATCTCCGTATTTGATAACAAACACTGTTGCTCAGCAACAGCTCGTAAACACTCGGCCCGTACCTTGAAGCGTCTCTGAAGCTGTTGCGAAGCTACAAAGACGCTTTCCAGAGCCTGCCTGTTAACAGAATGCTAGGAGAAGGAAAAAAAACTAACTAAAACGGCTGCTGATTTCTGCCGTTAGAGCAAAGTTTCCGGCCATACAACCTCCGGATAAACCAAAGTTTCCTGTAGTAGTCAATAGTAACACCATAGGTCTTTGGTAACAGCAAATTTAAGTGGATTAAGAGAAAATAAAGTGTGGTTGAAATGAAATCAGAAATGCTGGAAACACACAGGTCTGTTGGCATCTGTGGGGGAAAGAAGTTAAGCTAATGGGCCAGAAATTCGCGGCCAGAAGCGTGAGTACGGTCGGGGTACTCACGCATCTGGCCGTTGGAAATGCCGGCGTTCAGCAGGAACAGCGCATGCGGGGAACGCCGGCATTTCCAGACCCGAGGTCCATTCAAAGCGCGTGCGACTGCACAGGCAGCGCTTGCGCAGTGAACTTTGTGGATTTCAATGATGGATTCAGTGAGGGTAAGTCCTTAGAAGTTACACTTGAAAAAAGCAAGTGTAAAGTTGTTCATTGGCTGCGGAGGAAGATATATTTTATCGTGGAGCTTCTGAAATGCAATATTTTTGTTTGGGAAAGGGAGGGAAGTTATTTTAAGAAATTTTAAGTAAGTTTTAAAGTTTAAATTTTTTTTTTTTTTTTTAAAAGGGTTTTGAGAACGGTAGGTAGAAGGAGCAATTGTGGCTGTGTGAATGGAATGTGAGAATGAGTTATGTATGTATGTCCACATATATTCCTTTACGTATATGTATGTATGTTTTATATTCCTTTACTAATGTGTATGAATGTATGTTTTTAATTATGATTTTCCAATAAGTTACTTTCTCTGAAAGTCATAATTAAATAATACATTCATACACATAAGTAAAGGAATATATACATAACACGCAAAGGAATATATACAGACATACATACTTTCAGAAGCTCCACGATAATAAATATCTTCCTCCGCAGCCTCTGGAGCAACTGTACCCATGCTTTTTTCATGTGTAAGTTGTAATGACTTGACCTCACTGAAAGCATTAATGAAAGCGGCGAATTATACTGCGCACGCGCTGCCTGTGCAGTCGCACGCGTTCTGCCTCTGAACCCCTTCATTCAGAGGACAGGAAATGCCGGTTTTCCCCACATGCACTGTGCATGCTGAAAACCGGCATTTCATCCGGCCAGATGCGTAAGTACCCCGACCGTACTCGCGCATTTGGAAGGGAATTACTGGGCCAACATTTTACATGTCAATAAAATGAAAAATTTAACAATTGCACGACTTGCCCCCTCGCATCTGCGACTGAGGGTCCAAGGAGGTGCATTGCGCAAGAGGTCATCATCGTACGTATCCTCACACTGTTCCCTTTGGGGAACTGTATGAAGTGGTGGAAGGATTTATGGCCGTGATTAACGCTCATTCCGTGACCGTAACCATCTTTGAACCAGCCATTAGGGTGGTTAGTCCTATGGCGGGAGGGTTTTACGGGCTCCCACAACCCATCTGAGGGAGGGGGGGGGGCCACCAACACCCACGGACGCAAGTATCCCGCTGGATGTCCACCCAGAATTTAAAGTTGGAGCTCCGACTCCACTTGCCGGGACTGTCTGGAGTGGGGTTCAAAACCCTACTCCTTCTGGCCCAGCGGCGGGGATGCTTACTGCTACGCAAAAGGCCCACTCCGCACAAAAGGTGACACCCATACGTTTCCTGCGCCTTTTCCCTCCCCGTGACTGGAGCCCTATGCTGCCATTTCACGTTGCTAATCGGATTGGGCCTTTGTCATAGCGGTAGGATCCCCGCCGCTGGGCCAGATCAGGGTAGGGTTTCGAACCCCGCTCCAGACAGTCCCGGCAAGTGAAGTCGGAGCTCCGGCTCTAAATTCTGGGTTGACATCCAGTGGGATATTTGCGTCCGTGGGTGTGGGTGGCCCCCCCTCCTTGTATAGCTTGTGGGAGCCCGTAAAACCCTCCCGCCATAGGACTAACCGCCCTAATGGCTGGTTCAAAGATGGTTACGGTCACGGAATGAGCGTTAATCATGGCCATAAATCCTTCCACCACTTCATACAGTTCCCCAAAGGGAACAGTGTGAAGACACGTATGACGACGACATTGCTAAATAAATAAATGGAATTAAAAAAATTCTTTTAGGGCTTTTAAAAGTCTTTAAATTGCTTTAATTCTCTTTAAAACTACTTCAGATTACTCAAAATAATGTAAACATTTTAAAAAGTTTATAAAAGTTACCAAAATCTTCAAAAAACTTCCAAAAACTTATTTAAACTGCTGCTTTGCATGTAAAAATGCTTAGCAGCTTGACAGAAACATTGGGGGCGTGTCCAGTGAAACTGAGACCTCAAGGGGCGTGTCTCACTTACACTGCACGCTCCTGGCTTCGCACTGGCTGCACTCCTGGGCGGCGTGACGTCATACGCTGCCCGGGATTCTTCTTTTTCAAACACCAAGTCCAGGCGTCCCTGGAGCTGATCGGCAGTAGCGCGGGGTAAGTGCATATACGGGGCTTGCACGCGCGGCAAGCCCCGTTCACCAATTTCTGGCCCAATGTTTTGGGTCATCCCTTTATTAGTTTCAGTGAAGAGTCATGCATAATATCTTAACCTACCTTTCTCTTTCAGATGCTGACCAGCCTGTAATTTAATCTGATCAGGCAATGCTCATAACTATAATGCCATTTTAAAACCTCAATGAAGTTACGGGCATGTAGTTCACTCCCAAGTGCAGAATCTATTGGTCTGTCACATGATTCAGTTATATTCAAGGATTACTTATTTTGTAGAGCAGGTATTGGATAATGCCAAATGTATGCTGTGAAATCTGAAGAAAAGTCATTGCCTGGACAGTCACAATAGGAAATGTGTTAGAAATGTCAGATTGAGTTCTGTATCAGGCTTTATATCTTGGGAGCAACCTTACACAGAAATGCATAATGCTATTCCCTCTGGATCCAGATCGGGCAGAGAGCCAGTCAATATCTGAAGTGGCTGATGTCAGCAGTTTTCGGTGGTATTCGCGATGCAGCATATGCAAACTGACGGGTCTCTGACTAGTGCAGTTAAACGTTGTTATGGAGAATGCCTTGCAAGATCTGAAATTCTTCTTTTGTCTAGATATGTGTGTCAACTGTAAGGTCTTTTCATTCAGCTTCCTTTTCAGATTTTTGGGGCCTGGGAGGGAAAATATATAACCTGTCTTGGACGTGCTTCTAATTCTGCATTTAGGTTGCTGCTTTAATGCATTGCTTGTGTTTGAGCTGTTAAGTGCCTGAACACACAAACCTATACCTCCGCACTCATTCTGTTTTTCTTTGTGCATTGCAGACACATGAGTGGAGCAAAAATGATGACCGACTACTGCAAGCTGTGGAGCATGGTGACACGGAGAAAGTGGCAGCCCTCTTGGGCAAAAAAGGGATCAGTCCCACCAAGCTGGACAGCGAGGGCAAGTCTGCGTAAGTGAAACACATACTAGCCCCCGACTTTAAAAAAAAAAAAAAAAACTGCTTGCAAAAAATAAATTCTGTAATTGTTACCTCGCTTGTTTGTGATGAATTCCTGTTTAAAATGATTCTGTATATTTTTAATTATAATAGTTTTTTATCATGTTATTGCTGCAGTATTGGATCTTAGTACAACTTCTCACGATTTGCTCTCCCCTGATTATTGGAAACCTAAAAGGCAGGAGCTGCTACGTTGATAGTGGAAATGCTGTAAAAAAGAAAAAAAGATTTTTGGTTAGGGCTGAATATTTACTGTAGACAAACATGATGCTTCTATAATTTCTAGTCTCAGATCTCCATTGTAGATTACCTTCAGTACTCGACTTGGAAAAAACCTGCATCAGTGACGCATCCTTTATTATAAATTGTCGCAAACATGTTTTGAAGTTAATGTTTGACTTGAATTTGTTTTTGACTGACATTGATAACTAGCGTGAAATTTAATATGAAGTGTTTAGAAATTAACCTGAATTTTCAGTAATGTTAAAATAAATTGTAGCATTCTGCCGAACAGCAATGTAGGTTTTTAAAATCTTACGAGACATGTTATAAATCTTTATTGATCTTCATATTAGTTGTGATCATCGCAGGAACTTTTGAATTTTAAATCGATCTTGCATGGTTAACGAACAGCTAAACTATATTTTCTGAATAAATTAGCAGTTTTGGATAATGGGCAGCTGCCTGCCCTCACAGGCATTAAAAGGGGCTCCACCCTTGTGGCTGGTACTGTGTAACCTCAATTTGGAAAAGTGTCAAATCAAGTCAGTGCAATATTTGATACTTGCATTTGACCTCCCTTGCAGAAATTACTCTTTTTCTTGAGGCCATCATAACTTTATGGTGGCAAATGTCTTTCTTTAAAATATTCTATGCAATAACTTTTTTTTTTAAGCGGCTGAACAAAATGGTGTGTTTAAAGCTTGCAGGCCCTTTTGAATTGTTACTTCACATTCATGCACTTCTCAGAATCCAAGGGAACATAGCCACTTCTACAGTGCAAAAAAAGCATATTCTTTACAGGAGTTAGGGGCATTATAACTCGCCTAAGTATCCCTGGGCTAGGGAAGGGAAAAAAACAAAGTCCCTCCTCCTAAATATTATCCAGTGATTCTTGCTGGAAAGTGCATATGTATAGACATCTGGAGAGAACAGGATCGGGTTCAGGTCTGAATCGCCCAAATAGCGTGACAACACTCACCACCAAGACTCTTGTATGAAGAATGGCCACTGGGTGAGGTATTGGCTAGCAGGTGGTACCCACTGAACTGTGCCAAGCATCAGGAATGGAGAAAATTGGAGGGGGCAAAATACTCTCCGCTCTGATTTAAATGCTTGGTGACTTAAACTGGCACATCTTGTTCCCATTTGAGAGAACATAATGCTGTTTAGAATCTGGCGTCTTGCATGGCTTAAGATACCGGCTCATTTTTACAAAAAGTGTAGTAACTTGTTAGTCATTTGAAGGGTTAACTAATTGGGTTGCTTTATGCTTATGGAAATCCTTTCTTGACCTTTTCTGTGACATTTTCAATGCATCTTTCCAGTTTCCAGAATCTATAGTCAGCTTGGTGCAGCTCCACCCACATTGCTAACATAGAATTAATGGAAAACTCAAGTATAAATATAAATGGAGTAAAGTTACAATTGCTGTGTAATTCATACTGTAGTGGAATTCCCCAGGGATTTACTCCAAGCTTTCTCCTGACAAATGTGCAGTAATGAAATTGCAAAGCACAATAACAACTTGCTGCATTGGGACCCTTCCGAGAACTCCAAAACCTGGAACTTCATAAAAATGATTTAAGAATTCTTAAAGGGGAAGGAAAATCATGGGGTGGGAGGTGGAGGGGTTATGTTCTATGAAAATATTTAATGTAATCCTACTTGTTTGGGTCTGTCAGCCTGCAGACTGCTGTGTGACATCATGATTGGAAAGATCTTTGTATGTTGATTGCAGTAGACTTGCAAGTTTGGCCAGGAAGTATATTACCAAGTTGGACAGAGCTTTGCCACGAGCTTGCACCTACTAGGAACTGGGATTATGCAGTTTAATTTCATTTCAAGTAGCGCCCTTTTCTATATTCTAATAATCTGGGCAGGATTTGGATTCAGTAACCTGGAAGGAGAATAGTTTCATGTTTTAAATTTCTTCTCCCTTTCCCCTTGTTTTAATTTTCACCAATACTGAGGAACATAGAACAGAAAGGGCAGTAAGATTTTTCTACAGAAATGAAAACCTATAGACATTAAAGAAATATGCCAGAAGGGCTTGAAAATGTGTTTATGTAAGCTATACTTCAGTATCTGCTAATTCCTTAAATTAAGAAAATATTGCCTTGGTTTTAAATCAGTAATGGTTGTCGAGTTTATTGCGAGGTTTGCTTCCATTCCTATACTCATCTTTGAGGTTGAAAGATGATGCAGAAGTACTCGCTGTTGAGTCCATGATCCCTGATTCAATATGGAGCTTAATGCAGATCAAGAAAAGATTTAAAGAAGTGCAAGGCCAACATACTGTTGTAATTAAATTTTATTTCTGATTATTCTTGAAGTTGGGGACTCAGTGGTGAGCACTCCAACGTTACTTTATCATTTTCAATTACTGCAGCATTCCAAAGATTAACATTTTGAGTATAACATGCTGCCCCCCAACGACATCATCTGAAAACACAAGGGGGAATGTTGCGGGGGGTCAGCGGGCGTGATTGGTGGCAGGGCGGGTGGGAAAATGTGTTTTTTTTGACACCCGCCACCACGCGTCTTTCCCAAATGTCGGGTCTGTCAGCGCTGAGCAGACCCGACAAGCAGTGGTGGGGGAGGCAATTCAGGTCATTCTGACCTTGTTAACAGAGCATTAAGAACTATTTTCAGCTCTCCTTCAGAGTTTACCAGGTCACCCACGAGGCCCACGCTGCTCTGGGATCACATCAGGTAAGCAGGGCAGGAGTTGAATGGCCATGGAATCATCTCATTACTTGACAGCTACAAATGTGCTGTCTGTGTGGAGTTTGCCCATTCTCCCCATGTTTGCGTGGGTTTCCTCCGGGTGCTCCGGTTTCCTCCCACAGTCCAAAGATGTGCGGGTTAGGATGATTGGCTATGATAAATTGACCCTTAGTGTTAGGGGGATTAAATACGTGGGGTTACGGGGATAGGGTGGGATATGTCTCGGTGCAGGCTCGATGGGCCGAAATGGCCTCTATCTGCACTGTGGGGTTTCTGTGATTTCTGTGAAAAGCTCCCATCTCACCGCTGTTCACCTTCCAAGCTCAGAAGCTGTTGCTTACTGCATTTGGAAGACAGATTCAGCTTTATGCAGGTTGCAAGTGTTTGGCGCAAACTCTCTATCCAATGTCACCTCATTGGAACAACCTCTCTCACCATTGACAGATTGCTTCTGTCATCTCAAGTTCCCCTCCCATCTATCACATCAGAATGGGTACTGTTAGAGTCTCGCCTTGGTCCTCAGAATCCCACCACGATCAAGCACACCAGCAGCACCAACAACACCAACCTTCTCCACAATCAACTGATGCTGCACAAGGCATCAGCACCTGACCACATTGCTGTCTGGGATGCCAGGATGGCGTCACCATGGCCAGATTTACTTCACTTGACACTGTACACCCTGGCTGCCACATGATGCTCCAGGTTGGCACCATCCACACCAACACCATAAAACATCCCTACAATGTCCAAGCCATTCCTTCCACACTCATCACCATTGTGGGGGGTACCGTTATGTCTCACCATTCACTTTAACTCACTAAGTCACTTCCAAAGGTGCACACAAATCTGTCCAAGAGCGCAAAGTGCTGAAAATAAAGATTTCAATGCTTGACAGCACATTAATAGAAACTTCACATGAACATTGCGTAAAACACCCAAGTGCCTACCCTTGTGTGTTGTTAGTTGGTATGATTGCACTAGGATGAGGGGGGAGTGTGAGGGGTGGCTAGTGAGATGGGAAGTGATAATGTAGATAGAGAGGGATGGGTGGAGGGGCAAGGTAAGTTTGTGAGAGTAAAGATGTGCAGCAGTAGGGTAGGGAAGGCAGAATGATGGGGATGTGATGAGTGGCACAGCAGGATGAGGTTGAGTGTGGGTTTAACTTTTTGTTATCTACTGAGATTTTTGAAAGGTTTGCGCAGCCTGGTCCTCCTGACGACATCCCTGCTTGTGTCCTCCTGTGCAATGTGCAACCAGGCTGCGTTGGTCTCCTGGGGTGGTCTCTTCCACCCATTAGAAGGGAAGAGAACCGCCCTGTGTGCTGAGACTCGCTCTATAAGCATATGGAGGGAGTCATGGGAGAGCCTGGCATAGCCGTGCACCTCTGTGCAGTGCTCGTCAGTGTTTGCAGCACCTCAGTGCTATAGAACACTGACAGCACAAATGTTAAAATTAATTTGCACATGGTCCTTTTAAGGAAACCGGCTGATGACGCATCATCAAATTACGTCATTAGACCCACTTTCTTCAATTGGCCAGCAAATGCACTGGGCGGGCTTAACATGCCCAATCAGGAGAAAATCATTTTGGACAGCGGATTGAGTCAGCAGCGAGGCCGTTGCCTGCCACGGACCCACCGAGGTTGGCAAAACCTAGCCCACAATGTCAGGTTCCACACATACGCTGGTGACACACCGCTCTACCTCGCCACCACCCCTCTCAACCCTTCCACTGTCTGTGATTTGTCACGCTGCTTGTGCGACAGCCAGTAATGGATGAGTGGAAATTCCCACCAATTAAATATTGGGAAGACCGAAGCCGTTGTCTTCAGTCCCCGCCACACACTCCAATCCCAAGCCAC
This sequence comes from Somniosus microcephalus, assembly GCF_052327205.1. NCBI lineage: Eukaryota > Metazoa > Chordata > Chondrichthyes > Squaliformes > Somniosidae > Somniosus > Somniosus microcephalus. The sequence goes on along the minus strand of NC_140988.1, from coordinate 315,613,941 downwards.
CGACTCCATCCCTCTCCCTGGCAACTATCTTGGGGCAGAACCAGATGGTTTGCAACCTTGGTGTCATATTTGACCATGAGATAAGCTTCCGATCACACATCCACTCCAATCACCAAGGCCCCCTACTTCCATATCTGTAACATCGCCCGATTCTGCTCAACTGCTGAAACCCTCATCCTAACCTTTGTTACATCTAGACTTGATTATTCCAATGCTTTCCTGGCCGGCCTCCCATCTCCCACCCGACATAAACTTGAGCTCATCCAAAACTCTGCTATCGGTATCCTAACTCGCACCCATTACCTCTAGGCTTGCTGACCTACATTGTCTCCCGGTCTGGCAATGCCTCCATTTTAAAATTCTCATTCTTGTTTTCAAATCCCTCCATGGCCTTGCCCCCTCCCTATCTCTAACCTCCGCCAGCCCTCCAATCCTCCAATTCTGGCCTCTTGCACATCCCTGATTTTAATCACCATTGGTGGCCATGCCCTCAGCTGCCTAGGCCCTAAGCTCTGGAATTCCCTCCCTAAACCTCTCCGCCTCTCTCTCATCCTTTAAGATGGTCCTTAACACCTACCTCCATCTGTCCTAATATCTCCTTATGTGGCTCGGTGTCAAATATTGTTTGGTAACGCTCCTGTGAAATGCCTTGGGATGTTAAAGGCACTATGTAAATGCAAGTTGTTTTGGTTATAATTACTGAAATTTTATATATATTTAACACACAACATTGGACCTATAAATTTAAAGACTAAATTAATAATTGCAGATAATTTTAAAAAGCTAATTTTTTAGCTGAACCGCAGCAATAGAGCTTTTTGTAAGCCTTTCCTGGAGTATTTAACAAAAGTTGCAGAACTTTATCTTGGAGGTTTTGTCTGCGGTTGGTGAGTTTCAAGGGATTAAGTTGGGTAGATTCTATGATGAAGTACATTGTATATGGTCCATGGAGGGAGCTCGTTTCATAAACCGAGTGATTTTCTTAAGACTGTGATCTTAGATTTGCATGTGCAATCAAATTTCTGTCAAAGTATATTGCTATTTTGAATCCTTGAAGGAGTTTTTCCTTTGGTTGTTGAAGTAAAGAAATAAAAACTTGAATTTATATCGTGCCTTTCACGACCTCGGGCTGTCGCAAAACGTTTTACAGTCAATGAAGTACTTTTTTGAAGTGTGGTCACTGTTGTAGTGTAGGAAACGTGTCAGCCAATTTGCGCACAGCAAGGTCCTACAAACAGCAATGTGATAATGACCAGTTAATCTGATTTTAGGTATTGGTTGAGGGCTAAATATTGGCCATGGAGAACTTCCCTGCTCTTCTTCAAAATAATGTATGTAGATCTTTTACAGGCTCGAGGGGCCGAATGGCCTACTCCTGCTCCTATCTTCTATGTTTTCTATGTTTCTATGTAGACAAAGGGGAACTGGTAGCTGTGGTGTATCTGGATTTCAGAAGGCCTTCGATAAGGTCCCACACAAGAGGTTGGTGATCAAAATGAGGGCACATGGAATTGGGGGTAATATACTAGCATAGATTGAGAATTGGTTAACGGACAGAAAACAAAGAGTAGGGATAAACGGGTCTTTTTCAGGATGGCAGGCTGTGACTAGTGGGGTACCACAAGGATCGGTGCTTCGGCCCCAGCTATTCACAATCAATATCAATGATTTGGATGAGGGGACTAAATGTTAAATTTCCAAATTTGCTGATGATACAAAGCTAGGTGGCAGTGTCAGTTGCGAAGAGGATGTGAAGAGGCTTCAAGGGGATCTCGACAGGCTGTGAGTGGGCGAGAACATGGCAGATGGAATATAATGTGGATAAATGTGAAGTTATCCACTTTGGTAGAAAAACAAAGGCAGAGTATTTCCTAAATGGGGAAAGATTGGGGAATGCAGATGCTCAAAGAGACCTGGGTGTTCTTGTACATGAGTCACTGAAAGTGAATGTGCAGGTGCAGCAAGCCATTAGAAAGGCAAATGGTATGCTGGCCTTCATTACAAGAGGATTTGAGTACAGGAGTAAAGAAGTCTTACTCCAATTATATAGGATCTTGGTGAGACCACATCTGGAGTACTGTGTACAATTTTGTTCTCCTTACCTAAGGAAGGATATACTTGCCATAGAGGGAGTGCAGCGAAGGTTCACGAGATTGATTCCTGGGATGTCGGGACTATCGTATGAGAAGAGATTGAGTAAACTAGGCCTGTATTCTCTTGAATTCAGAAGAATGAGAGGGGATCTCATTGAAGCATGCAAAATTATTACAGGGCTTGATAGGATGGATGCTGGGAGAATGTTTCCCTTAGCTGGGGAGTCTAGAACCAGGGGCCACAGCCTCAGGATAAAGGGTAGGCCATTCAGGACTGAGATGAGAAGAAATTTCTTCACACACGGTGGTGAATCATTGGAATTATCTACCCCAGAGGGCTGTGGAGGCTCAGTCATTGGGTATATTCAAAACAGAAGTCGATAGATTTCTGACTAGTAAGGGCATCAAGGGATATGGCGATAGGGCCGGTGAATGGAGTTGAGGCAGAAGATCAGCCATGATCTCGTTGAATGGTGGAGCAGGCTCGAAGGGCCGAATGGCCTACTCCTCCTCCTATTTCTTATGTTCTTATCTACCTGTGGGGGCAGACAGGGCCTCAGTTTAACATTTCATTATAAAAGATGGCACCTCCGACAGTGCAACACTCCCTTAGTACTACACTGGAGTGTCAGGCTAGACTTTGCTCAAGTCCCCAGAACACAGTCAACCTTGTGAGTCAGGCGAGAGTCCTACCACTGAGCCACGGCTGGACTATTATGAAGGCTACATAGTTGTCATCTTTTATTTGCTTTGAAGAAGTGTGTATTGGAATTTAATGTTGCAATTGTAACCAACAAGTACACCTTAGAAAAATAGAGAATAGAAACATGTATTTTTTTTAAATGACAAGCTACACAATACTAACCAACTGCACCAGTGTTTCTATTTTCATGTAGATAGGGTGAGTGGATTGCAGCTACATGCTGTGGCATAGGAGGGGACTCTGTTTTCAAGCAGTGTGCAGTATCACCCTGGTGTTCTGCCTGGACTCTAATGGATGGGTTAGAGGATTATCTTTAATAAATATAATTTTTTATTAAAGATTGAAAGCTAGGCTCTTAAATTATGGCTCATTTAAAATTGTTATTTTTATGCTAAGCTTTTCACTTTTAGACTGTGTAGTTATAAATTTCTTTGTAAATGTTTATACAAGTCACATGGATGAGTGATCTAAATGTCTGCCCATACTTGCATTGTACAGTATGATTTATTATTTAAACATATGACTTAAGCAAGTAATTTGTGATTGCCCAATGTATATTTCTTGTGTGCAAGCATTCCTTTTACTTATATTTTAGTTGTGATACCACATTATTGATTATTGGAATGCACATTTTCATGTGTTGTAATTGAGCGCTATTAACTTGCGTAGCTATATACTGTTTATCAATATTCATAATAAAAACTATAATTGACTTCTCTGTATTGTTGGAAGAAAAAGTTTGGGGTGGGGGGGGAAGAAGGAGACTTGTTTCCCATATTTTCTTCACTGATTAGTTACATTACGGAAATGATCGATCTTATTTTTATAATTATATATACCTGAAATCTGCTATTCCCTCTTTATTTACTCCCAGCCATTGCTCTGTTGCCTTTATTGAAATATTTAGCCCCTTTGTGTGCTGAAAACTTCAATTTACAAAATGACATAAATATTTTTAAAAATACACTTTAGGAAAACTCATCTTCTGATAAGGAGAGAGAGGTTAAGGGAGGATGGGAGGGCTCCATGTTGGAATCACTCCAGTCAGGTTTCCATCCCTGCCACACCAACCTACTCCAGCACTTTCCCTCCGTTATCCAGCTCAGTGGAATTTCCCCGCTTGGTTCCACATAGCTATTAGATCAAACCTGGAGCATTTCATGCAATGGTTTGTTTTCTCTCACCGTTGCCTCCAGAGTCCTCCAAGGATCTATCCTTGGCTTCCTGATCTACATGTTGCCCATTGCGACATCATTCACATACAGGAAGACAGCTGACGAAACCTAGCTCTACCTCTCCACCACTTCTCACGACCCATTCACTATTGTTGGACTGCTTACCTGAGATCCAGTCTTGGATGAGCCGCAATTATCTCCAGTTAAACATTGGGAAGACTGAAGTCATTGCCCTCATCCCCTTCCACAAGCTCCATACCCTCGCCACTGATTCCATCCCCCTCTGTGGCCATTGTCTCAGGTTGAACCATGACATGTGATAAGTGTAGAATGCTTGAGACGAAAGGTGACTTTGGACCTATGGTTCCCAACGTTCTCCTCCAAGGTTTTCCATGCATTGGGTCTGGGTCTGTTGCAGACTAATTGATAGATCTTGATTTGCTATGATTAGTCAACAACTCCATTATCATTGTATCATGCGACTATCAGGATGGTAGAAGGTGAACTAGATGGGCCATGGTTAGACTGTTCACAACCGTGGCATCCTATTTGATCCTGAGCTGATCTTCCAAACCATATTCTCTCCAGCGCAAAGACTGCCTATTCTAACCCCGTAACGTTGCTTGCCTCTGCCCTGTCTCATTCCATTTACCACTGAAATCCTCATCCATGCTTTTGTCACCTCAAGACTCAACTATTCCAATGCTCCCCTGGCCAACCTCTCTTTCTCCACCTTTCATAAGCTCATTTCATTCAAAATGCTGCCGCCCATATCTTATCCTGTACCAAATTCCGTTCACCCATCATTCCCATCCTTGCTGACATACAATGGCTCCTAGTCTCCCCATGCCTCAAATTTAAAATACTCATCCTTGTGTTTAAGTCTTTCACGGCCTTGCCCCTGCTTATCTCTGCATCCTCCTCCAGCCATACAACTACCTTCCATCCTGAACTCTCCGTCACTCTGACTCTGGCCTTTTGTGCATCCCCACCTCCCTTTGCCTCACCATTGGCGTCTGTGCCATCAGGTGTCTGGACACCACGCTCTGGAATTCCACGCTCAACCCCTCTGCCTCTCCACCTCCCTCTGCTCCTTTAAAATTCTCCTTTAAAACCCACCTGTTTGACCAAGATTTGGGTCACCCCTCCTAATAACTCCTTTTTTGTCTCGGCGTCCATGTTTGTCTGAGTATGCTTCTGTGAAGTACCTCGGAATGTTTTTCGATGACAAAGGTGCTATGTTAAGCAGTTGTTGTAAATCATGGTACATTTTATATGCTACCCACCGACAACAACTTGCATTTATATAGCACCTTTAACGTAGTGAAATGCCCCAAGGCGCTTCACGGGAGCTTTATCAAACAAAGTTTGACACCGAGCCACATATTCGGACAGGGAAAGAGGTAGGTTTTAACGAGCATCTTAAAGGAGGAGAGAGAGGTAGAGAGTACGAGAGGTTCAGGGAGGGAATTCCAGAGATTACGACCTAGGCAAGGCTAGTTGGGATGCAGGAGAAGCCAGAATTGGAGGAGCGCAGAGATCTCCGAGGGTAATAGGGCTGGAGGATGTTACAAGAGATAGAGAGGAGCAAGGCCATGAAAACAAGGATGAGAATTTTAAAATTGAGGCGTTTCTGGACGGGGAGGCAACATGGGTCTGCAAGCACAGGGGCGACGGGTGAACAGGACTTGTTGCGAGCTAGGATACGGGCAGCAGAGTTTTGGATGAGCTCAAGTTTATGGAGGGTGGAAGATGGAAGGCCAGCCAGGAGAGCAATGGAATAGTCCAGTCTAGAGAGAGCATAGGCATGGATGAGGGTTTGAGCAGCAGATGAGCTGAGGCAGGGGAGGAGATGACGGATGTTAGAGGTGGAAGTGGACGTTCTTGGTGATGGTGCAGATATGGGGGTCGGAAGCTCATCTCCGGGGTCAAATAGGATGCCAGGGTTGCAAACTGTCTGGTTCAGCTTCAGATCATGGTACTCCAATAAGGTAACTCATTGCGGCTACTTGCCGCCCTGAGGCGACAAGAGTTAACCTGTCTCTCTTTGCTACTCTTCCCTAGGAAAAATGACTAGACATGGAAATTGGACCCGTTTGCTCCAGTGACCTGTCGATCTTTTATGTACAGACTCCTGACTGACTGGAAAACTGGCTGAAAATTGGTTCTAACGGCCAATCAGAAACTGAATTTAGAAATTTTTATTTGTTTCATAATGGTTGGAGAAGGCACAAAATAACTGACAAGTTTAGATTTTAAAGTAAAATAACATAAAATTAAAGTTAGATCAGAAAGTGCAGAAAAAAGACTGAAGAGTACAGCGAGGAAGTTCAGGGTGATCAGCAGAGCTTGAAACTTGTTAAGTCTATTGATAGTTTTGCTTTAGTATAACAATGAAGCTACTCCTGACATTTCAATAGCATTTCTGTAATGACCAATTTATCTGCACCATGTGGAATTTCAGAAAAAATGTCCAGCCCAAGAAGTACAGAATTCCTTGGAGCTGCCAGCAATCTAAGTACTCGAGGTTAATCTTTAATGAACGTTAATGCTGTAATCATTTTCTCACCACGCGGACTGTGTAACTCCAAGGTCGATGCATGCTAAACTGAGATGCAGATAATATCAGCATCTGATTAATGGCTGTTTAAGGTTAAGGTTGCAGTTTGAGGGAGTTTTCTTTTTGTTTGTTCATGGGATGTGGGCGTCGCTGGCAAGGCCAGCATTTATTGCCCATCCCTAATTGCCATTGCGAAGGTGGTGGTGAGCCGCCTTGAACCGCTGCAGTCCAGGTGGTGAAGGTACTCCCACAGTGTCGTTCGGGAGGGAGTTCCAGGATTCTGACCCAATGGCGATATATTTCCAAGTCAGGATGGTGTGTGATTTGGAGGTGATGGTGAGTCCATGTGCCTGCTGCCCTTTTCCTTCTAGATAGTAGAGGTCGCAGGTTTGAGAGGCGCTGTCAAAGAAGCCTTGGCGTGTTGATGCAGTGCATCTTGTCGATGGTACACACTGCAGCCACGGTGCGTAGGTGGTGGAGGAAGTGAATCTTTAAGGTGGTGGATGGGGTGCCAGTAAAGCGGGCTGCTTTGTCCTGGATGGTGTCGAGCTTCTTGAGTGTTGTTGGAGCTGCACTCATCCAGGCACGTGGAGAGAAATCCATCACACTTCTGACTTGTGCCTTGTAGTTGCTGGAAAGGCTTTGGGAAGTTAGAAGTTGAGACACTTGCCGCAAGATACCCAGCCTCCGATCTGCTCTTGTAGCCAGAGTATTTATGTGGCTGGTCCAGTTAAATTTCTGGTCAATGGTGACCCCAGGATGTTGATGGTGGAGATTAGGTGATAGTAATGCCGTTGAATTCAAGTGGCGGTGGTTAGTCTCTCTCTTGTTCGAGATATTCATAGCCTGGCACCTGTGTGACGCGAATCCTGTGTGGCGTGAATGTTACTTGCCACTTATCAGCCCAAGCCAGAATGTCGTCCAGGTCTTGCTGCATGTGGACACGGACTGCTTCATTATCTAAGGAGTTGCGAATGGAACTGAATACTGTGCAATCATCAGCGAACATCCCCACTTCAGACCTTATGATGTTTGGGCTTAGTGCACTTCTCTGAGGAACTCCTGCAGTGAGTTAGGTAGTTGATATCTGTACATCAGAATTGCATCAGGCTGGGGGAGGTGAGTACAATGTTTAGGATAAGTGTGAGGGCTTGCTTGAAAAGTGCAATTGGGAGGTTATTTTGATTATTGTTGGTGTTCGGAGGTTGTTTAGTTATTGTAGATTTTAAAAAAGATATATTTTTGAAGTAACCATATGATTTATTGATACCAAATACAGTAAAGGTGTCTAAGCAGTGATCTTGTAGAGGTATATGATGGTAAGCATATCAAAAAGGTATATCTGGAAAATTAATTCAAACTAAATTGCAAGAGAAGAACAGGAGGCCACAGGTTTAAACTAGTTTTAAAAAAAAAAAAAAAAAAAAAAATTTAGGACTGATACCACAAATGTGAACAATACACGAGATGGACTTTTGGATAGAGTAGTGGCGCTTTGGAATATCCAAGAATCAGGGATGGTTCTTGGATGATTCCAAAGTGCCACTACTCTATGTAGTAGAGTACAATGGGAAGATTTTAGGGTCCTTCAGGATGTATTGACTAAAATGGACCAAATGGCCTTTCTCGGCCATAATTAATTTGATTGTGACTGTCGATTTGTGATTGTTGGAAATCTAAATAAAATTAGGCTTTTGTTCTGCAACTAAATCGCAAGCATACATTCTCTGATTTAATATAAGTAGTTTAATTTGTAGGATTAAGAGAAACTAATTTGCCTATTTTAGCCTTGCCTACCTTTGTCTCTCTTCCTTCCTTCCCTTTTGTTTTCTTCTCCCCTTATCCTTTTGTGTTCTCACCTGCTTGATTTTCCAAGGTTTTATCTTTTTTAACACTTCTAGTACCTTTCTTTCATTGCTTAATGCTTTCCTTTCATGAAGCTGCTGTATGTTCCTTTTATCTAATTTTAAGGCCACAGTCAGCAAAACAACATTAACAGTCCTGAAGTCAACTGGAAATTGCTTCACATACAAATAAAGAATCAGTGCTCCCAATGCGATTGGCCTTTCACAAGCTTGTTTTTCATCTCGTCTTTATTTCATCCGCTGGTGCCTTTCCTTTGATATTCCTGTGTCGGTCTTTCACGTGTGTCTCTGTCCCTCCTTTTATGTTTTCTTTCATGTTTCTAGACTGGGCACTCTTTTGAATTTCTGAACTTTTCTATTTCTGCTTCCAGAACCATTTGCGACAATCCAAATTACATTTTAATGACAAAAATGAGTTCTATTCCCAATCATCATTGACTTTGATTTTGCTGTTTTTAGTCAAAAATCAAACAAGCTTCTTTTATGATGCAACCAACATCGTCTCTGCAATCCAATTTGAGAAGTGTGGAAAATCAAGCTAACATCCTTTGAAAATATAAATTGTGGTAACATAGAACACACTAAACCAGCTGCATTACTTTTAAGGACTGTAAAATGTCTTTGATGTTCTATTGGCAGGCAGACGTTGCCTAAACTGATGCTTTCTAGGTTTACTAAGTTTCCACTGATGTAATCCATTAAAACTACAAAAGACCTGGTAAAATGATATTTTTTTAAATGAAAGCTCAATGTAAATAACCCACATTATAATTACAGTATTGTAGGTTTTGTAACGTAAAAGCTGTAACATTTGCATAAGAGGAACCTGGCAATATGAGACAAGTGTGTGCAATACGCAAAAAAAAAAAGCAATTTTTTGATCAGAATGGCCAGTTCAGACAAGTAGTCAGATCTCAGCCCCATATGTTTGTATTCTGGAAACTAGCACTGTTCACAACCAGCAGACAGGAGCAACAAAGTCATGTAAGCTCTGTATTGGAACTACATGATTTGCTTCAACTTTTTTTTCTCTCCTTTGGGGAATGGGGCAGATGAGTGGAGAGATACTTGTCTGGTGTGTCTTCCTCTGAGAGCAACAGCCGACCAGGTGTGAATCTAATTACCCAACAGTTTTTCCAAGACTCGCTCATGCAAATTGTAGTTGATATTGTGTATTTGAATTTTCTGCAAGTTTTTGGTCAGGGTAAAGTTAAAGAGCCATGGAATAGGAAGTAAAGTATGACGCTGCATTGAAAATTGCTTAGTAACAGAAAAGCAGAGTGCAATGTAAATTAGATTATGTGCAGGGCACCTCCAATGTTTTGGGACCCTTGCTTTTTTTAAAAATATATTGCTAATTTAGATGATGGTGTAGTAAGCAAAATCTCCACGTTTTCTTTCTGCCAAAATAGGATAAGAGCAAATAATAAAGAGCAATGTAACCAGATTCAGAAAGAGGTGGGTCTTTTTAGGTAAATGGGCCAATAGGTGACCGATGAAAGTCTTTCTGGATACAAGTAAAATAATTAGCATGGTAGCCAGGAACCATGAGGAAGGGAGCATTAAACCGGACAGTAGTACTACATGCTGATGACCAAAAAATATTGTGATCGTAGTGGATAAATCTGTAATATTGTAGGAATTAACGAATTCCAACCAATAACGGAGATCGACACAAGAGAACAACTAAACAGGTCTTTAATCAACGGAGATGCCAAAATGACTGCCTGGGCAGCCCTGTGGTTTGCGACGTGACGTCATCGCATTTGCCCGCGTTTTCCCGCGCTCCTAAAGGGGCCACACCCCGTACATGCAAACTTGATATACAAAACACAGTAATGCCTAACACAATGGTACAGGTTTAGGCTGGTGTTAGAACATCGTTAGAGAATTATATACAGTTAGCCAGAGTCATTCAGTGGTTCTGCCACATGCGCCCCCCCCCCACCAGAATTCGCTTTAACGGACAAAGTCAAACGGCGAGGGGGTCTGACGAGCCTGTCAGAACGACTCCTGTACTCTCAAGGCGGAGGCTGCTGGTCAGCTGGCGGGCGGTCGCACTCGGTCTGCCAATGGGTGGCCGACCCCGTCTCGGCGGTTGTGCTGTCTCGACGATGCGGTCAAGGTCTAAATGTGCTGGCTTTAAGCGGTCGATCGAACTGTGGTCCGGTTTACCACCGACATCTACCGTGAAGGTTTTGTCCCCTGCTTCCAACACGCGGAAGGGACCGGTATATGGGGCCTTGAGCGGATCCCTATGTGCGTCATGGCGAATAAAAACGTATTCAGCCTTGTGAAGCTCCGTGGGAACGTGTGGCCTCTGCAGCCCGTGGTGCGAAGTGGGCACCGGTGCGAAACATCTGGTCGCCTCTTGGTGACTAGCAAGCTGGGCAGACATGGACCATGGCTCCGTCTATGTTGGTAGGAAGTCCCCTGGGACTCGCAGCGGCTGACCATACACAAGCTCCGCTGATGAAGAGTGAAGGTCTTCTTTGGGGGCCGTGCGAAGGCTCAACAGGACCCACGGTAGCTTGTCTGCCCATCCAGCGTCCTGGAGGCTGGCCCTCAGGGCGGCTTTCATTGACCGGTGGAAGCATTCGCAGAGGCCATTTGCCTGTGGGTGGTAGGCTGTGGTGCGGTGTAATTTGACACCGAGTCCTTGGGCCACTGCATTCCTGAGTTCGGAGGAAAACTGCGGTCCCCTGTCTGACGCAATATCTGCGGGCACTCCGAAACGTGCGATCCAGGAGGAAATGAACGCCCTGGCCACGTCCGCCGAAGTAGTGGATGACCGGGGGACCGCCTCCGGCCACCTGGTGGTGCAGTCAACCATGGTCAGGATGTGTGAAAAACCATGGGAGGGTGGGAGTGGTCCTACCAGGTCCACGTTGACATGGTCAAAACGTCGCTCCGGAACTGTCAAGGTGGCCAACGGAGCTTTGATGTGGCGCTGTACCTTGGCCTTTTGGCAGACCACGCAGGCGTTGGCCCAGTCGCGGACATCTTTATGCATGCCATGCCATACAAATTTCGCTGACATCAGTTTCTGAGAGGCCTTCATTCCTGGGTGTGACAACTCATGTATGGCGTCGAACACTTTGCGGCGCCAGACGACCAGCACGATAGGGCGAGGATCCTGTACGGAGACGTCACACAACAGCGTGGTACCTGCCAAATGGAACTTGACGTCGGCCAACTGGAGGCCAGTGATGGCCGTTCTGTAAGCTTGGACTTCCAGGTCTGAGGCTTGGTCCGCTGCCATGAGGGCATCGTCGATGCCCAAATGAACCGTATTGACGATCATGCGGGAGAGGCAGTCTGCTACCAGGTTGTCCTTACCGGCCACGTGCTGTATATCCGTGGTGAATTCGGATATGTAGGTCAGTTGACGCTGCCGTCAGGCTGACCACGGTTCGGCGGTCTTGGCCATTGCAAAGGTTAGCAGCTTATGGTCCACAAAGGCGGTGAAAGGACGTCCTTCCAGTAGGAACCGAAAATGGCGGATGGCCAGAAAAAGAGCGAGCAACTCCCGGTCGAACGTGCTGTATGCTTTCTCATTCTGCCATAGTTGACGGCTGAAGAATGCCAACGGTTGCCACGTCCCATTCACCCACTGCTGTTGCACGGCACTGACTGCGTAGTCCGATGCGTCGGTGGTGAGGGCGATGGTGGCTCCTGGCAGCGGGTGCGCCAGCATAGTCGCGTTGGCTAAGGCGCTATTGGTGTCGGCGAATGCTCGGGCCATGTCATCCGTCCAGTCTACCGGGTTCTTGCCAGTCTTGCCCTTGAGGGCCTCGTACAGGGGCTGCATGAGTAGTGCCACGTTAGGCACGAAACGGTGGTAAAAGTTTACCATGCCTAGGAATTCCTGCAGGGCCTTTACGTTCTGCGGGCGTGGAAAAGATGCCACCGCCTCTACTTTCGAAGGTAAAGGAACCGCTCCCTCCGAGGTGATGCGATGTCCCAGGAAGTCAATTTGGTGCAGGCCGGGTTGATAATCAGGCCGTGTTGGCTGAGGCTTCGAAAAAGGGTACGTAGGTGACAGGTATGTTCTTCCTTAGTAGGACTGGCAATTAGAATATCATCCAGGTAGACGAAGAGGAACTTGAGGCCTCGCACACTGAGTCCATCAGGCGTTGGAAAGCCTGGGCGGCGTTCTTTAACCCAAACGGCATTCGTAAAAACTTGAAGTGGCCGAATGGGGTGATGACTGCGGTCTTGTGGATGAACTGGGACCTGGTGGTAGCCCCGGACGAGGTCGACTTTTGAGAACACTGTGTTCCCTGCCAAATGGGCAGAGAAATCCTGGATGTGGGGGATCGGGTACCGATCAGGAGTGGTGGCGTCGATAGTCGCCGCATGGCCGCCATCTGCCACCAGGCTTCGGGACGATATGGAGGGGTGAAGACCAGGGACTATTCGACCGGCGAATAATCCCTAACCGTTCCATGGTAGCGAACTCCGCCTTTGCAACCGCCAGGTTCCAGGCGCCGGGCCCGCGCGTAGACTGGGGGGCTGTTGGTGGCGATGTGGTGTTCCACACCATGTTTCGTGGCTGTGGAGGAGAACATGGGTCTTGTCAGGTCGGGGAATTCGCCGAGCAGGCGAGCGAACTCATCAGGAGTCGGGAACGCACAGGAGACGGTGCATGACGTAGTGTTATTGCGGTAACACGGAAGAGAATTAAAAGTTGCTGCGTTGATCAGCCGCCGGTTCTTAACGTCGACCAGGAGGCTGTTGGCGCACAGGAAATCCGTGCCGAGGAGGGGCTGGGAAACTCTGGCCGTAACAAACTCCCAGTGAAAACGTTGCCCCCCCCGAGGCACACCTCCACTCGCCGTCTGCCGAAGGTCCGAATTGTTCCGCCATTGGCCGCTTCAAGGGTGGGGCCGTGATTCCCTGTCTGCACATCGAGGGCGGACGCGGGTAAAATGCTGCACTGCGCCCCGGTGTCGCACAGAAAACGACGACCGGAGAGAGTATCAGTGATGAACAGCAATTTTCCCGTGTTGCCGATCACCATCGTGGCTGCGGGGTGCCCGTTAGACCCGTTCCTCGGTGGTCGCAGTGTCAGTTGTTTGTTTTTTTGGGGAAAACTGCAGGGAGGGCGGCAATGCTTCGCCTTCGCGCCGAACTGCGCGTGGTAGAAACACAGCCCAGCAGGCTGACGAGCTGCGTCTGTGGGGGATGGGTGCCTCGTGGCGGCGCAGTACTGCCGAGTTACAGCAAAAATTTTGTCAGCCTCCGCAGCGAGTGTTGCGCAGTCTTCAATTTCACATCTGGCCAGGGCAGCTTGTACCTGTTCAGGCAGTTGGCTGAGGAAAATCTCGCGGAATAGGAAACATTCCCGTTCTGAGCCCAGGAGTGTGAGCATTTGGCTCATCAACTCTGAAGGCTTGGAGTCCCCGAGCCCGGGCATAGCGAGTAATCGACGGGCGCGCTCCAATTTTGTGAGCCCGAAAACCTGCAGTAACCTCGCTTTGAGGGTTTCATACTTGCGCTCCGTTGGGGGGTTTTCGAGGAGGCTGACGATCCGAGAGGCGGTAGAGCTGTCGCGTGCAGAGACCACACAAAGGTACTTGGTCTGATCTGCATCGATGTTCCTCAAGGCGAACTGGGCCTCGACCTGAATAAACCACGAGGGCGCTTGCTGCTCTCAGAACTGCGGTAGCTTTAGTGAAACAGCATTTGCTTCCATGCCGTGCTCTTCTTATGTGAAAACGTTCACAAAAACAGGGTCACCAATGTAGGAATTAACGAATTCCAACAAATAACGGAGATCGACACAAGAACAACTAAACAGGTCTTTACTCAACGGAGATGCCAAAAGGAGCAGCCCTGTGGTTTGCGACGTGACGTCATCGCGTTTGCCCGCGTTTTCCCGCGCTCTTAAAGGGGACTCGCCCCGTACATGCAAACTCTATATACAAAACACGGTAATGCCGAACACAGTGGTACAGGTTTAGGCTGGTGTTAGTACATCGTTAAAGAGAATTATATACAGTTAGCCAGAGTCATTCAGTGGTTCTGCCACAATATCATCACACTGCTTGGCTACAGTAAAAAAAAAAAAAAAAAAAAATACCAGGTTGCATTAGCAGGCAGATAGTGTAGAAATTTAAGAAGCTTGCATTTTTGCTGCATAAGTGAATTCATACCTGTATTATATTGTATGCTGTTCTGACCTCATATATTCATGATGTATTATTGCCCTCGAGAGGGCACAGAAGTGATCAACAAAGATTATTCTGAGCAGAGGAAAGGTTGATGAGGCTAAGCCTGTTTTATGTCTTTAAGATGATCTAAGTGATGTTTTCAAGATTATGAAGGAGATTGACAAATTTGATCTGGGCAAATAGTTCACTGAAGAAAGGTTCAAAACCAAAGAATACAAATAAGGGAAGTCAGGCAGAATGTTCTTATCCATATGATGGTGGATGTATGGGAATAGGTTATCGGAATGCCCTTGAAGAGGACAGTATAATGGGTTTGAGAGATGATTGAATGCATTCCTAGAAATAAAGGAATCTAGGATTTTGATGGAAGATGGGTATGTGTGGCTCCTGTGCGCTGGCATTCTGTCCCTAAACCCCTCCATCATGCTCTCTTCCTTGAAATCCACGTTGATTAAGCTTTTTGTCACCCCATTCCTTATTTGTTTCTGTAATGTCCGTGTGTAATTGAGACACGGACTGCAGAAGTTGGTTATAACAGGTGTTTACTGAATGGAGACAAAACTGGAACTACTATACAAAGTTACTACACAGGCTTATATACAGGGGTGGTCACTACTGGTACTGCAGTATACAGGGGCTGCAGAATATAGTTCCTTCTTCAAGGTACATACACTACAATTCCTCCCCTTTTAGCTAAACAGTACATAACATTCGATTAATAATTAAATAACATATTTACAATTACAGTTGCTATATACATTAGCTGAAGTTAATCAATTATAAATTCAGTCTTTGAGGAGGCTTCCTGATTCTGTCCGGATAACGCCTCTTTGGGGTATCAGGTTCTTCTGGCAAAGTTGATTCGGGATCATCGTCGTTGTTTGGTTCGTCTGCTTCCAATATCACCGATTCTGAGGTAGATGCAATTGGTACTTCGGTTTCATCACCAGGTGTATAGGATCGTGGTGTAGATTTGACGTTTTCCAGTGACTCTAGAATCTGGTCAGCATGGCGTCTTACAATGCTCTCTCCAACGTCCACGGTATACATTAGAGGTCCTTGCTGTGTGCAGATCGTTCCTGGCTGCCATTTCTCTGTGCGGTAGTCCCGGGCCAAAACTGGTTGACCTATCTTGAAACTCCTGGTCGGCCTTTCATTCATATTCTGAAACTGCCTGTTCTCCACATCTCTTCTGATGTTTGGCTTAACCAAATCCAAGTGGCATCGTAGTCTTCGATTGAAGAACATCATGGCTGGAGTTTAGTTGGTAACCGCATGTGTCGCATTCCGGTAGGCAAACAAGAAGTTATCCACCTTGTTTTGTAGGGGTATGTCTTCATTACACATTGCCTTGATAGCCTTCTTGAATGTTTGAACGAACCTCTCAGCCAATCCATTGGTGGCTGGATGATATGGGGCGGATGTGTAATGCTTAACACCATTGTTCTTTAAGAACCTCCGGAACTCTTCAGACACAAACTGTGGTCCATTGTCGGAGCAAATCTGTTCAGGCAGCCCATTTCTGGCGAATATGGTTCGTAAGACTGTGATAGTTTTTTCTGTGGTGGTTGAGGACATTTTTATTACCTCTGGCCACTTTGTGCATCCACCGCAATTAAAAACATCGAGTCCATAAATGGACCAGCAAAATCAATGTGTACCCTTTGCCATGGAGATGAGGGGCTTGTGGTGGGGCGTTTTGGACCTTCTGGCATCCTGTACAGCTCTTGGTCATCTCTTGCTCTGGCTAAGTTCTTCATTTTTACCCCTCCCAGATGACCCTCATGAAGCTCATTGAGCACTCTATCCTTCAATTTGGGTGGAATTACTACTCTGGATCCACACATCAAGGTTCTTCTGCACACTGACAGCTGTTCTCTTCTCGGCGAGAATGCTGGCAACAGTGGTTCGCCATGTGCTGGCCATCCCTTCACCGTTAAATCATAGACCCTGGAGAGTGTCGGGTCATTTCGTGTTTCCTTTTCTATGTTTGCATTCGTCACAGGTAGACATTCGACTATGGTCGAGTGGAATATCTCCACAGGATCCACTGCAGGTGCTTCTTCCACCGCCGGCAACGGTAGGCGTGACAATCCATCAGCATTCCCATGCTGTTTAGTTCCTTTGTACTCGATGTCATATTGGTGTGCCCCTAGGAAAAGGGACCACCTCTGTAGCCGTTGTGCTGTCATTATCGGGACGCCCTTCTTAGTGTTGAAAATGGAGACAAGAGGTTGATGATCAGTTAGTAGAGTAAATTTCTGTCCGTGCAGGTAGTGATTGAACTTCTTCACCCCCCACACCAGGCTGAGGGCCTCTCTGTCAATCTGGGCGTAGTTACGCTCAGCTGCAGTTAACGAGCGTGACGCAAAAGCTATCGGCCTCTGAACCATCAAGGGATTTATGTGAAAGTACCGCTCCAACGCCGTAGGGAGACGCATCACACGCCAGTCTTATTGGTAGTGATGGGTTGTAGTGAGCCAATACTTCTCTTGAAGTGATCAGGGCTTTACACTTCTGAAAGGCCCGCTTACATTCATCGCTCCATTTCCATGCTACTCCAGTTTGTAGCAGGGCGTTCAGTGGGTGCAGAATTGTGGACAAATTCGGCAAAAACTTATGGTAGTAATTCACCAATCTGAGGAATGACCTCAGTTGCGACACATTTTCAGGCGCTGGAGCCTTAACTACCGCTTCAATTTTGTCAGGGGACTTATGTAACCCCTCTTCATCAATCACGTGGCCACAATACGATATTTGTTTCTTAAAAAACTTGCACTTCGGGCGATTGGCTAGTAGCCCATGTTCTCTTAGTCTAGTGAGCACCTGCTCTAGGTTGGCAAGGTGTTCACTGTCATTTTCACCTGTCACTAGGATGTCGTCCAAGTAACACTGAGTCCCTGGAATACCTTGCAGGACTTGTTCCATCGCTCTTTGCCATATAGCCGGAGCTGATGCAACTCCGAATACCAGTCGATTATACTGGTAAAGACCTTTGTGAGTGTTTATCGCGAGATATTTCCTAGAGGGTTCTTCAACCTCCATCTGCAAATATGCTTGCGCTAGGTCAATTTTTGTAAAACGTTTCCCTCCAGATAGTGAGGCGAAAATATCTTCTATCCTCGGAAGAGGATACTGTACTGTGTGAAGGACTGGGTTCACAGTCACCTTGAAGTCCCCACAGATGCGAACCTTCCTTGGCTCCTCGGACTTATTGTTTAACGGTTTCTTCATGACAGGAATGATGGGTATCGCCCACTCACTCCAGTCTACCTTAGATAACATGCCTGCATTCTCCAGCTCTGCCTCGACGGCTGGGCGAATTGCATACGGTGCCGGTCTTGCTTTGAAAAACTTGGGAATTGCATTCTCTTCTATTTTTATCGAGGCGGTTACGCCTTTAAGCGTGCCCAGTTCTTTGGCGTCAGCTAAGATTGTTGACAATCGTCCAGGAGTGACGTCGTCATCCTTTTTACCAGCCACCGTCAGTGCCTGAATGGAGTGCCAGTCTAAACTTATCTTTCTGATCCATTCACGTCCCAATAACGGTGGTCCACCATCTTGCAGTATATACAGATACAATTTCTGTATTTCCTTGCCGTTGTATTCGACAGGCACCCTTATTTTCCCTCTGGGGTATACTTTCTGCCCCGTATATGTCTTCAAGACAATGGATGTGTCTTTCAAGGGTATGTGTGAGAATAGCCGCTCCTAGTCTCGTCGATTCATGACGGTCAGGGCTGATCCTGTATCCAATTCCATTTTGACTTGGGACCCTGCTATCGTGAGGGTGACCCAAATGGTTCGGTGATCCTCTTTTGCGATTACGTTGTGTAGTTTGAGACAGCTTTGTCTCTTTTTCCCGGATTCACTATCGCTCTTCTGGTCTTCGGAACTACTGTCCGTCATCTTTTGTACTTTCCTGTACTTTTCCTTAGTAGTCTTTTTGTTGTTGTTAGTCTTCTTCCCGGACCTGCAAACTCGTGCAATGTGTCCCATCTTTCCGCATTGCCTGCATGTTTTGTCCTTGGACCAGCAGTCCTTCTGGTCACGGGTTGTTCTGCCGCAGCGATAACATTTTTCAAATCCCCGTGTCATTTCATGGGTGCCGTATTCCTGTAGCTTTTGCTGTATTTCCGCAGCTCCCCTTGCTGCTGCTTCGTACGATACTGCCACGCTGAAAGCCTTATCTAGCGTCAGCTCTTTCTCTGAGAGTAACCTCTTCTGGGTTCCTTCAATCATAAGTCCACAGACAAATTTGTCCCGTAGGGTATCTGCCAGTCCTGCTCCGAACTGGCAGTGCTTTGATAGCTTGCGTAGTTCCGTAAGGTAATCAGCATTGCTCTCATCTTTATGCTGATTTCTCTTGTGGAATTTAAATCTTTCTGCTATCAGCAGCGGTGTAGGATTTAGGTGTTCCTGTAGGATTTCAACAATTTCGTTAAAACTCTTCGCCATCGGTTTGACTGGAGTGATCAGGTTCCGCAATAGGCCATACGTTCTTGCGCCCATTAAGTTTAGTAGTACCGATGCCTTTTTCTCATCGGCTACTTCATTTGCCTTGCAATATACTTCGACTCTTTCCACATACGTGGTCCGGTCTTCTATTGCATTATCGAAGGCAGTGATATTGCCAGTCTTCGGCATCTTGGAGATCTAAAATGGCGCCTCCCGCGCTTTGCCTTCCTCCCCGCTGGATTAAGATGGCGCCTCCCGCGCTTTCTGCCTTTTCCGCTGCTGCCAGCGCTTTGCTGGCGTTTTTATGCCTTGATGGCGACGCCCTATGGTCTTCGCGCGCTTCCCCCTGCGCTGCTGCCAACGCCGCTCTCCGCGGTCCCCGTGGCAAACTGCAGCTCCTCGCGGCTTTCTGCGCTTCTAACTTCTTTTTCCTTTATTTTAATTACTGTTCCCGTCGTCAGAGCAGACCCTATGGGACACTTTCCTCCCTCTTCTCGGGTCTGTACGCTGCCTGGCTTCGTAGCACCGGCCGCGCCTTGTGTGCTCCACCCTCTCTCTCTCTCTCCTCTTTCCCGACAACGCTGCTCGGCCCCGTTGAAAAGCCACCCGATCGAGCTCTAGCCCGCCGCAGCCCAGGAAGGATCAGTGTACTACCTGCCACCAGCCCGATTAGCTGGAACCCCATAGGCTGGAGAAACAAGCCCAGCTCTCGACAGCCTCTCCTGCAAATCTTCGAATTCGATGAATCAGAGGGCGGTTGCCCACAGTCGACGCCTGTTTCCTCTTTTTTTCCTTTTTGGATTTCTTCCTTCTGGCTTCGACCTTCAATAACTTCACTTGAGGGATGGATCCCCGTGAGGTGGTGCAGAACTGTAGGTAAGTTCGGATCTGTTGGTCGCCAATGTAATGTCCGTGTGTAATTGAGACACGGACTGCAGAAGTTGGTTATAACAGGTGTTTACTGAACGGAGACAAAACTGGAACTACTGTACAAAGTTACTACACAGGCTTATATACAGGGGTGGTCACTACTGGTACTGCAGTATACAGGGGCTGCAGAATATAGTTCCTTCTTCAAGGTACATACACTACAGTTTCGAAGTGCATTTTAGTCAGATTCTGCTTCTGTGAAGTGCCTTGGGATGTTTTACTATGTTAAAGGCACTATATAAATGCAAGTTGTTCAAAAATTGGCCATGTGGTTGATGGTTGATAGTGAGGAAGAAAGCTGCAGACTGCAAGAAGATATCAATGGACTGGTCAAGTGGACAGAAAAGTGGTAAATGGAATTCAATACGGGGAAGTGTGAGGTAATGCATTTGGGGAGGGCTAACAAGGCAAGGGAATACACAATAAATGGTAGGCTACTGAGAAGTGTAGAGGAACAGAGAGACCTTGGAGTGCACAGATCCCTGAAGGTAGATAAGGTGATTATTAAGAAGACATATGGGACACTTTCCTTTATTAGCCGAGGCATTGAATATAAGAGCAGGGAGGTTATGCTTGAACTGTATAAAACATTAGTTCGGCCACAGCTAGAGTACTGTGTACTGTTCTGGTCACCACATTAGATGTGATTGCACTAGAGAGGGTACAGAGGAGATTTACAAGGATGTTGCCAGGACTGGAGAATTTTAGCTATGAGGAAAGATTGGATAGGCTGGGGTTGTTTTCTTTGGAACAGGAGGCTGAGGGGAGCCTTGATTGAGGTGTATAAAATTACAAGGGGCCTAAAGAGAGTGGATAGGAAGGACCTATTTCCCCTAGCAGAGAGGTCAATAGCCAGGGGCATAGATTTAAAGTAATTGGTAGAAGGATTAGAGGGGAGTTGAGAACTATTTTCACCCAATGGTTGGTGGGGGTCTGGAACGCGCTGCCTGAAAGGGTGGTAGAGGCAGAAATGCTCATCACTTTCTTAAAAGTACTTGGCTATGCACTTGAAGTGCTGTAACCTACAAGGTTACAGACCAAGAGCTGGAAAGTGGGATTAGGCTGGATAGCTTTTTGACAGATGGCACAGACACGATGGGTCGAATGGCCTCCTTCTGTGCCATAAATTTCTATGATTCAAAATTTAGCGCCATATCCTGTCCTCTAACACAGAATAGAAGATAGACTTATTAATGTAAAGGCATGTTCTTCAATTTGCCAGTAACATTTGAATTGTTTGGTACCCTATTGGCTGAGGAAATTACTATTCAGTCATATCTTTAGCTGATTGAGGGTCACAACTACTTGGATATAGCTTTCATACAGATAGCTTTGCATGGAGGTGCGCGATTAGCCAATGAATTAAAAACACATTTTTAATAGAAAATCGGTATTCCACTTCCAGTTTTACTGTCCATTCAGTTCAATGTAATGTTTAATGTTGTCTGATATTTTTGAAAAAACCCCAATTTCATCATAACACAAAGAATATATTGTATCTAGGCTGCAGAAACCTGTGTGTTCCACAGCTGTGTTTTATTCTGATGGCCTAATAAATTGCCAATACGCCTCATAATTACCTGGACAGTACAATAAATAGGAGGAAAAAAATCGAATTGAAAACATTTGGACTTGCATGTTCCCAGTACTCTAGATAATGGAATGCTCCCAGACTTTTATATCTGATCATGACAGTCTCAGGTATCTACTTCTTAAAGCATTTATTCCAGTTCTGTTGAAGTTAAATGTGCCAAATGATGTGTAGTCCAGACCTGTGGTCAGATTTAAACTTCAAGGCGTATTTAATGTGTTTTTTTCACGCGGAGGATTATTAGAACTTGAAACACTTTACCTCAAATGGCTATTGGTGCACAGGAAACATTTTTTAATAAAGGGAATTGCATAAGGATTTTAAAAAGGAAGCATATATAAGATTACAGAAAAAGGACCGGGAAATCGGGTTAGAGTAAATAACTGCAATTTGAGTTAACACTGGTTTCCCTCTGCTGTAATTTCTATCGTATCTGGAAGACCATTCCACGTATTCTCCCTTTACATGAACAAGTGATTCCTGACAACTTGCCTTTTACCACTTATATCCCTTGTCCTCTAATCCTGGTTCAGCTTAAAATAGTTCCCTGCATTTTCTTTTTTTTATTCCACTTGGTCTTATGTACATCTATAAAGTTCCTTCTCATGCACCTCGCTTTATGGCTGAAGATGAGTTTTTCTAGCCGGGCCGCGTAAGTTAGATCTCTGGCAGTAAGGGCTTGATTTTAACTCCCGGGCGGGCACTGGGAAAAGCGGATTCATTCTCCGTCGGGGAAGCTGGAGGAAGCCCAGAGCAGGGGGCGCCAAATGTTTCCTTGTGGGGCCAGAAGGAGCATCCAACAGGGAAGGCATCATTGTTCCTCTGCCTCGGGGTAAAATAGCAGATTGGGCCCCGTTGATTGTCATTGGAGCGCTATCTGCATATTTAAAGAGGACCCCACCAGCTTGGGATAGGTGTCATTGCCGCTTAGTTTAAAATTGCAGTCGGCCAGATCAGGCCTGGAAAGGAGGGGGTAAGACCCCACTCCTTTTTAACTGCCTACTGCCATCACGTTTGGGTCTTTATCTGTAGCACCACTGGGATGTGGTTAGTACCCTTGTGCCTCAGTGACCAGAACTGACAGAGTACTCAATGTGTTACTTGACCAGTCCACAGTGCACTTATATAGTGTATTCTTCAGCATGTTTTAATATTAATTGTTTTAAATAGTCCAGGAGCATACAACTGTACACGGAGGGAGGAGGAAGATAGGGAACGCAATAGTGGTAGGGGATTCGATAGTTAGGGGAGCAGACAGGCGTGTCTGCGGCCACAGACGTGACTCCAGGATAGTATGTTGCCTCCCTGGTGCCAGGGTTAAGGATGCAGAACATTCTGAGGGGAGAGGGTGAACAGCCATAGGTTGTGGTCCATATCGGTACCAACGCCATAGGAAGAAAGAGGGATGAGGTCATGCAAGCAAATTTCAGGGAGCTCGGAAAGAGATTAAAACGCAGGACCTCAAAGGTCCCGGTGCCACGTGAGAGTGAGTATAGGAATAGGAAGGTAGTGCAGATGAATGCGTGGCTGGAGAGATGGTGCAGGAGGGAGAGCGTTAGATTCCTGGGGCATTTGTGCTGGTTCTGGGGGAGGTGGGACCTGTACAGGCCGGACGGGTTGCACTTCAACAGAGCCAGTACCAATATCCTCGCGGGGAGGTTTGCCGGTGCTGTTGGGGAGGGTTTGGGAGGGTTTAAACTAAGTTGGTAGGAGGATGGGCATCAGGATGTAACATTAGAAAGGAGAAACAATGGGCACAAAGGATTGAGAGAGACGGATAGCACTAAGTAAGAAATAGTAAGGTTATTAGGTGGGGCCAGGCTATGAGAGAACACAGGATGGTCTAAGATAGGTTTACAGTGTATGTATGTGAACGCAGGAAGCATAGTAAACAAGGTTGGTGAGCTACAGGCACAAATAGCCACATGGGACTATGATGTCATGCCAATGACGGAGACCTGGCTCAAAAAAGGGCAGGATTGGCTGTTAAATATTCCTGGATATAGGGTGTTCAGGAAAGATAGGTGGTGATGCGGCAGTATTGGCTAAGGAGAATGTTATAGTGCTGGAGAGAGAGGATGTCCTGGAGGGGTCAAGGACAGAATCTATATGGCTAGAGTCAATAAATAATAGAGGTGCCATTACACTACTAGGTGTATTCTAATCAGCCACCAACTAGTGGGAAAAATATGGAGGAGCAAATGTGCAGAGAAATTAGAGTTGCAAGAACTATAGAGTAGTAATAATGGGAGACTTCAATTATCCTAATAGAGACTGGGTTAGTAATAGTGTAAAAGGCAGGGAGCGGGAAGAATTTCTGGTGTGTTCAGGAGAACATTCTTGATCAGTATGTTTTCAGCCCAATAAGGAAGGAGGCATTTCTGGTTCTGGGGAATGAGGTAGGTCAAGTGGAACAAGTGTCAGTAGGCGAACATTTAGGGAGTAGTGATCATAGTATCATAAAGTTTAGATTCGCTATGGAAAAGGAGAGGGAGCAATCTAGAGTAAAAATACTTAATTGGCGGAAGGCCAATTTCAGTGGGATGAGAACAGACCTGGCCCGGGTAAATTGGAATCAAAGATTGGCAGGCAAAACTGTAGTGAAACAATGGGCTGCCTTTAAAGAGGAAATAATTCGGGTACAGTCGAGGTACATTTCCACTAGGGGGAAAGGTAGGCCAACTAAAGTCAGAGCTCCCCGGATGACGAGAGATAGAGTGGACGAAGCAGAAAAAGAGCGCATATGACGGATGTCAGGTTACGAATACATCTGAGAATCAGGCAAAATCTGGAAAGTTCAGAGGAGAAGTGAAAAAGAAAATAAGAGGGGCAAAGAGAGGGTATGAGAATAGAATGGCAGCTAACATAAAAGGTAATCCAAAAGTCTTCTATAGGCATATAAATAGTAAATGGGGAGTAAGAGGAGGGCTGGGGCTGATTAGGGACCAAAAAGGAGACCTACGCATGGAGGCAGAGGGTATGGCTGAGGTACTAAATGAGTATTTTGCATCTTTATTCACCAAGGAAGATGATGTTGCCATAGACATAATGAAGGAGGAAGTAGAGGAGATACTGGATGGGATAAAAATTGATGATGAGGAGGAGGTACTAGAAAGGCTGGCTGTATTTAAAGTATATAAGCCACCAGAAACAGGGGTGGTGCCAGAGGACTGGAGAATTGCAAATGTTACACCCTTGTTCAAAAAAGGGTGTAAAGATAAACCCAGCAACTATAGGCCAGCCAGTTTAACCTCGGTAGTGGGGAAGCTTTTAGAAACGATAATATGGGACAAAATTAACAGTCACTTGACAAGTGTGGATTAATTAACGAAAGCCAGCATGGGTTTGTTAAAGGCAAATCATGTTTAACCAACTTGATCGAGTTTTTTGATGAGGTAACAGAGAGGGTTGATGAGGGCAATGCGGTTGATGTGTATATGGATTTCCAAAAGGCGTTCACTAAAGTGCCGCATAATCGGCTTGCTCGCAAAGTTGAAGCCCGTGGAATAAACAGGACAGTGGCTGCATAGATACAAAATTGGCTAAGTGACAGGAAACAGAGAGTAGTGGTGAATGGTTGTTTTTTGGAGGAAGGTATACAGTGGTGTTCCCCAGGGGTCGGTTCTAGGACCAATGCTTTTCTTGATACATATTAATGACTTCAATGTGGGTGTACAGAGCACAATTTCACAATTTCAAAATTTGCAGGTGAAAGAAAAAAGACTTGCATTTATATAGCACCTTTCACGACCACCGGCTGTCTCAAAGTGCTTTACAGTCAATGAAGTGCTTTTGAAGTGGAGTCACTGTTGTAATGTGGGAAACACGGCAGCCAATTTGCGCACAGCAAGATCCCACACCAGATAATCTGTTTTTGTTATGTTGGTTGAGGGATAAATATTGGCCAGGACACCCTTACTACTCTTCAAAATAGTGCCATGGGATCTTTTACGTCCATCTGAGAGCAGACCCGGCCTCGGTTTAAAGTCTCATCCGAAAGACAGTACCTCTGACAGTGCAGCACTCCCTCTGCACTGCACTGGAGTTTCAAGCTAGCTTTATGTGCTCAAGTCCCTGGAGTGGGACTTTAACCCACAACCTTCTGATTCAGAGGCGAGTGTGCTACCAACTGAGCCATAGGTGAGACAAAACTTGGAAGTATAGTGAACAGTGAGGAAGATAGTGATAGACTTCAAGAGGACATAGACAGGCTAGCAGAATGGGCGGACAAGTGGCAGATGAAATTTAACGTAGAAAAATGCGAAGTGATACATTTTGGTAGAAAGAATGAGGATAGAAACATAGAAGATAGGAGCAGGAGTAGGCCATTCGGCCCCTTGAGCCTGTTCCGCCATTTAATGAGATCATGAATGATCATCCGAATTCAGTACCCTGTCCCTGCTTTCTCCCCATATCCCTTGATCCCTTTAGCCTTAAGAAATATATCTAGCTCCTTCTTGAATATATTTAATGAATTGGTCTCAACTGCCTTTTGTGGTAGAGAATTCCACAGGTTCACCACTCTCTGGGTGAAGAAATTCCTCCTCATCTCAGTCCTAAATGGCTTACCCCTTACCCTTAGACTGTGACCCCTGGTTCTGGACTCCCCTGCCATCGGGAACATCCTTCCTGCATCTAGTCTGTCTAGTCCTGTTAGAATGTTATAAGTTTCAATGAGATCCCCTCTCATTCATCTAAACTCTAGCAAATATAAGCCTAATCGACCCAATCTCTCCTCATACGTCATTCTTGCCATCCCAGGTATCAGTCTGGTGAATCATCGCTGCACTCCCTCCATGGCAAGAAAATCCTTCCTCAGATAAGGCAAGCAAAACTGCACACAATACTCAAGGTGTGGTCTCACCAAGGCCCTGTACAACTGCAGCAAGACATCCTTGCTCCTGTACTCGAATCCTCTCGCTATGAAGGCCAACATACCATTTGCCTTCTTAACCGCCTGCTGCACCTGCATGCTTACCTTCAGCGACTGGTGCACAAGGACGCCCAGGTCTCGTTGCACTTCCCCTTATCCCAATCTATTGCCGTTCAGATAATAATCTGTCTTCCTGTTATTGCCACCGAAGTGGATAACCTCGCATTTATCCACATTATACTGCATCTGCCATGCATCTGCCTAATCACCCAACCTGTCCAAATCATACTGGAGTTTCTCTGCATCCTCCTCACGGTACACACGCCCACCCAGCTTTGTGTCATCTGCAAACTTGGAGATATTACATCTAGTTCCCTCGTCTAGATCATTTATATATATATATTGTGAATAGCTGGGGTCCTAGCACCGATCCCTGCGGTACCCCACTAGTCACTGCCTGCCACTCGGAAAAAGACCCATTTATTCCAACTCTTTGCTTTCTGTCTGCCAACCAGTTCTCTATCCAAGACAGTACCTTACCCCCAATCCCATGTGCTTTAACTTTGCACGCTAATCTCTTATGTGGGACCTTATCGAAAGCCTTCTGAAAGTCCAAATACAACACATCCACTGGTTCTCCCTTATCTATTCTACCAGTTACACCCTGAAAAAATTCCAGTAGATTAGTAAGCACGATTTACCTTTTGTAAATCCATGTTGACTTTGTCCGATCCTGTCACTGTTTTCCAAGTGCTCTGCTATTACATCTTTTATAATGGACTCCAGCATTTTCCCCACTACCGATGTCAGGCTTACCGGTCTATAATTCCCCGTTTTCTCTCTAGCACCTTTTTTAAATAGTGGGGTTACATTAGCTATCCTCCAATCCATGGGAACTGTTCCAGAGTCCATCGAATTTTGGAAGATGACCAGCAATGCATCTACTATTTCTAGGGCCACTTCCTTAAGTACTCTGGGATGTAGATTATCAGGCCCTGGGGTTTTATCGGCCTTCAATCCCGTCAATTTCCCTAACACCATTTCCCTACAAATACTGATTTCTTTCAGTTCCTCCCTTTCATTAGACCCTATGTTCCCCGACATCTCTGGGAGGTTATTTGTGTCCTCCTTTGTGAAGACAGAACCAAAGTATGTATTTAATTGGTCTGCCATTTCTTTGTTCCCCATTATAAATTCCCCTGATTCTGACTGCAAGGGACCTATGCTTGACTTCACCAATCTTTTTCTCTTCACATATCTATAGAAACTTTTACAATCAGTTTTTATGTCCCCTGCAAGCTTACTCTCATACTCTATTTCCCCCCTCTTAATTAATCCCTTTGTCCTCCTTTGCTGAATCCTAAAAGAGGAAATATAAAGTAAATGGTACAATCCTAAAGCAGGTACATGAACAGAGAGACCTAGGGGTATATGTGCACAAATCGTTGAATTTGGCTGGGCAGGTTGAGAACGCAATTAGAAAAGCTTATGGGAATCCTGGACTTTGTGAATAGAGGTATAAAGTACAAAAGCATGGAAATTATGATGAACCTGTATAAAACACTGGTTAGGCCTCAACTGGAGACTTGTGTCCAATTCTGGGCACTGCACTTTAGGAAGGATGTGAAGGCCTTGGAGAAGGTGCAGAAAAGATTTACGAGAATGATTCCAGTGGTGAGGGACTTCAGTTACGTGGATAGACTGGCGAAGCTGGGATTGTTCTCCTTAGAGCAGTGAAGATTGAGAGGAAATTTGATAGAGGTGTTCAAAATCATGAGGGGTCTGGACAGAGTAGATAAAGAGAAACTGTTACCATTGGCAGAGGGGTTGAGAACCAGAGGACACAGATTTAAGGTGATTGGCGAAAGAACCAAAGGCGACATAAGAAAAAACTTTTTTACGCAGCGAGTGGTTAGGAGCTGGAATGCACTGCCTGAAAGGGTGGTGGAGGCAGACTCAATCACAGCTTTCAAAAGGGAGTTGGATAAGTAAGTGAAGGAAAAAAAATTGCAGGAAAGGGCGGCAGAGTGGAACTAGCTTAAGTGCTCTTGCAGAGAGCCAGCACAGGCTCGATTGGCCGCCTTCCGTGCTGTAACCGTTCTATGATTCTAACTAAATGTATTGGAGCCAAAGATGTGGCAAACCAAATTACAGAAATCTCATTCAGAATTTCATGCCTTTAAGTTTTCAGTGAAATAGCTTTGTGTTACTTCTGGAAGTGCCCTTCCACTTAGATGAAGAATACTTCTATATGATCTATTTGAAACATGAATTAAATAATGTGTAAAAGAACATATACTATCCCCGCATTCTAAAGAAAATCCAGTATACCTTTACAAAATGTTAAGTTCAAAGTTCTATTAAAATGCAGTTAAGGTGCATCATCAAAGGCACTTACCAAAGACCCTGATGCGTTCCTTTTGTAATGTAGAGCAATATGGAGCAGTTAAGTAGCATTCATTTTTTTTCTCCAGTTGCTATTTCTAATCTGCAAGTTGTAATTGAAGGTTATTTTAAATTTAAACCTGTGCATATTTTAAGTATGCCATTTATATGACATCAGCTACTCATACTGAAATACTCCTGCACAAGCGTGCTCTGGGAGACTCTAGTTTGTGTTTACACTTGAGGAAGCTGTTGACACTTCGAGCAGTGATTCTTGTTTAAGCCATTGATATCTGGATAGGTATGCGTTTGGCCCCAAGTCATATTGGGCTGGATATTCCGATCCCTACGGGTATGTACGCGCTGTGTACCCACCCGTAGGGACATCGGAAATGCCGGTTTCAGGTATGTGCTGGAAACCGGCATTTCCGATCTGTCAAGAAAGCTCTGGACAGAACCTCCGGCTGCCCTGGAGAAGGGCCACTGCGGGCGGAGAGTTCCGCTTTTTGGAGACCCTCCGCCCGCAGAAAACCCTTACAATTCTTGCGCCTGGTAAAAGCAGGCATAAGGCCTGCTTTTACCAGGATAAGAGTTGAAAAAAGTTTTAAAACATTTTTTTCCACTGATTTATCATTTTAAAATACTTTTATTTAAAAAAAAAAGTAAGTTTATTTTTAGCCCTGTAAAAAAAACTTTAATTTTTTTTGAAAAATTAAAAGTTTTGTTTAAAATAGTTAATTTATTGTACTTTCAAGTCATTTTAAAAATGTGATGTTTTTTCAAATTTATTTAGTTTTACTATGTTTTGCAGGTGATCTCCATTCATATATTTGACAGGTCTTCCTGTCAAATGTATGAAGGGAGATTCCCTTCTTTGATTGGCTCCCCATGGCCCACGTGATCCCAGGGACGCTGCAAACTACCTGCACCTCTGGGATACGTGGGCCCTGCGCACCGGCAGTTTGGAGAGGCCCAGCACCGGAATTGTGCGCCTCCCAGGAGCCCTCCGGTAAGAGCGCAGATTTTTCCAGATCGCAGTCCTCCGCCCGCGGGAGGCCTGCGATCGGAATATCTGGGCCAATATTGATACCAGTGCACTCGTACTGTATTTGTTTTCTTTAGGGAGCAAAGCTGTGTTTGCAGTTCATGGCATTTGGGAATAGGAACATAGAAGTGACTTTGCATCACTTGTAGTGATTGAGGGGCAGGGAGTTCCACTGAGGCATGTGATTATTCACAATAACCATATTGTAATATTCCTGTGGCAAGAATATAATTACTCAGTGATTATCTGTTGCTTCACATGAACAGGTTTCCACCCCAGTGTAAGCAGATTAAATTGATTATTAGTGAAGCAGCTTGAATGTGGGTGAGCAACTTAAAAACACCTGACACAGTTGTGGAAATTGCTTCTGACATTATCTGCATACGAGACTAGAAAAAACATATCCTTGATTGCAGCATAGGTTATTTTTCCCCGCCACACAGACCGAGTTATATTGTACAATAGAGCCAGTGTCTTGGATTCACTGTTGATTGCTGTTAAAGTTTGCATAGGTGGTCCAAAGATGTCAAAGTTGAGAAGCTGTAGATTTGGTCAGATCAGTACCATATTCCTTTAATGTTCAACTTTTTGATTTTAATACTATATCACGAAGAATGTATCTTTAGCTTTGGCATCAGAAATTATTGCTGCTGTTGCAAAATTCGAGCAATTAGCCAGAAGTCTATACTATAGTCGATATGTTAGAGGGAAAGGAGGAGGTTAGTGCTATGGCCTAAAAAGTTTTACTGTGATTAGCATTATTGACTTTCCCAACCATTTTGTATATGAGCCCTGCCTTGGCAAACTTTACATGGGCTAACTCCTATTGCTTGATACCCTTTTTCTGCTTGACATTTTCTACTGACTTACCAGGATGCTCAGAAATGTTTGAAATATTGTTCTAAATGGACCCAGTAAACTCGGGTCAGCAGCTTCAATAATGCTAGACTGTTGGTACGCGTGTCAGCCATAAATGGGTTGGTGCAGAAGTCGTTGCCAACCAGTTATTCCATTCTATTCCCAGAGCCACTGCCAGTGGTATAATTGAAATTATTCTGTCCTGAGAGTGTAGAAAATAGGACTGGATTACAGTGCACAAGCCCTCTGATAATCTGTGCCATGGAATTGTAGAAAGCTATTTTGAGGGCGTGATTCTCCACTCGCTGAGCTTCTAAACTTGGTCAAGAGTCCACTTGCTGAGCTTCTAAACTTGGTCAAGATTCCATGTGCCCCTCGGTCATTTACTGAATAAAATAAGTCATATCACATGGTTTAGTATGAGCATGCTCAGTTCGCTCTGGCCTAGAAAAGTAAGCACATGGACTAGCAACTCGTCCTGTCTCTGTCCTCTGTCTCTGTTCTACTCGCATATTCTATAATAGGTTTTGATCCTTGGCATAACATTATGGATATTAAGGTTGAACATGTGCACCTCTCTTGTACAGGAAATAATTCACTGCTGGGAATGATTACCAAACTGTAGTTTAATTGAGTGGCTTGGATCAGACCTATCCAAATTGCAGTTGCCCTTCACACTGGCAATCCCATTCTTTGAAGGCCAGACAGTTTGATCTCATTTGTGCTTATTTTTTCTTTCCTGGTTTGCCCTCTTTAATTTCACAATATTGGAAAGGGCTGTCCTTGGTATTGTTACCCTATCGATGGATTAATGTTAAATTGGAACCCCAAGGTCTATTAGTATGAGCAATTTGAGAGCTAAGCAACTTAATGGGAATGTGGATTAAAATTTGTGGTTTGAGGCCCCACAACTATGAGGCCCATGAAGGCAAAAATTTTCGACAGACCTGGGTTAGATGGCATCATAAAATTGAGAGTGAAGCATAGAAAGAAAAAATAACTTGCATTTATATAGTGACTTTCACAAACGCAGAACATACCAAAAAGGTTATGGGTTCAAGTTCCACTCCAGAGACTTGAGTACAAAAATCTAGGCTGACACTCCAGTGCAGTACTGAGGGAGTGCTGCACTGTCATAACATAAGAAATAGGAGCAGGAGTAGGCCATTTGGCCCTTCGAGTGTGCTCTGCCATTCAACAAGATTATGGCTGATATTCTACCTCATCTGCACTATCCCTATTTTTTTTTAATTCATTTAGGGGATGTGGGCTTCGCTGGCAAGGCCAGCATTTATTGCCCATCCCTAATTGCCCTTGAGAAGGTGGTGGTGAGCCGCCGCCTTGAACTGCTGCAGTCCGTGTGGTGAATGTACTCCAACAATGCTGTTAGGTAGGGAGTTCCAGGATTTTGACCCAGCAACGATGAAGGAGCGGCGATATACTTCTAAGTCAGGATGATGGGTGACTTGGAGGGGAACTTGGAGGTGGTGGTGTTCCCATGCACCTGCTGCCCTTGTCCTTCTAGGTGGAAGAGGTCACGGGTTTGGGAGGTGCTGCCAAAGAAGCCTTAGCGAGTTGCTGCAGTGCATCTCATAGATGGTACACACTGCAGCCACGGTATGCCGGTGGTGGAGGGAATTAATATTTAAGGTGGTAGAGGGGGTGCCAATTAAGCAGGCTGCTTTGTCCTGAATTGTGTCGAGCTTCTTGAGTGTTGTTGGAGCTGCACCCATCCAGACAAGTGGAGAGTATTCCATCACACTCCTTACTTGTACCTTGTAGATGGTAGAAAGGCTTTGGGGAGTCAAGAGGTGAGACAGTCACTGCAGAATACCTAGCCTCTGACCTGCTCTTGTTGCCACAGTATTTCTGTGGCTGGTCCAGTTAAGTTTCTGGTCAAGGGTGACCCCCAGGGTGTTGATGGTGAGGGATTCGGCGATGGTATTACCATTGAATGTCAAGGGGCCTTGATTCCCTTAATATTCAAAAATCTATTGATCTCTGTCTTGAATATACTCAACGACTGAGCCCCTACAGCCCTCTGGGGTAGAGAATTCCAAAGATTCACGACCTGAGTGAAGAAATTTCTCCACCACCTCCAAGTTCCCCTTCAAGTCACACACCATCCTGACTTAGAAGTGAAGAAATGGCTAACATTCAAGGAAATAATGCATAATTTGCAACAAACATATATTCCTCTAGGGCATAAAAACCCAAAGGAAAAGTGATCCAGCCATGGCTAACACAAGAAATTAAAGCTAGTATTAAGTCAAAGGAGGAAGCTTATAAAGTTGCCAGAAAAAGCGGTCAGCCTGAAGATTGGGATCGTTTTAGAAATTAGCAAAGGGGGACCAAGAAATTGATAAAGGGAAAATGGAATATGAGCACAAACTAGCGCAAAATATAAAAACGGATTGTAAAAGCTTCTATAGGTATGTGAAAAGGAAAAGACTGGCAAAGGTAAATGTAGATCCTTTACAGTCAGAGACGGGAGAATTTATCATGGGGAATGAGGAAATGGCAGAGAAATTAAATAAATACTTTGTTTCTGTCTTCGGAGGAAGACACAAAAAACCTCCCAGAAATATGAGAAAACCAAAGGTGTGGCGAGAATGAGGAACTTAAAGAAATTATTATTAGTAAAAAAAAAACAGTACTGTACTAGCAAAATTAATGGGACTAAAAGTCGATAAATCCCAAGGACCGGATCACCTACATCCTAGGGTTTTGAAAGAGGTGGCCATTGGTTTAGTGGAAGCATTGGTTGTCATCTTCCAGAATCTATACAGTTCCTGCAGATTGGAGGATAGCAAATGTAACCCCGCTATTTAAGAAAGGAGGGAGAGAGAAAACTGGGAACTACAGACCTGTTAGCCTCACATCAGTAGTTGGGAAAATGCTGGAATCTATTATAAAGGATGCAATAACTGGGCACTTAGAAACTAATAGTAAGATTGGGCAGAGTCAACATGGATTTATAAAAGGGAAATCCTGTTTGACAAACCTATTGGAGTTCTTTGAGGATGTAACTAGTGGAGTAGACAAAGGGGAACTGGTAGATGTGGTGTATCTGGATTTTCAGAAGGCCTTCGATAAGATCCCACATGAGGTTGGTGAACAAAATTAGGGCACATGGAATTGGGGGTAATATACTAGCATAGATTGAGAATTGGTTAACAGACAGAAAACAAAGAGTAGGGATAAACGGGTCTTTTTCAGGATGGCAGGCTATGACTAGTGGGGTACCGCAAGGATCGCTGCTTGGGCCCCAGCTATTCACAATCTATATCAATGATTTGGATGAGGGGACAAAATGTAACATTTCCAAATTTGCTGATGCTACAAAGCTAGGTGGCAGTGTTAGTTGTGAAGCGGGTGTGAAGAGGCTTC
Organism: Somniosus microcephalus; assembly: GCF_052327205.1. Taxonomy (NCBI): domain Eukaryota; kingdom Metazoa; phylum Chordata; class Chondrichthyes; order Squaliformes; family Somniosidae; genus Somniosus; species Somniosus microcephalus. The sequence goes on along the minus strand of NC_140988.1, from coordinate 315,579,839 downwards.
AAGGGGATCTCGACAGGCTCAGTGAGTGGGCGAGAACATGGCAGATGGAATATAATGTGGATAAATGTGAAATTATCCACTTTGGTAGAAAAACAAAGGCAGAGTATTTCCTAAATGGTGAAAGATTGGGGAATGCAGATGCTCAAAGGGACCTGGGTGTTCTTGTACATGAGTCACTGAAAGTGAATGTGCAGGTGCAGCAAGCCATTAGGAAGGCAAATGGTATGCTGGCCTTCATTACAAGAGGATTTGAGTACAGGAGTAAAGAAGTCTTACTCCAATTATATAGGGCCTTGGTGAGACCACACCTGGAGTAGTGTGTACAATTTTGGTCTCCTTACCTAAGGAAGGATATACTTGCCATAGAGGGAGTGCAGCGAAGGTTCACAAGATTGATTCTTGGGATGGCGGGACTGTCGTATGAGGAGAGATTGAGTAAACTAGGCCTGTATTCTCTTGAATTCAGAAGAATGAGAGGGGATCTCATTGAAACATACAAAATTATTACAGGGCTTGATAGGGTGGATGTTGGGAGAATGTTTCCCTTGGCTGGGGATTCTAGAATCTTCACATTTCTCCACATTATATTCCATTTGCCATGTTCTTGCCCACTCACTTAGCCTGTCTATATCCCATTGAAGCCTCCTTGCATCCTCCTCACAACTTAGATTCCCACCCAGCTTTTGAATCATCAGCAAACTTGGATATATTACATTTTGTCCCCTCATCCAAATCATTGATGCAGATTGTGAATAGCTGAGGCCCAAGCACTGATCTTTGCGGTACCCAACTAGTTACAGCCTGCCAACCCGAAAATTACCTGCTTATTGGCTGTAAAGCGCTTTGGGACGTCTGGTGGCCATGAAAGGCGCTATATAAATGCAAGTCTTTCTTTCAAAGTGCTTTCCAGCCAATTAAATACTTTTGAAGTGTAGTTACTATTGTAATGTAGGGAAATGTGCCAGCCCATTTGTGCACAGCAAGATCCCATAAACAGCAACAGGTTGATGACCAAATAATCTGTTTTAGTGATGTTAGTTGACCCCGAAGAACTACAGCTTTATCAACTGCAGCAGAACAAGTTCACATGGATGTGAATGATGTATCCAAAAATTTTTGGAGACTAAATAGTAAAAGATTATTTTCATGGTTGGTGAATCAGTAATAATGGCTGTAACATAGGATCAGTTGCGATGGAAGCAGACTTCAAATAGGAACATTTCTGTAATAGTATTTAATTAATTTCTAAAAGGTACATGCTGGAAATATTCAGAATGTTGCGGACTCTATCCTGCATCATATTACAAAATATTGTTCTATTACTAGCAAATCTCCTGTGGAATTGCCCACCAAGTTGGAGTGTTTGTATAAAAGAAAATGATGCTATGCCAATGGTGATTTACCAGCATTGGGCCTGGAGTGTAACTGTGCTTTGAAGGGCAGGAAGTCCTAAGTGTGGGAGCCCTGGGAGGGAGCCTGTGGTTCTGGTAAGATTGTATTAACAGGGAGAGGGGTCCTTGGAGCTTTAGGGAGGCAGATCTAAGATGGTGCGACAATGCCATTAGTGTAGATAAACCTTCCAAGGCACTTCTTAGAAGTGTAATTAGACAAAAATGAATGCCAAGAAAAAAAAGGACATATTAGGAGGGGTGGCCAGAAGCTTAATCAAGGAAAGTCTTGAGCAACATCAACAGCAGCAACAACTTGTTTATATAGCACCTTTAACGTAGTAAAACGCCCAAAGGCACGTCACAGGAGCGCTACAAAACAAAATTTGACACCAAGCCACATAAGGAGATATTAGGGCAGATGACCAAAAGCTTGGTCAGAGAGAGCGGTTTTAAGGAGCGTCTTAAAGGAAGAAAGAGAGGTGGAGAGGTTTAGGGAGGGAATTCCAGAGCTTTAGGGCCTAGGCAACAGAAGGCAACAGTGGTTGAGCAATTAAAATCGGGGATGCTCAAGAGGCCAGAATTCGAGGAGCGCAGAAATCTCGGAGGGTGTAGGGCTGGAGATGATTACAGAGATAGGGAGGGGCGAGGCCATGGAGGAATTTGAAAAGAAGGGCGAGAATTTTTAAATCGAGGAGTTGTTTAACCCGGCGCCAGTGTAGGTCAGTGAGCGCAGGGGTGATGGATGAATGGGACTTGGTGCGAGTTAGGACACAGGCAACAGAGTTTTGGATGACCTCAAGTTTATGGAGGGTAGTATGTGGGTCGCCAGCCAGGCCAGGAGTGCGTTAGAATAATCAAGTCTAAAGTAGGAGAGGAAATTGGAGAGGTATAAGAGTTTCGGCAAGTAATTCCAGAACATGAGGTGTAGACAGTTGAAGGTATGGCCACCAGTGTTAGAGTGAAGGCGGGGGGTGGGGCTCAAAAGGCCAGAATCATAGAATGGCTCCAGGAGCATTGGAGGCCTTCATTGGATCATGGAGCACTGAGAATATAGCCTAGGATTGTGAATGGTGTGTGGGGTCCTGGAATGGGGAGGTGAGGGGTGTTGTCTTGGGGCAGGTGGTCCTGGAATGCAGCTGGACTGGGGAGGGCTTTTGGGAGCTATTAGCAGCATAGTTTGGCAGAATTGGTGTTGCTGGAATCAGGCAGTTTAGCAGGAGATGGCAGGCAATGTCCAGTTGCCTTGTGGGGGATGGGTCTAGGAGACTGCTAAACAAAATTCCCTTGGCCATGGTACCGCCTGTCTCCCCAACTTTTCTGGATTCCTTTTTATGCTGTCAGGACGCTTCCACCCCCCCGCCCCCACCCCCAAACCACACAGAAAACACTTTTTCTATTGTCAACTAGTTCTTGGCCCAGATATTCCGATCCCTGCGGGTGGGTACACGTGTGTACCCACCCATAGGGACATCGGAAATGCCGGTTTCAGGCATGCACAGTGCATGCGCTGGAATCCGGCATTTCCGATCAGTCTGATCCTCCGGCTGCCCTGGAGAAGGATCTCTGCGGGCGGATAGTTCCGCTTTTTGGAGACCCTCCGCCCGCAGAAAACCCTTACAATTCTTACGCCTGGTAAAAGCAGGTGTAAGGCCTGCTTTTACCAGGATAAGAGTTGAAAAAAGTAAAAAAAAAAAAAAAATTTCACTGATTTACATTTAAAAATACTTTTTAAAACAAAAGTAAGTTTATTTTTAGCCCCGTAAAAAACTTAATTTTTTTCAAAAAATTAAATTTTTGTTTAAAATAGTTAATTTATTGTAATTTCAAGTCATTTTAAAAATGTGATGCTTTTTTAAAAATGTATTTAAAGTTTTTTTCATTGATCTCCATTCATATATTTGACAGGTCTTTCTGTCAAGTGTATGAAGGGAGATTCCCTTCTGTGATCGGCTCCCCATGGCCCACGTAATCCCAGGGACGCTGCAAACTACCTGCGCCTCTGGGATACCTGGGCCCTGCGCACTTCAAGTTTGGTGAGGCCCAGGAGCGGAAGTGTGCGCGTCCCGGGAGCCCTCGGGTAAGGGCGCAGATTTTTCCAGATTGCAGGCCTCCCGCGGGCGGCCTGCGATCGGAAAATACGGGCCTTTATCTTTACATTCTGCCTTAAAGCAATGAATGCACTTTTGGTGAGCTGTGCAATTTGCATACAGTCATTAATAAACATTTCCACAAACATAACATTGTTTACGCTGTTCAAAGTTTTTAATGAAACCTCCTTGAAAACGATTCAAAAGATGGTGGTTTAAGAATGCATTTTGTTAAAAAAAAAATGGAATTTGACTTATTAAATCATTATAAATTAATGACCCCAATGTTATGGCCTACTTGGCATTTCAATACAGAACAGTATATCCTCTGACTCGCCATGAGAAACACCACAGGACATCTATTAGTCTTATTTTAAAATCTTGTATATGCACGCACTTCCTGTCCATAAACCTTACTTCCTGCTCTCAATTTTTGTGAGTGCATTTATGTCAGCCTTTAATATTAAAATGTAACATTTCATATTTAACCTTTCAATTGAGGAAAAAAGAAAAATCCATTGTCGATAAATCCTATCTGTTTCGTTAGCAAGAGGGAAGACGCCACAGCTAATTGTAACATTTGCATATTGAATTATCATTGGCCTGCAGGCATCTGTAAGGACTACTATTGTTTTGAAGACCAAGGCTAGGGGTCCTAACGCCATCTTTTCCCCACTGTACTGATCGATAAGGTCCCACATAAGAGATTAGCATGCAAAATTAAGGCACATGGGATTGGGGGCAAGGTATTGACTTGGATAGAGAACTGGTTGGCGGACAGAAAGCAAAGAGTTGGAATAATCGGGTTGTTTTCCGAGTGGCAGGCAGTGACTAGTGGGGTACCGCAAGGATCGGTCCTAGGACCCCAGCTGTTCACAATATATATTAATGATCTGGACGAGGGAATTGGATGTAATATCTCCAAATTTGCAGATGAGACAAAGCTGGGTGGGAGGGTAAGCTGTGAGGAGGATGTCGTGAAACTCCAGTACGATTTGGACAGGTTGGGTGATTGGGCGGAAACATGGCAAATGCACTATAATGTGGATAAATGTGAGGTTATCCACTTTGGTGGCAAAAACAGGAAGGCAGATTATTATTTGAATGGCAATAGATTGGGAGAAGGGGAAGTGCAAAGAGACCTGGGTGTTATTGTGCACCAGTCGCTGAATGTAAGCATGCAGGCGGTTAAGAAGGCAAATGGTATGTTGGCCTTCGTAGCAAGAGGGTTCGAGTACAGGAACAAGGATGTCTTGCTGCAGTTGTACAGGGCCTTGGTGAGACCGTACCTTGAGTATTGTGTGCAGTTTTGGTCACCTTACCTGAGGAAGGACGTTCTTGCCATGGAGGGAGTGCAGCGAAGATTCACCAGGCTGATACCTGGGATGGCAGGAATGACGTATGAGGAGAGATTGTGTCGATTGGGCTTATACTCACTGGAGTTTAGAAGATTGAGAGGGGATCTCATCGAAACCTATAAAATTCTGTCAGGTCTGGACAGACTGAATGCAGGAAGGACGTTTCTGATGGCCGGGGAGTCCAGAACCAGGGGTCATAGTCTAAGGATAAGGGATAAGCCATTTAGGACTGAAATGAGGAGGAATATCTTCACCCAGAGAGTGGTGAACCTGTGGAATTCTCTGCCACAGAGGGCGGTGGAGGCCAGTTCATTAAATATATTCAAGAAAGAATTGGATATATTTCTTGAGGCTAAAGGGATATGGGGAGAAGGCAGGGACAGGGTACTGAATTTAGATGATCAGCCATGATCTCGTTGAATGGCGGAGCAGGCTCGAAGGGCCGAATGGCCTACTCCTGCTCCTACCTTCTATGTTTCTATGTATCACAGACCTAATGCTTAAATAAAGAGTTAAACTGTAATACTCCGTTGTCCTGCAATTTATTATTTTTTTACAAAGTGTGCAAAACAAGACCGTGGTGTCAGAACAGGGATTGAAAATGGACATCGTTGGAGCTCCCTTGCCTCGAATGGATTGGGGATCTTTGAACTTACCTGTAGAATGGTGCAAGTTCAAGCAACACGTGGAGTTGATGTTCTCGGGTCCGCTGAAAAGCAAAGGGGAGGAAGAAAGATGCAGCTACCTACTCCTGTGGATCGGAGAAAAAGGGAGAGACATTTTTAACACATGGTCTCTCACCGCGGATGAAGCAATAAGTTATTTTGACCGTTTTGAATCATACATGATGCCCAAGACAAATGATATTTGATAGGTACAAGTTTCAGGAGAAAGTACAAGGAGCTAGTGAGTCGTTTGAACAGTTCGTGACTGAGTTAAAACTGCTGGTAAAAGACTGTGAATATGCAGATAAAGATGAGATGGTCAGAGACTGCATCGTGTTTGGAATACATTCAGCTAAAGTGAGAGAGAAACTTTTGAATGTTGGGTCCGGGCTAACGCTGGACAAAGCTATGGACATAGCTAGATCGCACGAGATAGCCCAAGCACAGTTGAAAACCATAACCGGCACCACGAGCAGCTCACGTGAACAGACAGTGCACGCAGTTAATAGACGCACGCCAAAGAACACCGCCCAGGGAGCGTGTTTCAGAACAGAAAGAACAGAGTTCTAAAAATGAGTGTAACAGACATAAAACGCTTCAAAAACTGTGGATATTGTGGAAACAACATGCATGGGGAAAAGGAGCACTGCCCTGCCAAAGGAAGGCAATGTGGTAAATGGAACCACTTGCTAAAGTTTGCAGGACTGTTTTTGGAAAGCAGTACACACAGTGAGTGACAGCCAAATGCCAGATAGAGAGCCAAATGCAGAGGAACTGTTTATTGATTCTGTGTCACAGAAAAAACTGATTTCAGAGACTGAGCAAGCATTTGCCGATATTGAGATAGGAAAACGGGGCACAGAGCTTAGGCTAAACTAGACACTGGAGCTCGGGTTAATGCAATTCCTCTGAGTGAGTATCACAGCTTGAAGGATGAGTGTGAGCTACAGCCCACCTCACGCAGACTGACCAGCTATGGGGGTGAGCAGCTCATTGTAGAAGGCACATGCGTGATGAAATGCAAGTACAAAGAAAGCGACATGATGTTGGACCTTTACATTGTTGACACTCGAGCACCGCCAGTGCTAGGTCTAAAGGTATGTTTAGACATGGACCTCGTCAAGCTAGTGCTATCATTGACAGCACCAGTTGAGAAGCAGTCATGGTGGAGTTTGCTGACATTTTCAAAGGAATCGGACTATTCCCAGGTGAATGCACTATTCACCTTGACCCAGCAGCAACCCCTGTGGTTTGCCCACCGAGAAGGACACACCTTGCTCTACATAGTCGCCTGAAGGAGGAGCTGCAGAGCATGGAGAATACAGAAATCATCGTCCAGGAATCAGAACCGACAGAGTGGGTCAACGCATTAGTAGTGGTTGAGAAACCACGTACAGGCAAGCTCAGAGTCTGTCTCGACCCCAGAGATTTGAACAAGGCTATCAAACGCCCTCACTACCCTCTACCAACACTAGATGACATCACACCCAAGCTAGTGGGAGCACGTTACTTCAGTGTAATGGATGCACGATCAGGATACTGGACTATCAAGCTCACGGAAGAGTCATCTAAGCTAACAACGTTCAACACACCATTTGGACGCTACCGATTTCTGCGTTTACCATTTGGTCTTATCTCCGCTCAGGATAAATTCCAGCGGAAGATCAACAAAACCTATGAAAGCCTCGACGGAGTAGTCGCAATCGTAGACGACATCCTCATCTATGGCAGGAATAGAGAGGAACATGACAGGAACCTCCGTGCGATGCTACAAAGATCACGGGAGAAAGGTATCCGGTTCAACCCCGAGAAAAGCATATTCGGATCCACCGAGATCAGTTATTTTGGGCATCGCCTCTCAACTGATGGCATTAAGCCAGATCCAGAGAAAATCTCCGCCATCAAGAAGATGGAGCCGCCAAAGAACCGCGCAGAGCTAGAGACAGTACTAGGCATGGTTAACTACTTAGCCAAGTTTGCCCTAAGCCTCTCCGAAATCAACGCACCCATGCGTCAGTTGCTCAAACATTCCAATGAGTTCCTGTGGGACAAACAACATGACACAGCATTTCAGAAAATGAAAGACCTAATCACCAGAGAACCAGGATCAGTTCTTGCCTACTTCGACCCCAACAAAGAGCTCGGACTACAAGTGGACGCGTCAAAGTACGGACTAGGCGCAGTATTACTGCAAGAAGGAAAGCCCATCGGCTACGCTTCCAGATCTCTCACAGACAGTGAAATCAACTATGCTCAAATTGAGAAAGAGCTATATGCAATTCTGTTTGGATGTAAGCGTTTCCACCAGTACGTCTACGGCCGACAAGTCATTGTGGAATCCAACCACAAGCCCCTCAAGTCAATCATGAGGAAACCACTAGCTGCAGCCCCACCAAGGCTACAGAGAATGATCTTTCAGCTACAGAAGTACGACTTCACAATCATTCACCATCCAGGCAAAGACATTCCTGTCGCAGACACGCTCGCCAGAAAGTCTCTTAGCTACCAGGACAGCAGCCTCAGTGAAGGCATGGATGTGCAGGTGCACATGGTGTACAACAGCTTACCTGTGAGTGACTCAAAACTGAAGGAGATCCGAGCAGGATCAGAGAAAGATGCACAACTCACACTGCTGAGCAAAGTCATACATGAAGGATGGCCTGAGGAAAGGAGGAAATGCCCTCAGAGCGTATCTGAATTCTGGAACCACAGAGACGAACTGTCACAAATCAACGGAATCGTCTTCAAAGGGGAGAAAATCATCATTCCTACCAGTCTGAGAAGAGATGTTGACAAAAATTCATGCTGGACATATGGGCATGGAAAAATGCAAACAAAGAGCACGTGACATTATGTTTTGGCCTGGAATGTGCAAACACATTGAGGACATTGTCAGAAAATGTTCCATTTGTCTAGAACGCCGCCCATCAAATGTCAAAGAGCCCATGATACCTCACCGTATCCCAGACAGACCCTGGCAGGTCGCGGCAACAGATCTGTTCACATGGAACAACGAGGACTACATAGTGACTGTTGATTACTGCAGCAGATTTTTTGAACTGGACAAGCTTCACAGCACCACATCTGCAGCTCTGATCCACAAGCTAAAGGCAGCCTTTGCCAGGCATGGCATTGTAGAGACTTTAGTCTCAGACAATGCCCCCCAATACAAATCAAAAGAGTTCGAGTCGTTTGCCAAAGCATGGGATTTCACACATGTCACATCAAGCCCACATTATCCTCAAAGTAATGGCCTTGCTGAAAAAACTGTCCAGATTGCAAAAACACTCATGGACAAAGCCAAAGCGGACAAAAGAGGCCCCTACATCAGTCGCCTTGAGTACCGCAACACTCCGGTTGACAACTTCAAGTCACCAGCGCAGCTGTTGATGAGCCACAGACTTCGCTCAATCCTTCCAAGCACCAACCAGCAGCTGCAGCCAGAGATCGTCAGCTGCAAGCCAGTGCATGCAAAACGTGTACAGAGACAGCAACACCAAAAGAGATACTATGACAAGTCAGCTAGAATACTGCCGCCGCTGCACAATGGAGAATCCGTCAGAATCCAGGAGCATGATTACTGGAAGCCAGCAGTCGTCATCCAGCCAGCTGACACTGAGCGATCGTATCACGTCTGCACCCCAGAAGGACAGGTGTACCGCCGCAATCGCCGGCACCTCCTGAACACCAAGGAACAACACCGTCATTCTGACGAGAGGATCAGTTCAACAGAGTGTGATGAACAGAGCAATACACAAAACATATCATACTTACCTGAACCTAAACCTGAACCTGAATTGTTGACTGATTCAGGAGCATGCTGAGTTTCATACCACACAAGGTCGGGACGAGAGGTCAAGCCTAGAGTTATCCTCCACTTGTGAACTGTCAAAGCTGTAGGCGGATCGCTGCCCTAAAAAAAAACTGTACATGGTTATTGAAATGTTGAGATGTTTTCAGTGCTAGTTAAATGCTGAGTTTACTTATGTTTATGCTACCGAGAACATTATGTAGAAGAAAGGTTTAAAAGTAATGCATAACATTTTTAAAAAAAAGAAATGGGATGTAACATTTGCATATTGAATTATCATTGGCCCGCAGGCATCTGTAAGGAATACCTATTATATTTACGTGATCACACGCTGAGCTGTCATTGGCCTGCATCTGTAAGGACTACTATTGTTTTGAAGACCCAGGCAAGGGGTCCTAACGCCATCTTTTCCCCACTACTGTTATGAGTAAGATCACAGACCTAATGCTTAAAGAAAGAGTTAAACTGTAATACTCCGTTGTCCTGCAATTTATTATTTTTGTACAAAGTGTGCAAAACAAGACACTAATCACAGCTGCCTTGTTTCACTGAGCACCTGATGATAGAAATGTTGTCAATGTTTTAAATGCTACTTGCCTGAAATAAATCTTTGAGAAATAATTTCTTTGAAAGCCTTTTGCAATTAACAAATAAACTCTCAAGTTCTCACTGGATGAAGTGACAATCTTCTGTATCATCTCATAACCTACTAATTCATGCTGGGAAATTCTACCACCTGCACATGCTTACACTGCACAGCTGCGATTGGAGGCTCTGTGCAAATTTTCAGAGGTAAACATTTCCAGTTGAAGCCTAGGCTTTTGAGAGAGGCTGGCGACTTGCTTGTTGAAGTAAAAACTTTAAGAAAGACATTAAAAAGACAATTTAATGGGGAATCTAATCATGTTATTGTGAAATACGTAACTTTTCAAATTTTGCCTTTAAAAAAAATGTATTATGTAAATTATAAATTTATATTACTGAAAAAAGAAATTGTGGACAAAAAGGTTTCCAAAAGCAGTTTGAATAATTGTTTGGTCTAATCAACAACCTGTGACGGGCAACTGTTTACATGGGGAAATTCCATTATAAAATGTTTACATAGACCGTTTCAATGAGTTGACCCTGCCGTTGCTGGCACCACATCTGATAGCGCAGTGGCTGCCAGCTGCTGCCCACGAACTGGTACTTCAGCCCTTTGAGTGGGCCAGCTTGGTGATTGAACGGATGTGCCATAGCCCTGAGAGACAGTTAGCTAATCTGTCCTCCCTCCTACAATGCCCCAGCTGCTGGGCATTCCTCCAGGATGACCAGGGATCTGTGTTGGAATGGACTGTTGTCCACCACTGAGAAATCTGAGCCACAGTATCGAAGTTCTCTCAGTCCACTCCCCCCAACCAGCCCAATACAGAACTGGAATCTAAGGTCACAGTGGTCTGAGTATTTGAGAGAAAGTGTTGTTTGGACTTCTGCTCTTAAGACTTTCTTGCAGATGGCTGTGGACTTGCAGATTTATGCTCCACTACTAAACTTGTGCTGTTCCTATATTTCTGTAGGTTATTCAGCATAGCTTGTATGGTCTGCATATTCTCAAAAGACTTCATGAAGACTTTTTGGTTATCTATAGACAGGCTCTGTCAATCACCAATCTTTTCCTTGTGCAGCTGAGGAATGTCTAGGGCTGGCCCTGTGATCATTTGGTTTTGGATACTCCATAATAGGAAGGATATATGAGCAATAGAAAAGCTGTAGTGTAGATTCTTCTTCTTTCTTCTTGGGCAATCCCTCGGAACCGAGGATGACTTGCTTCCACATTAAAAATGAGTTCGCAGGTGACTGATTAGTCCAATGCGGGACCTACAGTCTCTGTCACAGGTGGGGCTGACGGTGGTTGAAGGGGTGCGTGGGTGGGGTGCTTGGGTTGACGTGCGCTCCTTGCGCTGCCTGTGCTTGGCTTCCACTTGCTCCCGGCGAAGAGACTCGAGGTGTTTGGCGCCTTCCCGGATGCTGCTCCTCCATGTTGTGCGGTCTTGGGCCAGGGATTCCCAGGTGTCGGTGGGGATGTTACACTTTTTCAAGGAGGCTTTGAGGGTGTCCTTGAAGCGCTTCCTCTGCCCACCTGGGGCTCTCTTGCCGTGCTGTAGCTCCGAGTAGAGCGCTTGTTTTGGGAGTCTCGTATCGGGCATGCGGAGCTGATTGAGCGTGGTCAGAGCTTTGATGCTGGGGATGTTGGCCTGAGCAAGAACACTGATGATTCACAAGGATTTTAACAGGGATTTGGGGGAATGGGAGGATGGCGGGTGTTACTGTTTTGAAGAGAGACTTGAGAAGTTAGGGCTTGTTTTTACGAGAATTGCGAAGGTTACGAAGAGACCTGATGGATGTATTCAAGATTATGAAGGGTTATAACAAAATAAATAGTGATTGTTTACACTGGTTGGCAACATGGTAACAAAAGGGCACACATTTAAGATAATCAGAAAGATAATTCTTAACAAAGCATGGTTAGAATGTGGAATTCTCTTGCATGAGCCATTGTTCAAATAGAGTCCATAAATTATTTTAAATCAAGATAGATAGTTCCTTGAAAAAGAGGAATATTAAAGGGGATGAAGAATGAGTAGGAGAGTGGAATTGGACTAGGTGGCTCAAGTGGAGAAAAACACTAGCACAGACTTGATAGGCCAAATGGCCATGTGCTGTAACATTCTAGGATTCAGATGAGCAGTAAAACATTTTCTCTAACAGAGATATGTGAAGCTAGCCTTGTGCCAATTTCAAACCAGTAACGTAATGACTGTTAAAACATTCAACACTCCGCTTCTGTAAACCAGCAAAATAGATATCGTTATTAAAACAGAATTATGATGGAGATGTTTCCAGCTAGCTAATATTTGTGTATCTCGTAGCTTTTCAATTGTGTGGGAGTTGTGGGAGCCTACAGACAGTACTAAATTAAAACACAATTATCAGTAATGTGTAAGCATAATTTATGATAGTTTGTCAAAAGTGTCTGTCATGTTAACATTAAAATAGTCAAACGATGGAAAAATTGGTTCTATGAAGAAAATTTGATGTCCTGGCATGTCTGAATTGTTTGAGAACATTGTAATAAAATGTGTAGTAATTCTCTAAGCTTTGCAATAATGAATGTTTTGTTCAATTCATGCTTTTTCGAATAGCAACAGAAATTGCTGGAAACACTCAGCAGGTCAGGCAGCATCGCAGAGAGAGAAACAGAGTTAACGTTTCAGGTTGATGACCCTTTGTCAGAACTGGAAAAGGTTAGAGAAGTAACAGGTTTTTAAGCAAGTGTAGGGGCAGAGAAAGGGAGGAGGGGAGAAAAGAACAAAGGGGAAGGGCTGTGATAGGCTGGAAGGCAGGAGAGATTAAAAGACAAAAGGGATGATGGTGCAAGGCAAAAGGAGATGGTAATGAAACAAGTTATCTGAACGGCAATAGAAGGGGAAAAGGGGAAGTGCAATGAGACCTGGGTGTCCTTGTGCACCAGTCGCTGAAGGTAAGCATGCAGGTGCAGCAGGCGGTTAAGAAGGCAAATGGTATGTTGGCCTTCATAGCGAGAGGATTCGAGTACAGGAATAAGGATGTCTTGCTGCAGTTGTACAGGGCCTTAGTGAGACCACACCTTGAGTATTGTGTGCAGTTTTGGTCACCTTATCTGAGGAAGGATGTTCTTGCCATGGAGGGAGTGCAGCGAAGATTCACCAGACTGATACCTGGGATGGCAGGAATGACGTATGAGGAGAGATTGGGTCGATTAGGCTTATATTCGCTAGAACTTAGAAGAATGAGAGGGGATCTCATTGAAACTTATAAAATTCTAACAGGACTAGACAGACTAGATGCAGGAAGGATGTTCCCGATGGCGGGGGAGTCCAGAACCAGGGGTCACAGTCTAAAGGTAAGGGGTAAGCCTTTTAGGACAGAGATGAGGAGGAATTTCTTCACCCAGAGAGTGGTGAACCTGTGGAATTCTCTACCACAGAAAGCAGTTGAGGCCAATTCATTAAATATATTCAAGAAGGAGTTAGATATATTTCTTAAGGCTAAAGGGATCAAGGGATATGGGGAGAAAGCAAGGACAAGGTACTGAATTTGGATGATCAGCCATGATCTCGTTAAATGGCGGAACAGACTCGAGGGGCCGAATGGCCTACTCCTGCACCTATCTTTTGCGTAAAAGATGACTCATGACACAGTGTAAATGGCAATGGCAGAATCAACAGGCAAAAAAGGAAAAAAAAAATATAAGGGCAGAGGTTATAGTCTGAAATTGTTGAACTCTGTGTCCAGAAGGCTGTGAAGTGCCTAATCAAAAGATGAGGTGCTGTTAGTCATAGATCATAGAGTTTTACAGCACAGAAAGAGGCCCTTCGGCCCATCGTGTCTGCGCCGCCCATCCATCCCTGTCCAGTCTAATCCCATTTTCCAGCATTTGGTCCATAGCCTTGTATGCAATGGCATTTCAAGTGCTCATCCAAATGCTTCTTGAATGTTGTGAGGGTTCCTGCCTCTACCACCCTTTCAGACAGTGAGTTCCACATTCCAACCACCCTCTGGGTGAAGAAGTTCCTCCTCAAATCCCCTCTAAATCTCCTGCCCCTTACCCTGAATCTATGCCCCCTTGTTATTGACCCCCCTACTAAGGGGAAAAGTTCCTCTTTGTCTACCCTATCTATGCCCCTCATCATTTTGTACACCTCAATCAGGTCCCCCCTCAGCCTTCTTTGCTCCAAGGAAAACAACCCCAGCCTGTCCAGCCTCTCTTCATAGCTGAGGCGCTCCATCCCAGGTAACATCCTGGTGAATCTTCTCTGCACCCTCTCCAAAGCAATCACATCCTTCCTATAGTGAGGCGACCAGAACTGCACACAGTACTCCAGCTGTGGCCTCACCAGCGTTTTGTACAGCTCCATCATAACCTCCCTGCTCTTATATTCTATGCCTCGGCTAAATGAAGGCAAGTATCCCATATGCCTTTTTAACCACCTTATCTACCTGTTCCGCTGCCTTCAGGGATCTATGTACATGTACACCAAGGTCCCTCTGACCCTCTGTACTTCCTAGGGTCCTACCACTCATTGTGTATTCCCTTGCCTTATTTGTCCGTCCAAAATGCATCACCTCGCACTTTTCAGGGTTAAATTCCATTTGCCACTTTTCCGCCCATCTGACCAACCCGTTTATATCGTCCTGTAGCCTGAGGCTTTCCTCCTCGCAATTGACCACCCCACCAATTTTCGTGTCATCTGCGAACTTACTGATCATACCTTTTACATTCTCATCCAAATCATTTATGTAGATCACAAACAACAAGGGACCCAGCACCGATCCCTGAGGTACCCCACTGGACACAGGCTTCCAGTCACAAAAGCAACCTTCGACCATCCCCCTCTGCCTCCTGCCACTCAGCCAGTTTAGGATCCAACGCGCCAAGGCACCCTGGATCCCATGGGCTCTTACCTTCTTGACCAGTCTCCTATGCGGGACTTTGTCAAAAGCTTTACTGAAGTCCATGTAAACCACATCCACAGCATTTCCCTCATCCACCCCCCTAGTCACCCCCTCGAAAAATTCAATCAGGTTTGTCAGACATGATTTACCCTTGACAAAGCCATGCTGACTATCCCCGATTAATCCTTGCCTCTCCAAGTGGAGACTAATTTTGTCCCTCAGAATTTTTTCCAATAATTTCCCTACCACAGATGTTAGGCTCACTGGCCTGTAATTCCCTGGTTTATCCCTGCTACCCTTCTTGAATAATGGTACTACGTTAGCTGTTCTCCAGTCCTCTGGTACATCCCCTGTGGCCAGAGAGGTTCTGAAAATTTGTGTCAGAGCCCCTGCAATCTCCTCCTTTGCCTCCCACAGCAGCCTGGGATACATCTCGTCCGGGCCTGGGGATTTATCCTCTTTTTGGCCTGCTAAAACCGCTAGCACCTCCTCCCTCTCGATGCTAATATGTTCAAGTATGTCACAGTCCCCTTGCCCGATTTCTATGTCTGCATCGTCTTTCTCCATAGTGAACACAGATGCAAAAAATTCATTTAAAACCCCGCCTACCTCATCTGGCTCTACACACAGATTGCCACTTTGGTCCCTAATGGGCCCTACCCTTTCCCTGGTTATCCTCTTGCCCTTAATATACTTATAAAACATCTTAGGATTTTCCTTTATTTTGCTCGCCAGTGTTATTTCATGGCCCCTCCTCGCCCTCCTAATTTCTTTTTTAAGTATGCCCCTGCACTTTTTATACTCCTCTAGGGCTTCTTCCGTCTTTAGTCTTTTGTAACTGCCAAAAGCCCCCCTTTTATTCCTAATGCATTTTTGTATATCCCTTGTCATCCAAGGTTCCCTTTGCTTGTTGGTCCCACCCTTGACCTTTACAGGAACATGTTGGCGTTGTACTCTCTCTATTTCCCTTCTGAGAGTCTCCCACTGTTTTGATGTGGATTTTCCTATAAGCAGCTGCTCCCAGTCCACTTTGGCCAGATCCTGCCTTATCATATTAAAATTGGCCTTCCCCCAATTTAGAACCCTTATTTCCGGGCCGTCTTTGTCTTTTTCCATGACCACCTTAAATCTCACCGAATTATGGTCACTGTCGCCAAAATGCTCTCCTACTGACACTTCCACCACTTGCCCGGCTACATTCCCCAGAATTAGGTCCAGTACCGCCCCCTCTCTTGTAGGACTTTCTACATGTTGGCTCAAAAAGCTCTCCTGGATGCACTTTAAGAATTCTGCACCCTCTAAGCCTTTCACACTCTGACTATCCCAATTTATATTGGGGAAGTTGAAATCCCCCACTATTATTACCCTATTATTTGCACATTCCTCTGAGATTTGCCTACATATCTGTTCCTCTATCTCCCCCTGACTGTTTGGGGGCCTATAGTACACTCCCAGCAAAGTGCTTGCCCCCTTTTTGTTTTTAAGTTCTACCCATATGGCCTCATTAGAGGAACCCGCTAATATATCATCCCTCCTTACAGCAGTAATTGACTCCTTAATTAATATTGCAACACCCCCTCCCCTTTTACACCCCCCTCTGTCTCGCCTGAAGATTCTATACCCCGGAATATTGAGCTGCCAGTCCTGACCCTCCCTCAACCATGTCTCCGTGATAGCAACAATATCGTACTCCCATGTGTTCAACAACAACTTCAGTTCATCCACCTTATTTGCAAGACTCCTTGCATTAAAATAAATGCCTTCCAGCCCTGCCATATTCTCTTTTGCCTTCACATATTTGCTCTGCCTTCCCAGCTGACTTGTTTTTCCCTCTGTATTTGGCTGTAAATCACCCCCTACTATAGCTCCACTCTGTACCCCATCCCCCTGCCAAGTTAGTTTAAACCCCCCCCCAGCAGTGCTAGCAAACCTCCCCGCAAGGATATTGGTTCCCCTCTGGTTCAGGTGTAAACCATCCGACTTGTACAAGTCCCACCTTTTCCAGAAGCAGACCCAGTGATCCAGGAAACTAAAGCCCTCCCTCCTGCACCATCCCTTTAGCCACGCATTCATCTGTTCTATCTTCCTATTCCTATACTCACTAGCACGTGGCACCGGGAGTAATCCAGAGATTACAACCCTTGAGGTCCTGCTCCTTAATCCTTCACCTAGCTCCCTAAATTCTTGCTGCAGGACCTCATCCCTCTTTTTACCTATGTCGTTGGTACCAATGTGGACCACGACCACTGGCTGTTCACCCTCCCCCTCCAGAATGCCCTGCAGCCGCTCAGTGACATCCTTGACCCTGGCACCAGGGAGGCAACAAACCATCCTGGATTCACGTCTACGGCCACAGAAACGCCTATCTGTTCCCCTTACTATAGAATCCCCTACCACTATTGCTCTCCCGCTCTTTTTCCCCCCTTCCTGGGCAGCAGGAGCACCCCCAGTGCCAGGAAGTTGGCTGCTGCTGCCTTCCCCTGGTGAGTCATCCCCCTCAACAGTATCCAAAGCGGAATACTTGTTTGAAAGGGGGATGTCCGCAGGGGTTCCCTGCACTACCTGCCTGCCTTTGTTGCTCCGCCTGATGGTCACCCCCTGTGCTGCCCTACCCTGAGGCGTGAACAACTCGCTAAACGTGCTATCCACGAGCCTCTCAGCATCGCGCATGCTCCAAAATTCATCCACCCGCAGCTCGAGCGCCACAATGCGGTCTACAAGTAGCTGCAGCTGGATGCATTTCCTGCACACATGGTCGTCAGGGACACTGGCAGCATCCCTGACTTCCCACATGGAGCAAGAGGAGCAGAACCCGGGTCTGAGCTCTCCTGCCATGACTTACTCCTTTAATTAATTTAAAAATTTATTCAATACCCCAGTTACAGGTATACTCTAGGGCGCTTTATTTACCAACTGTCCCCACTACACCACAGAAATTTAACACCACAGAATTCAAGCTTGTATTGAAAAGAGAGAAATACTCACCAACCAATCACTTACCTGCTCCCTGGTGACGTCACATTTGGATTACTTTTTACCTCTCTCCTGGAACCTGGATTGGTCGGGCCTCGGTGCCTCTGACTGCTCCCTCTTATACTCAGCCGCCTCGAGCTTACGTTGAGCTTCATTGGAACAGTGCAAGAGGCCGAGGACAGAGACATAGAAACATAGAAGATAGGAGCAGGAGTAGAGAGGTCAGAGTGGGCGTGGAGCGGAGAATTGAAGTGACAGGCGACCGGAAGCTCGGGGTCCCCCTTACGGACTGAACGGAGGTGTTCCACAAAGCGGTCACCCAATCTGCGTTTGATCTCCAATGTAGAGGAGACCGCATCATGAGCAGCGAATACAGTATACTAAATTGCAAGAAGTACAAGTAAATCGCTGTTTCACCTGGAAGGAGAGTTTGGGGCCCTAGACAGTGGGAAGGGAGGAGGTGAAAGAGCAGGTGTTGCATCTCCTGCGTTTGCACGGGAAGGTGCTGTGGGAAGGGAAAGGAGTGTTGCGAGTGATAGAGGAGTGGACCAGGGTGTCGTGGAGGAAGCGGTCCCTTTGGAATGCTGAAAGGGGAGGGGAAGATTTATTTGGTGGTGGGATCACGCTGGAGGTGGCAGAAGATGATCCGTTGAATGTGGAGGCTGGTGGGGTGAAAGGTGAGGACAAGGGGAACCCTGTCGTGGTTCTGGGAGGGAGGGGAAGGGGTGAGAGCAGAAGTGCGGGAAATGGAACGGACACGGTCAAGTGCTATGTCAACCACGGTAGAGGAGAATCCTCGGTTGAGGAAAAAGGAAGACATCGAGGAAGCACGAGTATGGAAGGTGGCATCTTCAGAACAGATGCGGCAGAGATGGAGAAACTGGGAGAATCGAATACACCTTACATGAAGCTGGTTGGGAGGAAGTGTAATCCAGGTAACTCTGGGAGTCGATGGGCTTATAGTGGATGTTTGTCGATAGCCTATCCCCAGAAATGGAGACAGAGAAGTCGAGGAAGGGAAGGGAAGGGAAGAGTCGGAGATGGATATTGTGAAGGTGAGGGAAGAGTGGAAATTGGAGGCATAGTGAATGAAAATTTTCTAGTTCAGGGCGAGAGCAGGAACTGGCACCAATACAGTCATCAATGTATCGGAAAAAGAGGTGAGAGAGGGGACCTGAGTAGGACTATAACAAAGAATGTTCCACATATCCCCCGAAAAGGCAGGCATAACTAGGGCCCATGTGGGTCCCATAGCAACACCTTTTATTTGGAGGAAGTGAGTGGAGTCAAAGGAGAAGTTGTTCAATGTGAGAACAAGTTCAGCCAGGCAGAGGAGGGTTGTGGTGGATGGGGACTGTTGGGCCTCTGTTCAAGGAAGAAGCTGAGCGCCCTCAGGTCCTCTTGGTGGGGGATGGAGGTGTAGATGAATTGGACTTCCATAGTGAAAAGGAGACAGTTGGGGCCTGGAAACTGTTAAAGTGGCAGAGGGCGTCAGAAGAGTCGTGAATGTAGGTGGGAAGAGACTGGACAAGGAGAAAAAATAGAGTCGAGATGGGAAGAAATCAGTTCCATGCGGCAAGAACAGGCTGAAATGATGGGTCTACCAGGGCAGTCCTATTTGTGGATCTTAGGAAGGAAGTAGAAGCGGGCTGTGCGGGGTTGGGGGTCTGTGAGGTTGACAGCCATGGAGGGAAAATCTCTAGAGGAGATGAGGTCAGTGACAGTCTTGGAAACAATGACTTGGATGATTGGTAGTGGGATCATGGTCCAGGGGGAAGTAGGAGGAGGTGTCAGAGTTGACGTTCAGCCTCCGCACGGTAGAGGTCGGTTCGTCGAACAACAACAGCACCACCCTTGTAAATAGGTTTAATGACAATGGGGTTGGATCGGAGAGAACAGAGTGCTGCAAGTTTAGAGGGAGGTCGGTAGGTTGGAGTTAGTGAGGGGAGCAGAGAAATTGAGACGACCGATGTCACGCCAGCAGTTTGAAAAAATTACAAAAATGCTTTTTGGAAGTTGCATCTATGCAGTCTAAAGCTCTTACACTGTATTACGTTGGCCCTCCTTTCCTTTTAGTGTAATTATAAGAAAGAAAAGCAAGTCTTTCTCGACCTCCGGACGCCCCAAAGCACTTTACAGTCAATTAAGTACTTTTGAAGTGTAGCCACTGCTGTAATGTAGGAAATGCAGTAGCCAATTTGCGCACAGCAAAGTCCCACAAACAGCAATGTGATAATGACCAGTTGATCTGTTTTTAATGATGGTGGCTGAGGGATAAACATTGGCCAGGGCAGCATTGGGCAGATAGCATTGAGTAATTACTTCAGTATCTTAACAGGATAGTCACTCATTTTAAAAAGCAGTACTCTATACAGTATTTGAATACTCAAGATTCTATGGAAAGCCAGCTTTAGTAGAACATAAAATGAAAACATATTCTCAGCATTAGCCCTGTAAAAAAATTTCCCATAATTTCTTGATCACACTTTTTTTCTCATTCCTTTATTTGCTGTTGGATTTAATATTGTTGAGCATTTTGAAGAATGCTGTAGAATTTTTTTGCAGTAAAAAGTTGGGTCAATGCAATTATTATGGTCATATATTCCTGGTGTATTTGAAGTATGCAAAAATTACATCTCTAGATCTCTTGAACCTTTCTTCAAAACTACAATTCATCATTTACAAAAATCCTTTTGCGGATGCCATGCAATTGAATATTTGAAGCCTGAAAAGAACGTTTTGTCCTGATTCCTGCCAATGGCAGAGAATATTTTATATACGATGTCAGCTAGCATGGGGACCAGAGGAAAGTTGAGTTTTCAGCAGCAATGTTCCCTGGAGTTATTTTTTGGTGCACGGGCCCTATAACTGGTTGCGTGGCCCATTCAATTTTTCACACATGCATGGTTATTTCCTTTGTAATGCCAGCGAGTGACCTGTGCGGGACCTCCAGACCGCTGCACTTCCACGCAGCTCAGTGGGAACGTTGGTCAGCAGTTTAGTGGGAATGGTCAAGAGATCAGGTGTTGGGTCTCATGGTAAGGTGAAATAGAGAAGTGCGAGGTTATACCTATCCGGAAAGGATTAACAGACGCTGTCTCCTCTTGAAAAGAGAAGACTGAGGGGTGACCTAATAGTTCTTTAAAATAATGAAAGGCTTTGATCGAGTAGACACAGAGAAGGCCACTTGAGGAAGGGCAAAACTACAGGCCATCAATATAAGATAGTCAAGAAATCAAAAAGGGAATTCAGAAGAAACTTCTTTACCCAGAGGGTGGTGAGAATGTGGAACTTGCTACCACAGGGCGTGGTTGAGGCGAATAGTATAGATGCATTTAAGGGACGGTTAGATAAGCATATGAAGGGGGAGGAAATAGAGGGTTATGCTGATAGATTTAGATGAGGAAAGACAGGAGGAGGCTTGAGTGGAGCATAAATGCTGGCATGGACTGGTTGGGCCAAATGGCTGTTTGCTGTGCTGTATATCCAATGTAATCCTATGTGAGTTTGGATTGGTGGGCTGGGGGAAGGTGGATGGGGTAGAGGCAGCTAAGCAGATGGTCTCAATCTTGGTGACAAAGAAGTCAATGAGCTCCTCGCACTTGTTGGTGGGGGTAGGGGAGAATGGTTTAAGGAGACAGTTTGTAGTGAGAGAAGGAGCCAGGGTTATCTTTGAATTTCAGGATGCAGTTCTGGCAGAGGGGAGCAAGGCTCGATGGTGCTTAATGTAGTCCAGATCTGGCAATGGATGGCTAAACCAGTTCTGCGCCTTGTGCATTCAAGTCTGCACCCCTTGGTCTTAAAGGTGTTAAGATGAGAGCCATACCAGGGGCAACGACCAGAGTGGGGGAGTGTAAGGGTTTTACAGGGGACAAGGGTATCAAAGGTGGGGGTGAGAGAATGATTGAGCAGATCGCCAGCTGTAGAGATATTGTGGCAAATGGAGGGCCAAAGGCTAAACAGTTGGGAGTTTAAAAGTGCAGTTATAAGTGACATAGGGGAAAGTTTATTTCCAGGGCGGTTGCAGAATGAAGTGGACATCAAGATGGAAATGCAAACATTCGAGCAGAGGACTCATTGAGCAACACCACGGGAGATCTACGAGTAGTTCAAAAACCAATAACTGAAATTTTGTGTTAAAAAAATAGTCCAGGGTAAAATTTCACACTGGTTTTATTCTGGAGTTTGAATATAAGCAAAATTAAAACACCTGTCATCTTTGTTTGAATCTTGACTGAAAACGACAAGTTGGCAGTGGGGCTGTGGTGGGTGGCAGGCGGGGAAAGAGATGTAAAAGTAGCCAAAGCTGATTTGTGTGGCTGGAATATTAAATCAACAGGAAAATGGGCAGCTCATAATCAATAACCATCCAAAATTGTTTTTAAAGGAAAAGATTAAACTATTTTTAGTATGTATACTCGAGAATAAAGCCATATCTGAGCCTTCACCTAAAGTATCATTCCAGCCATGCTTTCCTTCCCTTTTCATGTTCTTGTAGAAAAAATAATTCAAGATGTTAAGCTTATGACTAAACTTGGTCTTGAGAACTTTGAATGCTTTAGGTGCCAGAAAAACTTCAAAAATAAATGTAAAAAATGCTGGAACACTGATTTAATTTAAAAATCTGTTTTTCTTTCAGTTTTCACCTGGCAGCCACAAAGGGACAGGTGGACTGTTTGGGAGCGATGCTCACTCATGGTGTTGATCTAACTGTACCTGATGGCTCAGGTAAGCAATTTACTGCTGACACATGGTACAAGTGTTATAGAAAATTTAAATATTTTGTTATAAATTATTGGATTACACTATAAAGGATTTTTGAAACATTAAGATTTTACAGACAGAAATTTCTCAGATGGGTTCTCACCTCTTCCACTAAACACCGTTTAAATCACTTCAGTTCGGTTTCCACCTTGCCCACAGTACCAAGATAGTCCTGATAAAAGTCGCTACTGTTCTTCTTTGTTCTCGTTAATCTCTAACATTTGATATCGTTGATGACACTATCCTCTACTGCCTCTCCTCATAGAATCATAGAAAGTTACAGCACGGAAGGAGGCCATTTCGGCCCATCATGTCCGCGCTGGCCAACAAAGAGCTATCCAGCCTAATTCCACTTCCCAGCTCTTGGTCCGTGGCCCTGCAGGTTAGAGCATCCCAAGTGTACATCCAAGTACCTTTTTAAACATGGTTAGGGTTCCTGCCTCTACCACCCTTTCAGGCAGCCCTTTCAGCGAGTTCCAGACCCCCACAACCCTCTGGGTGAAGAAATTTCCCCTGAAATCCCCTCTAAACCTTGCACCAATTACTTTAAATCTGTGCCCCCTGGTTTTTGACCCCTCTGCAAAGGGAAATAGGTCCTTTCTATCCACTTTATCTATGCCCCTCATAATTTTATACACCTCAATAAGTTCTCCCCTCAGCCTCCTCTGTTCCAAGGAAAACAGACCCAGCCTATCCAGTCTTTCCTCATAGCTAAGATTCTCTACTCCCGGCAACATCCTTGTAAATCTCCTCTGTACCCTCTCTAGTGCAATCACATCTTTCCTGTAATGTCGTGACCAGAACTGCACGCAGTACTCTAGCTGAGGCCTAACTTGTGTTTTATACAGTTGAAGTATAACCCACCTGCTCTTTTATTAGCCGTGGCATAGAATACAAGTATTCCGTATGCCTTCTTAACATCCTTATCTACTTGGCCTGCTACCTTCAGGGATCTGTGGACATGCACTCCAAGGTCCCTTTGTTCCTCTACACTGCTCAGTGTCCTACCATTTAATGTGTATTCCCTTTCCTTGTTAGCCCTCCCCAAATGCATTACCTCACATTTCTCCGGATTGAATTCCATTTGCCACTGTTCTGCCCACCTGACCAATTTATTGCTATTTTCCTGCAGTCTACAGCTTCCTTCAGTATCAACCACACATCCGATTTTAGTATCATCTACAAACTTCTTAATCATACCCACTATATTCAAATCTAGATCACTGATATATACCACAAAAAGCAAGGGACCTATAACTGAGCCCTGCGGAACCCCACTGGAAACAGCCTTCCAGTCACAAAAACACCCACCAACCATTACCCTCTGCTTCCTGTCTCCGAGCCAGTTTTGAATCCAACTTGACACTTTGCCCAGAATCCCATGGGCTTTTAACTTCGTGACCAGTCTGCCATGTGGAACCATATCAAAAACCATGCTAAAGTCCATATACACTACATCGAACACACTACTCTCATCAACCCTCCTTGTTCCTCCTCAAAAAATTCAATCAAGTTTGTCAGACATGACTTTCCCTTAACAAATCCGTGCTGACTATCCTTGATTAATCCGTGTCTTTCTAAATGAAGATTTATCCTGTCCTTCAGAATTCTTTCCAATAATTTTCCCACCACCAAGGTTAGGCTGACTGGTCTGTAATTACTCGGTCTATTCTTTTCTCCCTTTTTTAAACAAGGGTACTATATTAGCAGTCCTCCGGCACCACACCTGAAGCCAGAGAGGATTGGAAAATGATGGTCAGGGCCTCTGCTATTTCCTCTTTTGCTTCGCTTAACAGCCTGGGATACATTTCATCCGGGCCTGGGGATTTATCCACTTTTAAAGCTGCTAAACCCCTTAATACTTCCCCACTCACTCTGTTTATTTCATCTAATATTTCACACTCCTCACCCTGATAGCAATGTCTGCTTCGCCCCTCTCCCCTTGTGAAAACAGACGCAAAGTATTCATTAAGAACCCTACCGACGTCTTCCCGCCTCCACACACATATTGCCCTCATTTCTCTTCCTCTTAGGCAGTCCCTCGGAACCGAGGATGACTTGCTTCCACATTAAAAATGAGCTCGCAGGTGACTGATGAGTCCAATGCGGGACCTACAGTCTCTGTCACAGTGGGGCAGACGGTGGTTGAAAGGGCAAGTGGGTGGGGTGCTTGGGTTGACGTGCGCTGCCTGCGCTTGGTTCTCGCTTGCTCCCGGCGATGCGACTCGAGGTGTTCGGCGCCTTCCCGGATGCTTCTCCTCCACTTTGTGCCGTCTTGGGCCAGGGATTCCCAGGTGTCGGTGGGGATGTTACACTTTTTCAAGGCGGCTTTGAGGGTGTCCTTGAAGCATTTCCTCTGCCCACCTGAGGCTTTCATGCCGTGCCGGAGCTCAGAGTAGAGCACTTGTTTTGGGAGTCTCGTATTGGGCATGCGGACAATATGACCCGTCCATCGGAGCTGACTGAGCGTAGTCAGAGCTTCGATGCTGGGGATGTTGGCCTGAACGAGAACACTGATGGTGCGCCTATCCTGCCAATGGATTGCAGGATCTTGCGGAGGCAGCATTGGTGGTACCTCTCCAGTGCTTTGAGGTGCCTGCTGTACCTGGTCCATGTCTCTGAGGCATACAGCAGGGCGGGTATCACTACTGTTCTGTAGACCATGAGCTTTTAGTGCCAGATATGAGGTCCTGGTCTTCAAACACTCTCTTCCTCAGGCGAACGAAGGCTGCACTGGCACACTGAAGGCGATGTTGGACTTCGTCATCGACATCTGCCCTTGTTGACAGTAGGCTCCCGAGGTATGGAAAGTGGTCCACGTTGTCCAAGGCCTTGTCGTGGATTTTGATAATCGGGGGGGGGGGGGGGGGCAGTACTGTGTGGCGGGGGCAGGTTGGTAGAGGACCTTTGTCTTACGGAGGTTTAGTGTAAGGCCCATGCTCTAGTACGCTTCGGTGAAGGTGTTGACGATGGTTTGAAGTTCAACCTCCGAATGAGCGCAGACGCAAGGTTCGTCTGCATACTGTAATTCGACGACAGAGGATGGGACGACTTTGGATCTGGACTGGAGGCGACAGAGGTTGAACAGTTTCCCGTTTGTTCTGTAAATTAGCTCCACTCCAGAGGGGTGTTTACTGAGGGTGAGATGGAGCATTGCAGCAAGGAAGATCGAGAAGAGTGTTGGTGCGATGACACAGCCTTGCTTGACTCCAGTTCGTACGTGAATTGGGTCTGTGGTGGAACCATTAGTCAGGATCACGGCTTGCATGTCGTCGTGAAGCAGGCAGAAGATGGTGACAAACTTTTGAGGGCATCCGAATTTGAGGAGGACACTCCATAATCCCTCACGGTTGACAGTGTTGAAGGCCTTTGTGAGATCAAAGAAGGCCATGTACAGCGGTTGGTGCTGTTCCCTGCATTTCTCTTGTAATTGACGTGCGGTGAAGATCATGTCCATTGTGCCCCTTAGTGGGCGGAATCCACATTGCGACTCTGGGAGGAGCTCTTCGGCCACTGGGAGAAGGCGATTGAGGAGGATTCTTGCGATGACTTTCCCTGTGGCAGACAGCAGGGAAACTCCTCTGTAATTACCGCAATCGGACTTGCCACCTTTCTTGAAGATGGTCACAATTATGGCGTCTGAGATCCCCTGGCATGCTCTCTTCCTTCCAGATAAGAGAAATGTGTTCATGAATTTGCGCCAGTAGTGCTTTTCCGCCATGCTTTAGTGCCCCGGCGGGGATTCCATCTGCCCCTGAGGCCTTGTTGTTGGATGGCCTTTTCAACCTCATGCCGGGCTGGGGTTGTGCTGAGATGGTGGCGGGTGCATGCTGCGGGATGGAGTTGAGGCCACTCGCGTCGAAGACAGAGTCTCGGTTAAGGAGATCTTTGAAGTGCTCCTTCCAGCGGGCACTGACTGCCTCTCTGTCCTTGATGAGTAATCAAGAGATCTGTCCTCATGATCTCTAATAGGCCGTACCCTTTCTTTAGTTATCCTCTTACTCTTAATATATTTATAAAACATCTTTGGGTTTTCCTAGATTTTACTTGCCAAGAATTTTTCATGCTCTCTCTTTGCTTTCCTAATCCTTTTTAATTGCATCCCTGCACTTCCTGTACTCCTCTAAAGATTCTGGAGTATTTAGCCCTCGGTATCTGTCACACGCCTCCCTTTTTTTCTTTATCCTACCCTGTATGTCCCTAGACGTCCAGGGTTCTCTAGATTTGTTAGTCCCACTTTTTTTCTTTAAGGGCACATATTTGGTCTGAACCCTCCGGATCTCCTCCTTGAATGCCTCCTACTGCTCTGACATTGATTTACCTTCAAATAGCTGTTTCCAGTCCACTATGGCTAAATCCCCTCTGAGCTTAGCAAAATTTGCTTTTCCCCAATTTAGAATTGGGACTGTCCTTGCATGATGAGGCTCCTACCTGTCCTAACGCAGCCAGCACAACTCCAGAAATGGCTATTCCTCCAGCTACTGTCGGGTCTCCTCCAGAGATGCACCTTTTTTGACCGCCTTCCTCTTCCTCACCTACATCCTGTACCTGAGTGATGTCAACATACATATGGATCGATGGATGATAACACCCAGCTCCACCACTGAACATCCGGTAGACCAAAGCTACAGACCAAATCTGCACCCTTTCCATTTGATTCCAACCCCCTGCCTGGCTACTCACTCACGCTGCTTGATATGAGGTGTTAAAAATTATGAAGGCTTTTGATAGAGTAACAAAGGAGAAATTGTTTCCACTGGTGAGAGGGTTGGTAACCAGAGGACACAGATTTAAGGTAATTGGCAAAAGAACCAGAGGGGAGGTGAGGATAAAAAAAGTTTTATGCAGCAAGTTATGATCTGGAATGCACTGTCTGAAAGGGTGGTGTAAGCAGATTCAAAAGGTAATTGGATATATACTTGAAAAGGAAAATAATTGTATGGCTATGGGGAATGAGGAAGGGAGTGGGACTAATTGGATAGCTCTTTCAAAGAGCGCCATGGGTCGAATGGCTGCCTCCTGCTGTATGATTCTAATCTGTTTGAGCCAGAACTCAAATTCAAACTCCAGGCCCTATCCATTACTAGGATCAGTTACTTCTGTCCCTATGTTACCCTCACTGTTGCTGAAACCCTTGTGAATGCCTTTGTTACCTCTGGACTCAACTTTTCTGAAGTACTTCTTCTGCCACCTTCCCACCTTAAAATACTTGCGATATTTGCAATTTTTCAATTCCTGAATCTAGAGAACTTTGGAAAATTATGAGTAACCGATCTGGGATTTTCTCACATGGCTTTTAATATTCTGGGGTGATTTTTCTATCCTGAGTTCCATTATTTGTTCCATTACTATTTTTTTCTACTTGTATTAAATGTTCCAAGTTCCTACCGTTGACTTATTTTAGGTTCCCTTGTACCGCTGGTATTTTCCTCCACTGTGAAAATGGATATAAAGTAGTCGTTTAACAAGCCTGCTATTTCATTATTATCCATTATAGTTTTGTCTGCATCAGCCTTCAATGGGACCATATTTCCCATTAATATCTCTTTCTCAATATATTTATAAAAAAATTTGATTTTAGCTTTGATATCCATTGCAAGTTTTTTTAACATTTCTTTTTTGCACCTCATTACTTTCTTTATCACTTTGTTGCTTTTTATAGCTTTCCCAGTTCGCTAGATCGTGGTCAGTTTATTTTTCATCTCTCCAAAGTTTCCCTTTCTTAAATTTAAAACCTTGGTTTGCGACTCTGCCTTCTCCTTCTCAAGCCTAATATTAAAATCAGTCATAATATGGTCACTATTTGCTAGATGTTCCCCTGCTGTCAGATTGTTAACTAACTCCCTAGTTAGCTTTTACATTGGTAGTGCCCCAGTTGTAATTTTTCCCTTTCTCCAGGCGTAATGCATCATCATGGTCAGGAGTGTAGATGAACAACCTGCTCGTAGGAGCCTCACGGGCAATCCCTCAAGGATAACTTTACTTCTCCTAGGGGGGAAGCATTTGGCTTCCACTTTGTGCTGTCCCACAGCAAGCTGGCCGAGGTTGAGGAACTGTGGGTAATAGTGCTGTTACCTGGAGGAATTGTGGGTAATAGTGCTAGTCCCACAATTTTATGGCATTATTGTATTCTAACAATTTGACTGGATTATTTATTTTAAAAATATACAAAGTAGCGTGTCTGAGAAAATGTGTCTCTTATCAAAGTTCCATTCAGGGCAGGCTGAAGAAATCTCCATTGGAATACCGTAGCAAAATCTAATTTTTTCCAGCCTGACCGTGTCTGAACTGAGAACTTTGAATGGCCAGCCAAGGAGCCTGGAATTTTCCTGGTTATGTTGCCAGCCTAAAGCTGAATATTTGTAACAAAAACATGGTCTTCTTTCAGCTCATATTGCAGGCTGAATATTTTAAAGTTTTGATGAGGGTCTTCACACTAAATGTTAATCTGTTTTTGTCTTTCCGATGTTGACTGGTGTGCATGTTTCTGCTACTTGTATTGGGTTTCCAGCTCAGCAACTTTTATTTTAATCTCAATAGTAGTTGTCATTTAATTGATCAATTATCATTTAATTGATCAATTATCAGTTTTATTTCTTCCAACAGATGCTTCTTTCTTCTGTTACAGTCCTTAGGATTTCATTAGTTTTACTGACGTTCTAGCTGGGAGGTTGCTGAATCAGAGAAAAAAAAATGAAATGCATGTTATGTTCTGGGTTATGTTTCTTGTCTGCCAGTACAATCTATTTTTAGCTATAAATTTATAACCACCTTTCCCTATAAAGAGCACTTCAGACTATAAATCTAACTTCACCTTGTGTATATAAAGCTGAGGAGCTAATGTTCTGCAGTTTAAAAAGTCGTAGTGGATGCAAGAATTTTAACCCTTTTCTCCCCTGTTTGAATTGTAGGTTACAATGCTTTGCACCTTGCTTCAAAAAATAGTCACCAAGAATGTGTGAAGAAGATCCTTCAGGTAGTGGCAACTCATGTTTTTGCTATCTGTGATTTATAATTTAAGAAATGGTTCTAATTTCCAAGGGCCCAGATTATGGAATACCAACACTTGTGTAAGAGAACAGTGACACAAAATGCAACATAATATTGAATGAGAGCTGGATAATTTATACTGTGTCCATATCACAGCTGAATTTTTTTTAAATAACATTTTTTTGGAATATTGGTTAGTTCATTTTGGAAAAGTTACTTAATCTGTTCTATTATTAAGTTCCAATTGGCCAAGACATTTCCAATATAGTAACAGATTCACAATTTTCCAGTATTGCCACACTCACTAGAGAATATCCCAGCCACTGTAATGATGCTTGAGAGATTCATCATGTGGCCCTTTGCAAATGCAGTTGCAACACAAGTTCTTGCCCTTAGTCATGCTCAAATTATCGTATTCTAATCATTGATCTTTTTGAAGGAGAATTTTTAAGAATCTTTTTCTGTACATTTCCTCATTCTCCATTCTTCTCTCTTTCTGTCTCTCCCTATTTTCTGTTTGCTCCGTTTTTCTTTTGCTCTCCCTTTTTCACTAGCTGCCCTCCTTGTCCCTCTTGCCCGCATGCTTGCCTCCGCACTCTCACTCTGGCTGTATAGCCCCCCACCCACCCCCTACACTCTCCCCCTCTTTTTCCTTCCACCATCTCTCTTTGTCTCCCACTCCCTTTCTCACCCTCACCCTCCCTCTTTTTCTCTCGCTCCCTCTCTTCTTTGTTCCCTCTCTTTTCCTCATTCATGCTTTTCCTTCCTCCCCCTCTCTTCCGCTCGCCCCTGCTCTTCTGCTCGCCCTCCCCCTCTGTTATTGTCTCCTTTTTGTCACTTTCCTTATTTTCTTTCAAAATGGATCTTTTTTCAGTTTCTTTCTGTTTATTACATTATCTATTTTAATTCCTTTGGTTTCATCCTTGTATTATGGCTGTAATCACCATCTCTCTTTTTAACTTCTTGCTTTTCTCCATTTTTCTCCCTTCTGACCCGTCCTTACTATTAAGGCAAGCTTGTTGGATGAGTCTGGAAGAAAAGAAGACCAACGAGGACGGAGACAGGGCTTAGCGTCTGTGATTTTAAGCAGAAAAACAGTAATTGAAATCAAAATTCATTATCTGTTTAAAAATGCACTCTTTTAAAAAATATAGTTGATTTTTTTTAATATGGTTTTGAGACGGTCCCTCCTCACTACCCACTGATGTAAATAAATTGAATGTAAGCATTGAAAATAGCAACTAGTTTAAACTGCTAAGTGATTAATGCATAGAAAACAAAAAATGGGACTAAAAGGACTAAAAGTATTTGTTCCAAAAAAACTTTTACTTGGACTTTGACTATTATCAAACTAGATGCTGTAACAGTGCAAGTGGGGAGTACCCATTAATCAGTCCAACTCTCATTTTTTCGAGGTCTGTGCATGCTGCTCAAACTCATATATTGTGATTTTCATTGGTTCCTGTACAGCTGGTCTTTTCTGAACCAAAAAAGCAGAGAGGCTAGGTAACTCTTTAATTGGTAGCAAAACAAAAGTGTCAGTGTAGGAGGGTGCCTGAGGGTTTTTTATTAAAACTAGAAGGTGGATATTGTATCATCTGAACTTCCACTGCAGTTGCCACACAGGACAATGAACAATTACATGCAGGAGGTTTGTAAGGTTGAGTTTGGCCTGGTACTGGCAATTTAAGGACTTTTAGGGTTGGCACGAGGGAAAATGTACTTTGGCTTCAGCTGCAGATGTAAAGGTGGCATTAGATACACTGAGTACATAGGAATGTCTCCCATCTTTCATCAGAAGGAAACATGGTTAATTTCTCTGTCTCATTAAACAGTGCCTGTTTGTGGTCCCACTGCAGCTGAAAGCCCATCTTCCAATATTCATGTTGTTTGCCCTTTATTTTTGAAACTACTAAACAGTAACACTACTGTCCTAACTTTTGGCAATTTTCTTTCCTCATCCTGAAGAAATAAAACTAATCAAAATTGAAAACTTTGTGTAGCTTTCATACTGTGTAGAATTAGAATTTTGTAATTCGGAGTCGCTTTAGTAAAAACTCACGGGTTTATTTTCTTCTCTGTTGTATCATATCATTCAGATTGTTCATATGTGTGAGGTAAGTCCTGCAGGATGTAATGTCAGACTAATGCAAGGAATGTAAAGTGTTTATTAACTAACATTGTTATTGTATCCAAATCACATACAAAGTTCTAGAGTAGAGCACTAAACAAATTTCTGTCTTCTCACTGTTTCTTGTTAATAGTACAAGTGTCCTGTGGAATATGCTGACAGTAATGGGAAGACAGCTTTGCACCATGCAGGTAATAACTAGTACCTACTTCATAAATACATTGTTCATTACACGACTGAGGGACTAAATTCTTTTCTTTAAATGCTCAGAGATGCATGAGGAACACTATAGGGTTGATTTTACGCCCCCCTGCCCTGCCCCGCAGCCCGGCAGGAGCGGATGGCAATCCTGTGTGGGACCCTTCATTGGTGACCCAGCAGTTAAAATCTTATTTGAATGTCGCCGGTCAGCTGCTCACCCATATTGGGCAGAAAGTGGCAGCTAACCAACAGGGGTGCAGAATATCAGGTGGAAAGGTCTTGCAAGGGGGTCTCTGCTTGGGGGGGGGGGGGGGGGAGGGAAGAGGGGAGAGACAGCAGAGGCTGGGGTTTCCTCATGGGGTCAGGAGGAGCACCCTGCACTAAGGAAAGTTTTTTTTTTAAACTTACCTGAGAGGGCCTCAGTAACATTGTAACAGTTTTACCTGGTGGGAGCCTCACCACCACCAGCGGCAACGGCATTAAAATGGGTAAATTGGTGGGAATGGATCAGGAAATGCAGCCACTTCTTTTCAACTGTCCTCCCGCACCGATCTGGGAAAGTTAAAATTCCCCCATATGCAAATGTTACATTTGAGGTCAACGTGTAGCAATCCAATTCATTTATAAAGGGTTTTGACCTGAAACGTTGACTCTAATTTCTCTCCACGGATGTTGCCTGGCCTGCTGAGCTTTTCCAGCATTTTCTGTTGTTATTTCAGCATTCCCCCATGTTGCTTCTTCTGTCTAAATGTGAAATTGAGTTCAGTAAATTTGGCACCAGAAAAAATGACCATGAAAGGTACCAGATCTCAACTGGCTCACTAATGTCCTTTTAGGAAAGAAAACCTACCACCCCAAGCGATCTGACTACATGTGATTCCAGTCTCATACTCTGTAATTGACTCTTCATGCCCTTGGAGTAAATACTGCCTTACAAGCAGTGTTTCCTGTAAGCTGTGCTTTGTTCTGTGTGGCCTGTTTCTTTTAATGCACGATCCCTTTAAATTTCTGCGCATGTGCGGTATTACAATGTAATAGACCGTGAGCGGCCTGCGCGTGACCTTTGAGATTGCCGCGCGGCCACGCACCTTAGGGGGAAGATTGCTTGCAAGTATTCCCCACATCCCAAGAACAATTTGAGGGAAAGAAATGACTGTGCTACTGGCCTGAGAATAATAGCTACAAGCATGAAACATAGCTGGCAACTCTCAATAAGCCCACCAGGAAGCAGCCCCATGTTAGAGTGCAGTTTTCTCAACATTTGAAAAGACTCGATTTGTTTATAACGTATCCTGGAGATTCAGTGGCCTGCCTCAGAGGTCCAAAGGTCACCTTGAGCACTTTTTAAATCTGACTTCACACTAGACTTGGAATTATATTAAAAAGATGTGTATGCCTCTTGAGGGGCTCTCGCACTGCGTTAGTGCTATTGGAAGTTAGCTTGGGACCTGACTCCTGAGTTAGACTATTTTTGTGTTCTGTACCTGAAAACACTTTGCATCAATAGCGAGTGGAGTATAACTACAGCCTAAAATGTCTGAATCGACCTGCTTCGTGGCTGCACAAGTTCAAATGCACTCCGCCATGAAATGTGGGTTGGTGCCAGCGATTTTCCACGTGATCAGCTAGCAGTCTCACCTATGCTGTGTACGGGGAGGGGATGGGAGGATGAGCCAAACGCCCCTTGGGATAAATTTTCACCTTAAGCGCTCTCACCTAAGAGCTTCGTGCACATGTTGCTAATTCAGGCACATATCCATTTTGCAGACACACAATTTTCCATCCAATCCAGGGCAGTTCCACGGAGGTGGACTACAAAGGAGAGATGTTGCAGGAGTGCAGAGTGGCTGACTGTGATAATCTCACAGAAAGGACAAGAGTGCAGCAGTGACAAAGGATATCGTTGGTGTATTCTACAGTCTCAGAATTATAAACATAGAAACATAGAAGATAGGAGCAGGAGTAGGCCATTCGGCCCCTCGAGCTTGCTCCGCCATTTAATGAGATCATGGCTGATCATCCAAATTCAGTACCTTGTCCCTGCTTTCTCCCCATATCCCTTGATCCCTTTAGCCTTAAGAAATATATCTAATTCCTTCTTGAATATATTTAATGAATTGGCCTCAACTGCCTTTTGTGGTAGAGAATTCCACAGGTTCACCACTCTCTGGGTGAAGAAATTCCTCCTCATCTCTGTCCTAAATGGCTTACCCCTTATCTTTAGGCTGTTGACTCCTGGTACTGGACTCCCCCACTGTCGGGAACATCCTTCCTGCACCTAGTCTGTCTAGTCCTGTTAGAATTTTATAAGTTTCAATGAGATCCCCTCTCATTCTTCTAAACTCCAGCGAATATCAGCCCAATCGACCCAATCTCTCCTCATACGTCATTCCTGCCATCCCAGGTATCAGCCTGGTGAATCTTCGCTGCACTCTCTCCATGGCAAGAACATCATTCCTCAGGTAAGGCAACCAAAACTGCACACAATACTCAAGGTGTGGTCTCACCAAGGCCCTGTACAACTGCAGCATGACATCCTTGTTCCTGTACCCGAATCCTCTCACTATGAAGGCCAAAATACCATTTGCCTGCTGCACCTGCATGCTTACCTTCAGCGACTGGTGCACAAGGACACCCAGGTCTCGTTGCACTTCCCCTTCTCCCTATCTATTGCCGTTCAGATAATAATCTGTCTTCCTGTTTTTGCCACCAAAGTGGATAACCTCGCATTTATCCACATTATACAGGAAACTTTCTGGTATCCGGCAATGACGGGACCGAGCTGGTGCCGGTCGATCAACACTGCCGGAGAAACGAGCGCTATAGTTAAAACATATGGAGCTCAGAGCTCCGTCTAAAGCAACAAACCCTGTTGCTTAGCAACAGCTTCAAAACAGTCGGCGCAGCATGCAAGCGTCTCTGTAGCTAAGCAACAGCTTCAGCTGCACGCTTGCACAGTCACAAATGGAGAAAAAAAAAGCAACTAAAAGTAAAAAAAAGTTATCTGAACCGACCCCTGAATTTTGCCGGTGGATAGAACATTCCGGATATTTAACCTCCGTTTAAACGAAAGTTTCCTCTACTGCATCTGCCATGCATCTGCCCAATCACCCAACCTGTCCAAGTCATACTGGAGTTTCTCGGCATCCTCCGCACAGCACACATGCCCACCCAGCTTTGTGTCATCTGCAAACTTGGAGATATTACATCTAGTTCCCTCGTCTAGATCATCATTAATATATACGGGCCCAGAAATTCGGGTTGGGCACTTCCCGCGGGTGCAAGCCCCCGACCTGCACTTACCTTGCATTTTAAAAATAAACTATAAATTACATGAAATAACATTTAAATAATTTAAATTTTTGAAATATAATTTTATTTTCTAATGGGGCTAAAAATAAACTTACCTTTCTTTAAAGTATTTAAAAATAATAAACCTGTGGAAAAAATGTTTTAATTTTAATTAATTCACCACTTACCTTGTTAAAAGCAGGCCTTGTGACTGCTTTTTACATATCTAACTTCTGGAGACTTACCTTCCCGGGCAAACCTGCAAAAAAAAACGTCCGTTCCATGCACACGCACAGCCGCTCCTGCGCACGCGTTCCACCTCTTAACCCCTTCTTTCAGGGGAACGGAAGTGCCGGTTTCCCGCGCATGTGCAGTGCATTCACGAAACCGGCACTTCCATTAGGCCAACGGGTGAGTACCCCCTGCGTACTCACCTGTGGAGACCCGAATTTCTGGGCCACTGTGAATAGCTGGGGTCCTAGCACCGATACCTGCGGTACCCCACTAGTCACTGCCTGCCACTCGGAAAAAGACCCGTTTATTCCAACTCTTTGCTTCCTGTCTGCCAACCAGTTCTCTATCCAAGTCAGTACCTTACCCCCAATCCCATGTGCTTTAACTTTACACGCTAATCTCTTATGCGGGACCTTATCGAAAGCCTTCTGAAAGTCCAAATACACCACATCCAGTGGTTCCCCCTTATCTATTCTACCAGTTACATCCTCAAAAAATTCCAGTAGATTAGTCAAGCACAATTTACCTTTTCTAAATCCATGTTGACTTTGTCCGATCCTGTCACTGTTTTCCAAGTGCTGTGCTATTACATCTTTTATAATGGACTCTAACATTTTCCCCACTACTGATGTCAGGCTTACCGGTCGATAATTCCCCGTTTTCTCTCTACCACCTTTTTTGAATAGTGGGGTTGCATTAGCTACCGTCCAATCCATGGGAACTGTTCCAGAGTCTATAGAATTTTGGAAGGTGACCAGCAATGCATCTACTATTTCTAGGGCCATTTCCTTAAGTACCCTAGGATGTAGATTATCAGGCCCTGGGGATTTATCGGCCTTCAATCCCGTCAATTTCCCAAACACCATTTCCATACAAATACTGATTTCATTCAGTTCCTCCCTCTCATTAGACCCTATATTCCCTGACATCTCTGGGAGGTTATTTGTGTCCTCCTTTGTGAAGACAGAACCAAAGTATGTATTTAATTGGTCTGCCATTTCTTTGTTCCCCATTATAAATTCCCGTGATTCTGACTGCAAGGGACCTACGCTTGACTTCACCAATCCTTTTCGCTTCACATACCTATAGAAGCTTTAGCAGTCAGTTTTTATGTTCCCTGCAAGCTTACTCTCATACTCTATTTCCCCCCTCTTAATTAATCCCTTTGTCCTCCTTTGCTGAATCCTAAACTGCTCCCAATCCTCAAGTTTGCTGCTTTTTCTGGCCAATTTATATGTCCTCTCCTTGGATCTTATGCTATCCCTAATTTCCCTTGTTAGCCACGGTTGAGTCACCTTCTTTGTTTTATTTTTATGCCAAACAGGGATGAACAAATTCTGTAGTTCATCCATGCAATCTTTAAATGTTTGCCATTGCCTATCCACCGTCAACCCTTTTAAGTAACGTTCCCCAATCCATCCTAGCTAACTCGTGCCCCTTACCATCGTCGTTTCCTTTATTTAAATTCAGGACCCTAGTCTCTGAGTCAAATTGAATTCTCCATTAAGATGGAGAATGAACTATCATATTATGACCGCTCCGCCCCAAGGGGCCTTGCACAACAAGATTGCTAATTAATCCTGTCTCATTACATAATACCCAGTCTAAGATGGCCTGATCTCTAGTTGGTTCCTCGACATATTGGTCCAGGAACCCATCCCGTATACACTCTAGGAATTCCTCCTCCACAGTATTGTTACTAATTTGGTTAACCCAATCTATATGTAGATTAATGTCACCCATGATAACTGCTGTGCCCTTATTGCACGCGTCTCTAATTTCCCATTTAATGCCATCCCCGACCTCCGCATCGCTGTTTAGGGGTCTGTATACAACTCCCACGAACGTTTTCTGCCCCTTGGTATTTCTCAGCTCTACCCATACAGATTCCATTTCAGAGCTAATATCCTTCCTTACTATTGTGTTAATCTCCTCTTTAACTAGCAATGCTACCCCACCTCCACTTCCTTTTTGCCTGTCTTTCCTGAATATTGAATACCCCTGGATGTTGAATTCCCAGCCTTGGTCACCCTGGAGCCATGTCTCTCTAATCCCAATTATATCATATCCATTTACATCTATTTGCACAGTTAATTCATCCACATTATTACGAATGCTCCTCGCTTTAAGACAGAAAGCCTTCAGGCTTGTTTTTTTAACGCTCTTAGACCTTTTAGAACTATTGTTTACTGTGGCCATGTTTGATTTAAACCCTTGAATTCTCTGACTGCCACTTTTGCTTTTCTCCTTCCTGTCTTTTGCTTCTACCCTTGCTTCCCTTTCCTCTGTCTCCCTGCACAGGTTCCCAACCCCCTGCCATTTTAGTTTAAACCCTCCCCAACGGCACTAGCAAACACTCCCCCTAGGACATCGGTCCCGGTCCTGCCCAGGTGCAAACCATCCAGTTTGTACTGGTCCCACCTCCACCAGAACCGGTTCCAATGTCCCAGGAATTTAAATCCCTGCCCCTTGCACCATTCCTCTAGCCACATATTCATCTGAAATATCCTTCTATTTCTACTCTGACTAGCACGTGGCACTGGTAGCAATCCTGAGATTACTACCTTTTTGAGGTCCAATTTTTAAATTTACCTCCTAACTCCCTATATTCAGCTTTTAGGACCTCATCCCGGTTTTTACCTGTATCTTTGGTACCTATATGCACCACGACAACTGCCTGTTTACCCTCCCCCTCCAGAATGCCCTGCAGCCGCTCTGAGGCATCCTTGACCCTTGCACCAGGGAGGCAACATACCACCCTGGAGTCTCGTTTGTGGCAGCAGAAATGCCTATCTATTCCCCTTACAATAGAATCCCCTATCACTATAGCTCTCCCGCTCTTTTTCCTCCCGTCCTGTGCAGCAGAACTACCCACGGTGCCAGGAAGTTGGCTGCTGCTGCCTTCCCCCGATAAGACATCTCCCTCAACAATATCCAAATTGGTATATCTGTTTGAGAGGGGGATGGCCACAGGGGACCCCTGCACTACCTGCCTGTGCCTACTACTCCGCCTGGTGGTCATCCATTCCCTTCCTGCCTGTGCAGCCTTTACCTGCGGTGTGACCAACTCCCTAAACGTGTTATCCACGATGTCCTCAGCATCGCGAATGCTCCAGTATGTATCCATTCGCAGCTCCAGCGCCACAATGCGGTCTGCCATTAGCTGCAGCTGGATACACTTCCCGCACACATGGTCGTCAGGGACACAGGAAGTGTCCCTGATTTCCCACATGGCGCAGGAGGAGCATGCCACGGGGCCGAGCTGTCCTGCCATGACTTACCCTTTAATTCATTTAAATTAATTTAAATCAAATCAATACCACTAATTATACTACAATTAAATGATATACTCAAGGGCCCTTGGTTACTCGCACTCCCCGATACACAACAGGGACCTTAGAAACTATAACCACAAAAATGAAGACCATCTAAATTTTATAAACTATTAATCTTAACTGTCAAACTATAAAGTAGTATAAATACTCACCTGGCCGTACTCACCCAATCAGCTGCTTCCTCTTGCCTGCATCACTTTTGAATCGTGACGTGGCTCCGGTACGCCGCCGCCAGTCTGAGATTGGTATGCCTCGTACCGTCGCTTTCGACACTGGCCTCGATCAGCTCCCTCCCCCTTTGAAAATTCTGCCGGTGCTGAGTTGGTCTCGCCGCTCCTCCCAGGTCCGCACTGCCGCCGCTGCTGCTGCTGTGGGGCCTACCTGCGCCTCGGGCTCTCTTTATATCGCCGCCGCCGCTCCTCCCCGGCCCGCACTGCCGCCACTGCTGCTGTGGGGCCAACCTGCGCCTCGGGCTCTCTTTATATTGCCCTTGCCGCTCCTCCCAGGTCCGCACTGCCGCTGCTGCTGTGACAGCAGGGAAACTGAATTGAAAGCACTTGCAGCGATTCCATGGAGCAGAGTGGCAACAACCTATTCAGAGTTTAAATAACTTTATTGTAATATTGGTGTTTACGAGCCGTTGTGATAGCTGAAAAACTGAAATTACTGGTCGAGTTTCCCTGGACAAGCACAAGGGTTTTGGGCC
Organism: Somniosus microcephalus; assembly: GCF_052327205.1. Classification (NCBI taxonomy): domain Eukaryota; kingdom Metazoa; phylum Chordata; class Chondrichthyes; order Squaliformes; family Somniosidae; genus Somniosus; species Somniosus microcephalus. The sequence goes on along the minus strand of NC_140988.1, from coordinate 315,540,427 downwards.
ATTTTCCTATATAAAAATGTGAACTCTATTGAAAAAATTATGGCACAATTTTATTCATCCTTATCTGAGGAAGGATGTTCTTGCCATGGAAGGAGTTCAGCGAAGATTCACCAGGCTGATACCTGGGATGGCAAGAATGACGTATGAGGAGAGATTGGGTCGATTGGGCTTGTACTCGCTGGAGTTTAGAAGAATGAGAGGGGATCTCATTGAAACTTATAAAATTCTGACAGGACTGGACAGACTAGATGCAGGAAGGATGTTCCTGATGGTCGAGGAGTCCAGAACCAGGGGTCACAGTCTAAGGATAAGGGGTAGGCCATTTAGGACAGAAATGAGGAGGAATTTCTTCACCCAGAGAGTGGTGAACCTGTGGAATTCTCTACCACAGAAGGCAGTAGAGGCCAATACATTAAATATATTCAAGAAGGTGTTGGATATATTTCTTAAGGCTAAAGGGATCAAGGGGTATGGGGAGAAAGCAGGGACCGGGTACTGAACTTGGATGATCAGCCATGATTGCATTGAATGGTGGAGCAGGCTCGAGGGGCCGAATGGCCTACTCCTGCTCCTATCTTCTATGTTAAGAAAAATTTATCCTATTGATTTCAGTCTCATACTTGTGGTATAAATTAAGAATTTGCAATTTAAAAAAATATATATATAAGTAACATAAACTGATGCCCGTTATGTATAAGGACACAGTACTAACTCACTTTTTAATTTCTAGCTGCAAGTGGTTCTATTTCCATTGTTCAACTGCTGTGTGAACACAAGTGCCCTATTAATATCAAGGACGCAGTACGTATCCACCTTGTATCTTTCAGTTTTCCATAAAGTAATGCAAACATATTTGAATCCAGCTGCACAATTTTTTGAATGATTTTGATCTCACTTGATAACATTACTTAATAAAATGTGATCTTTATATATATTAAACGTCTCAAGTATATCATGCTTGTCCTGTAACTCTACTTCCCACACACCATGTACAACCTATTATTAACTCTACCCAATTTATTTAATTTTCAAAGGGAATGTTCAGCAAAATTTTTCCCTTGACCCGTTTTCCCAAGGCAACTGAGCAACATTCCATAATATTTGTGCATCTCCACTATTCCACCCAGGCTGATTGCTTTCCAACAATGACATTTACAGTCTCATTTAAAGTTGTTTATGCTTGCTGACTTCCTGCAATGCAGTGCCCATTTATAATACAGTTATATAAATGGGTACAAAATTGAGTTTACAAAGGTTACATCTAGTAACTGTTGAAATAGTTGAAACAAAAAAGTAGGCACCAAAAAGTTATTCAGAAAAAAGACATTCTTACAATAAAGCATTTTTAAACACTTTTGCCTTCAAGCAATTACTTTCAAGAAAATTCAATTCACTATAATCTATGCCTTAAATAGGGTATATTTATTCAAATTAAAAAGTCAGTTTGATTGGGTTGTAGTGTTTCAATTTAAATATTTAGGATGTTTGTGCATATTTCAGAAAACTTCTGCCAGGATTCAAGATGATGTGTGGTAGAGAAGTTGACATTTTGCAGTTAAGCTTTTAGAAATGCTTGTTATGATATTACTGTAGCGATCACCGCATGTATTGATTTACTGATGATAAAAATGCATGTGTGGTCTCCATTTGAATAATCTATGGCGGAACAAATATTGAAATGCTTAATGTAACATGGCACATAAGATTCTTCCGAAGCTTATTTAGATTTTAATAGTCCAAAGCTGTGACTAAAATAGCCTGGTTCTAAATTGCACAAAAAATGACACTTTTGAGTATTCATACCTATGGCATGTTCACACTAAATAACTATGGAACATTTGCAGAAACTTCATATTGCATTTGTGTATAGATTCCACAAAATCCACAAAACCCACAACTTTCAAATGAAAGAAAGCATTTCTCTTCAGCTCAAAAAGCTTTTTGTTTCCTTGGCCGCAAAGGGAATTTTATTCTGTTCGGTCACCTCTTCCTGTTCAAGAGTAGAATATACACTGTGTATTCCTCAGAACTGTTTTTCAGCCAATTTATTTGAGACTTCTAATTTAAAAGCCTTTCAGACCGCACATGAACATAGTAGCAGCTGCTCATTTATTGGTAGGATATATTATTTAAAAATCTGTTTGTATTTATGTCACACATGCAATCAAGACATTCTCCTGCATAATTTAAAAAAAATAACCACCTTGTACTGTAAAGTTGGTTGAATTGCTTTTAGGGGTTTTGTTTCTGTAGGCTATATGACTCCGTACTGACGCTGTCTGTAGAGATTTACAATCTACTCAGAATTGTGAAGAAATTAAATTTTGCAGTCAAAATATGAATGCAAGGTGCCATGGAATAAGGAAGCACTATTTTCCTCCATTTTTGATCTCAGCCCATGTTGTGGGATGCAACCAAGCAAAGATTAGGTGCTTCATAGAAACATAGAAGATAGGAGCAGGAGTAGGCCATTCGGCCCTCGAGCCTGCTCCACCATTGAATGAGATCATGGCTGATCATCCAAATTCAGTACCCGGTCCCTGCTTTCTCCCCATATCCCTTGATCCCTTTAGCCTTAAGAAATATATCCAAATCCTTCTTGAATATATTGAATGAATTGGCCTCTACTGCCTTCTGTGGTAGAGAATTCCACAGGTTCACCACTCTCTGGGTGAAGAAATTCCTCCTCATCTCTGTCCTAAATGGCTTACCACTTATCCTTAGACTGTGACCCCTGGTTCTGGGCTCCCCCGCCATCAGGAGCATCCTTCCTACATCGAGTCTGTCTAGTCCTGTTAGAATTTTATAAGTTTCAATGAGATCCCCTCTCATCTAAACTCCAACGAGTATAAGCCCAATCTCTCCTCATACGTCATTCCTGCCATCCCAGGTATCAGCCTGGTGAATCTTCGCTGTACTCCCTCCATGGCAAGAACATCCTTCCTCAGATAAGGCGACCAAAACTGCACACAATACTCGAGGTGTGGTCTCGCCAAGGCCCTGTACAACTGCAACAAGACATCCTTGTTCCTGTAGTCAAACCCTTTCGCTACGAAGGCCAACATACCATTTGCCACCTTAACCGCCTGCTGCACCTGCATGCTTACCTTCAGCGACTGGTGCACAAGGACACCCAGGTCTCGTTGCACTTCCCCTTCTCCCAATCTATTGCCATTCAGATAATAATCTGCCTTCCTGTTTTTGACACCAAAGTGGATAACCTTGCATTTATCCACGTTATATTGCTTCTGCCCAATCACCCAACCTGTCCAAATCATACTGGAGTTTCTCGGCATCCTCCTCACAACACACACGCCCACCCAGCTTTGTGTCGTCTGCAAACTTGGAGATATTACATCTAGTTCCCTCGTCTAGATCATTAATATATATTGTGAATAGCTGGGGTCCAAGGACCGATCCCTGCGGTACCCCACTAGTCACTGCCTGCCACTCGGAAAAAGACCCGTTTATTCCAACTCTTTGCTTTCTGTCTGCTAACCAGTTCTCTATCCAAGTCAGTACCTTGCCCCCAATCCCATGTGCCTTAACTTTACACGCTAATCTCTTATGCGGGACCTTTTCGAAAGCCTTTTGAAAGTCCTGCTTCACTGCAGGAAGGAGAGAAACAATCCTTGGGGAGAGTCTGCTCTGGCTGCCTCTCGTAGATCAGTGAAGAATGAGAAAGCAGCTCCGTTGTATACTCTTAGGGCTAGGGAGAAAATTAAGAACGCCTTATCCTTATTTTAAAAAAAACCTAATTATTGGTTGCATACCAGTACACACGATGCATCCCAGGTTAATCCTATATATTTAGACATGTTTGAGATTATATGAGCATGTTTGAACACTTGAATCCTTTTGAACAATGAGCAGCTTTTGAATACCCTGTTCGATCAAGCTTCGATTTTTATGAAGGAAAATATTAGATGTCTTGAATTCTCTACCAACTGTAAACTGATCTTTTTTTAATCACGTGAAATTGTATAATTCTCGAACTGAACCCGTGAGACTGAACTAAACGCCTTACAAGATTGCTTTGGCACATCTTTTTGCCAACCTATCTAATGTAGAAGAAAAAAAGTTCCAAAAGAGATAAATATGCAAGTTTTGACATTTGAAAGCTTAGTTTTGGCACGGGCAGTTAGAACAATCCAAGCTTGCGATTAATGAATTCCTGGTCTGGATTTGCACTCATTCCTAATGGTTAATTGCCCAGTAGTTGTTTCGTCTGAACAATAAGAATGTGTTCATTTTCTGTAGAACATGACTGAAACCTTAACATAAACCGTGCTTATTTTTAAAGAGCAATGTTTACATAACTCGGGTAACCTGCAGTCACCAAATGTGGCATTATATCCAGCAACATGGAAGGTAGACCCAACATCCCATCATAAACACTTTTATTAAAGCCAAATGAGATTATACAGTTGACATGAAAAGTAAAACTGTAAATGCTAAAAAATCTGAATTAAAGGCAGAACGCACTGGAAATGTATAGGCCTGTTAGCAACTTGAGATTTTCAGTTAGAACACGTTCAGAACTGAAAAAGAAAGGGTCTGATGACTGTTTGCTGTCCCAGAGCTTTGGAAATTTCCCTAAACTGAGGTTTTCTTTCATGCAGTCGACAAGGCCTCTGATTGTGTCTGGCTCATTTCTCATGCCTGCTCAACAATACAACAATGTTCTTTCATCCTCACTATCTATCCCAGTAGCTTCTGCATCTGCTTGTTCATCTTCCAATATTTCTGCCATCTGCAGCTTGATCCCACCAGCAAGGAAATGTGTGTTTTTCCTCCCATCTAAGCATTCTGGAGGAACCATTCTCTCTGCAACACACTTGTTCACTCTTCCAAAAGCCTTACTTCAGGCTACTGCTCCTCAGCAATTTCTTCAACAACCTACCTGTCATAGAAATCTCTGCCCACAGTAGCATTGGTAGGAATGACCACCACACTGTTCTTATGAGACAATGGCCTAGAAATTCAGTGTCACCACGTTTGGGGCGCTACAGCCGGGCGTTCGCTAAATTTAGTGGCCGGCGCAACTTAGCACCACCTTCGCTGAAATTGAGTTGCATCGCCCCAAGAGGTTGCTGCTGCGCTAAAGCAGGCGGTGCACAACTATCATAAGGCGCTAAGCCGGCGAGCCGAGGCGCTATCACTGAGGGCGGGCGGGCGCAGCGCAGGTGCGGCGAGTTATTGATTGAAGGCAGACACACTGGCGCCGGTCAGCTCTTGAAGGGGGAGGGTCGATTTGGATTGCACCTGCACACTGCAGCCCTGAATCTAGACCTAAACAGAGCTGCTTCAAGAACGCTACGCCCACGACTATGGAGAAGGCCAGGGAGCGAGCACAGCGCTTCAGTGAGGGTGCTCTGAAGCTTCTGGTTGGCGCAGTGGAGTGCAGGCGACCTGTCCTCTTCCCTGACAGTGGCTGGAGGCCGCTGCCCAGTGAGTACAGAAAAGCCTGGAGGGAGGTGGCGAACAGAGTGACCTCCAACAGCTTGGTCCCCAGGACACCCATGCAGTGCAGAAAAAAGTTCAACGACCTCACTCGGGTTGTCAGGGTGAGTACCCTTTCCAGTATGCTCTTCATCCCTGCATGGGCACCTCACTTTACGGCCAAAGGGTCCTGAAAGCCCCAATGCCCAGCCCTCATCCAACAGCTATGGGACTCATGAAAATCACATGCACATTCACCACTTTACACACTGTCAGGGCTATTCGACCATGGGAGACAGTGCAGGCAAGATGAGGGCTTGACACTGTCAGGGCTATTCGACCATGGGAGACAGTGCAGGCAAGATGAGGGCTTGACACTGTCGGGGCTATTCGACCATGGGAGACAGTGCAGGCAAGATCAGGGCTTGACACTCAGGGCTATTCGACCATGGGAGACAGTGCAGGCAAGATCAGGGCTTGACACTCAGGGCTATTCAACCATGGGAGACAGTGCAGGCAAGATCAGGGCTTGACACTAAGAGGCCGTCCTTTCTCTTGCAGGGCAAGCTGGCCCACAATCGGAGGCAGCAGCGACGGACCGGGGGAGGCCGTCCTGACCTTAAAGACCTGAGCGACCTGGAGCAGCGAGTGGAGCGGATAATGGGAGGCCGGCTGATTGGCCCCATCGCCACTGGAGATGCTGACCCTGTTCTGGACAGCAATGGTAAGGTCATCACATTTTTGACCTCTCTCTTTCCACTTGTGCCTCACACCAGCATCCTTTGCCACTCTCGAACCAATGCAGTGCATTGCAGCACTCGTGCCTCCCTCGCTGCCGCCCTGTCCTCACTCTAAAGCAACTCTTGTACCTCCCTGCTTTCAGATGATGAATCGCCAGGTGAGGAGGCGGGCCCTCAAGCTGGCACTGCGACTGATTCGGAATTCGAGGAGGAGGAAGAGGAAGCCGGCCCATCAGTGCCACCCTCAGCCGAGGCAGCCCATGGCCATGATGGGGACACGTCTTCCCTGGAGGGGAGCAGGGGGGAAGGGTCAGATGACGGTGAAGCTCCGGGGCCCAGCAGGCTGCAGCAATGCGGGAGGGGTGGGGAAGCTCGGCGGCTGGAGGGTGAGTGCGGCCTCCAGTCCTGCTACGGTGAACGCAGCGGAGGTGCGGCTCCTTGGTGAAATGGGTGCCCAGGCTGAGCGCAGGCACATTGAGCTCATGGCTGCAGTGGCAAGGATGCCTGACTCCATAGAGTCACTGGCAAGGAGTGTTCAGGAATTCAGGGCAGCACAGGCCAGGAGTCTGCAGGACTTCGGGGCAGCACAGGCCAGGAGTCTGCAGGACTTCAGGGCAGCACAGGCGGCTTCCACCAAGTGCTTAGTCGTGCCATGCATTTACTGGCTGGTCTGATGCAGACACAGATCAGGGCCAGACGGGCACTAACTGCTGCCACCCTCGCTGGACCGGCCAGGAATCACCAGGGCCCTCGCCGCGCCGCAGCAGCCCAGCAGTCTGTGCTTCAGATTGCTGCGCATGCTTCAGAGCTGGCCCGTGCGCGTGCCAGTGTATCGGCCGACCAGGGGGTGCCTGTGCTCTGTCAGGCTGGCAGCATTCCTGCTGCCAACACTGTCACTCCTCCACTGCAGCTGCCACCACCCGTAGGACAGACTGCTGCCGCCCAAGCAGAGTTGGAGCAGTCAGCAGCCGGGCCCTCCAAGCCCAGAGCTGGTCCAGGCCGTCCCCCAAGGGCATCTGCCGACTCACCATCTGACCGTCAGCAGCCTTCCCCCAGCCTTGCTGCAGCCACTGGGGTCCCATTGAGGAGGAGCTGCAGGGCGGGAAGGGGCAAATCGCGCAAGCGAGGCGGATCACCCTCGCAGGCGAAAAAGTAGAAGGTGTGGCAAAATGTTTTTTTTTATATGAAGGCCGACAATGTTGTGTTTGTTTTTTATATGAAGGCCGACAATGTTGTGTTTGTTTTTTATATGAAGGCCGACAATGTTGTGTTTTTTTTATGAAGGCCGAGGATCATGGTCATTTTTGTTTAACTTTTTTTCATTTTCTCAAGGTTGTGAGAGCTAGTTATGTGTCTGACTGTTTTTTGGGGGGTTTCTCTGTATTTGTTTGTCATGCGGGAAGGGCACAGAGTTTGTAAAATAAAAAATTGTCTTTATTCAGATTGTCCATGTTTGCACTTTGAACTATTTGTTGCCTTGACCAGCTGAGGGTTTGCGGAGCGGCTCCATTCATTTTCTTTCAATGTCGCAAGCCATTCCCTGAGAGGGGGCCTAGAACTGACTTGCAATAATCCGCCGACGGACGGCCCTTGCACTTTGTGCCTCGCTCCCATCTTGGTGCTCCTCCTCCTCCTCCTCCTCTGGTGGTCCTCCAATGTCTGCTGGCAGTGGCTGAGTCCTGAGGATAGCCAGGTTGTGTAGCATGCAGCACACTACAACGAAATGGGAAACTCGCTCAGGCGAGTACTGAAGGGCTCCCCCGGAATGGTCCAGACAGCGGAACCGTTGCTTGAGCACGCCGATTGTGTGCTCAATGATGTTCCTGGTTGCTTGATGGCTGTCATTGTATCGTTCTTCAGCAGGGGTGCTGGGCGCACGGAGCGGGGTCATCAGCCAGGTGCACAAAGGATAGCTCTTGTCCCCGACAAGCCAGCCTCCTGGGTGAGCCGGGACTTCGAAAATGTCTGCCACAGAAGTCTGGCGCAGGATGAAGGCATCGTGGCTGCTGCCTGGAAAGCGGGCATTGACAGCTAGTATCAGCTGCCTGTGGTCCCGCACCAACTGGACGTTGAGCAAATGGTTTCCCTTCCGGTTGTGGTAATCCTCGGCATTCTGTAGAGGTGCCCACAAAGCCACATGCGTGCAGTCAATGGTGCCCTGGACCATGGGGAAGCCCGCTAATCTTGCAAATCCCATTGCATGCTCTTGCTGCTTGTCTGGGGTCATGGGGAAGGAGATGTAATGACGTCTCCTTCTGAAGAGGGCATTCGTCACCTGGCAGATGCAGCAATGTACCGCGAACTGGGAGATATTGGCAATGATCACCTGGTCAGCAGCCTTTTGCTGCTGCACTCCAGACCAATTTACAAACAGCGGTTTCGAATCGCTACCCCTCCTTCAGTTCTGAGTGGAGGAACTTATAATTAATGATATTAAAATGGACAAGTGGTTTGGATGAGAGAAAAATCAAGTTTTATTACCTAAATAAACTACAATCAAAATAATAAACTATGCCACACGAACACAGCAATTACAGTAAAACTATATAACGGGGTTGCAGACGGCGAAAACAAGGGATAAAATGGCTCCAATGTTACTTAAACAATCTTAGCAATTACCCTTAAATCACCACACCCTAACTCCTGCTTGGTTGCCTTGCCGAGGAGTCAGAACACCCTGCTCACCTCTGGTCCCAGGAAGTAAAGAGAGAGATAGCTTCTCAGCAGCTATCTTTATACCTGGTGAGCCCCCTGCCGTTCTGCCTTGCAAGGGCTGTGTGCAAAATTCCCACCCAAAGGGTCCAATACACAAGAGAAAGCTGTGATTGGCTAACTCAAAGTGGTTGGACTGGGTTAATGTGTCTTCCGGAGCTCCCTCGGCTGAAACAAAAGGGAAATACAACTGCTCTATTGTCCAGAATGCTAGGTGATTTAAGACCATTCAGTTCTTAAACGGTTCCCATTCAAGATCCAAAAGTCTCTTCTGCAGTTTAGATGTATCCACTCGATATACAAACAAATGCTAATAGCATTCAATTGCTTTGTAAACAAAGCATTGTCCTTTGTCTTCAGCCATGTGGTGACAGCCATTTTTATCCCTGGAAATTTAAAAGCACAACGCCCAGGGATTCTTTAATCAAAAAAATTAATCTTCAGAACTGTAAATTATTGCGAATTCTTACAGTCCGCCCTTGGATACTTCCAGCTTGCTTGTAGTATCCTCTTGAAGAAATGAGCAATAATTTCTGACCCCTCACAAACAACCATCCCCTGTATTTACCTAATAGCCATCTGCCACTGATCCCCGTCCCGTCTCTTCCCCTTAAATTCAAGAAAAAAAACCATGGTACGGTAGGCATCTTACAGATACTTCAGTTTTCAATAAGGGGTCTCATACCCCTACACGCTTGTAAAATTATACAATGTAAACCAAATTTACAAACACCTTTTACATTATAACTTATTACAAAATGTAATCAAAATGATCCCAAGCACGGAGAGGGTCCTATGCCTCTGCTCAACTTGGGGCTGTAACACAAGATACAAAAAAACATTAAACATTTGAAACAACATGCTTAAATAAAACCCTGACCATCACGTGCCGATGATGGGTCGTGAAATTCGAGTGGGTATTGCTCCTCCCACCCGGGCAGTAAAAATACATTCCACCCCCTTTGTCTTAAACTTTGAAACAGACAGAATGGATTTACAGACCAGCCTGCTCCGCCAGCCCCGAGCCGTTCCCTTGTCCCTGTGTGGAGGCGGGGTACCCCTCATGTTTAAAATTCCCTGGCACAGACCGAGACCGGGGAGTATGGGATCATGACTCCCAGTTCCTCCCCCTCCCGCCTTCCCTCGACTGGCTGCAGAAAATGATGGGTGCCTGTGTGGCGGCTCTCCCTGGCCCCACACAAACTTGGATCCCAGATCCGGCCACCCACTCATCCTTCCCAGCCACACTTACCCTCTTTGCCCGTGGGCCCCCGGGTGAGTTCCTACCTCCCCTGACTGCACCCATGTGACTCTTGGGTCTCCCCCTCCCTTACAATCCTACCCGGGCCATCACCACCCACCCCCCTGGGGAACGCGCTTCCCCATCATGACTCCTGAACAGCGAGGTCTCCCGCAAGTGAACTTCGGTCAGGATAGTGCTCGGTTGGGGGCCGTGCCCCACCGAGCTGGGGCCATCTCCTCCCTGTAGGAGGAGTAGGCAAGTTCCTCCGGACCCTGTCTGGTTTTTCCCGAAGGTCGCTGCGGGGTCTCCTGGATTCGTCCAGTGGCGAGGTGATCTCCAACATTCCGTATCCGTATCTTCATTCGATGCCCAGCTCGGGCTGGGCGAACATGGCTGCTTCATTTTCCAATCTCCTGCAACAACTTAAAAGGACACGCAGCCAGGTCTCACTGACCTGCTGCCTTAGGTGGAGACATGGTCGGGTCCCTCGACCTCAGACCAAAATACAAACATTTGGCACACATGTAAACTTAAACTCTTTGGCCTAGAAATTAATTATAGCCACTTTTGGGGCGGTAAAGTCAGGCGGCCGCTAAAGTTTGTGCCCGGCGCAAATTCGAGGCCACTTCCCCAATATTCATTAGCTTCGCCCTAAGAGTTTGCTCGAGCGCTAAAACTGGCGATGCACGCCTCTCTTTAGGCGCTAAGCCGGAGGTGCTGAGCGATAGCGCCGAGGCCGGGCGCAGCGCAGGTGCGGCCATTTCTTGATTGACAGCAGACACCCTGGCGCCGGCCAGCTCTTAAGGGGGAAGGGTCGACTTGGTCTGCTGCCACGCCCTGGATAGTGGAGCCCTGCAGCTAGGCCTGAACACTGCTGCTGGACCCAAATAGCGCCTGAAACCATGGAGAAGGCCCGTGAACGAGCGCAGCGCTTCTCAGAGATGGATCTGAGGGTGCTGTGGAGAAGAGACGCCATATTTTGTTTCCGGACAATGGCAGGAAGCCGCCGGCCCGCGTCTACAGAAGAGCCTGGAGGCATGTCGCCACCAAGGTGTCATCCAACAGCGAGGTCCCCAGGAGCGGTGTCCAATGCCGCAAAAAGCTGAATGACCTCGCCAGGATTGTCAGGGTGAGTACCCTTTCCAGTGTCCTCCTCATCCTTGCATGTGCACCTCACATTATGGGCAAAGGGACCTGAAAGCCCTAATGGCCAGCCCTCATGCAGCAGCTATGGGACACTCATGAACATCAATTGCACATTGTGCACTTAACACACTGGCCAGGCTATTCGACCATGGGAGGCAGTGCACACAAGATCTGGGCTACACACTGTACTTAGAGGCCGTCCTTTCTCTTGCAGGCCAAGCTGGCCAATAATAAGAGGAGCCAGACTGCGACCGGGGGAGGCGGACCCCAGATCCAGCCGCTCACCGAGCTGCAACATCGCGTGGAGCGCATCATGGGTGCCCGGGTGATTGGCCCCGTTGCATCTGGAGATGCCGACCCTGTTCTGGGCACCAATGGTAAGGACATCACCTTTTGGACCTCTCTCGTCCCACTTGCGCATCAGATCTACATCCTTTGCCACTGTCCGACCAATGCGCTGAATGCCACCACTCGTGCATCCCTCGTTGACGCCCTCTCCTCACTCTAAAGCTACTCTTGTGCCTTCCTGCTTTCAGATGGTGAGGAGGAGGTCCCTGAAGTTGCCAGTGACAGCCCCTCAGAAGAGGAGGAGGAGGAGGAGCAAGAGGAAGGCGGCCCATCAGGGGAACCCTCAGCCGTGGCAACCCATGCCAATGTAGGGGACACGTCTTCCCTGGAGGGGAGCGTGGGGGAAGTGTCGGAGGGGAGGGTAGCTCCTGGGACCAGCGGCCTGCAGAAACGCGGGAGGGGGGTGGAAGCTCAGCGGCCTTCTCCCCAGAGGGGGGGGAAGGGTCGGAGGGGAGTCCAATTGCTGGGCCCAGCGGCGTCCAGCAACGCAGGAAGGGTCGGCCAGCTCGGCGGCCTTCTCCCCAGAGGGAGAGCCCGGCCTCCAGTCCGGAGACGGCCAACGCCGAGGAGATGCGCCGCATCGAGGACTTGTCCGCGGACTCGGAGCGCCGGCGCACGGAGCTCATGGGGGTAGTGGCACGGTTGCCTGAGGCCATCGAGTCCCTGTCTCGGAGTGTGTCCGAGTTCGGGCCCTCAGAGGCCACCAGTCGGGCGGAATTCCGGGCAGATCAGGCAGCGAGTCGGGCGGAATTCGGGGCAGCTCTGGCAGCGACTGGCCAGGTGATCAGTGGTGCCGTGCAGTCACTGGCTGCTCTGATGCGGTCACTGAACAGGTCAACACGGGCACTCACTGGTGCCACACTCGCTGTGTCAGCCAGGCATCGCCAGGGCACCCGGCGCGCTGCAGCAGCACAGCGGTCTGTCCCTCGGCAGATTGGTGCGCATGCTGCAGTGCTGGCCAGGGCGAGTGCCAGTGTCTCAGGCGACCAGCGAGCGTCTGCCATCCGCCAGCTTGCCCCCATTCCTCCAGCCGCCACTGCCACTCCCCCAGTGGAGCTGCCAGGAGCTGCTGCAGCGACTGATGTTGGCCAGCCACAGCTGCAGCATTCACCAGCCGGCCCCTCGACGGCCAGACGTCGTCTAGGCCGACCCCCAAGGGCATCTGCCGTCACGACATGTGCCCCTCAGGAGCCTGCCCCCAGCCTCGCAGCAGCCAATGGCCTCACTTTGAGGAGGAGCAGCAGGGCGGGCAGGGGCCACACAAAGATGCCCAAGGCATCGCCCTCGCGGGCCAAAAAGTAGAATGTGTGGGCAGTTGTGTTTGTTTTTTGAGGCCGAGGATGTGATGTTTGTTTTTTACGAAGGCCGAGGATGACGGCCATTTTGGTTGCACTGTTTTGTTAATCCTCTCCAGGTTGTGGGAGTGAGTAATGTGTGTGTGTGTTTTTTGGGGGTTTCGTCTGTTTTTGGTTTTCATGTGGGAAGAGCCCTGAGTTTGTACAATAAACCATTTTATTTATTCACATTGTCCATGTTTGATCTTTGAAGTGTTTGTTGCCTTAACCGGCTGAGGGCTTGCGGAGCGGCTGCAATCATGTTGTTTCATTGGCACAAGCCATTCCCTGACAGGGGGCCTAGAAGTGACGGTCAATAAGCCGCCGACGGGGGGCCCTTGGACCTTCTGCCTCCCCCCTGGGCTGGTACTCCTCCTCCTCCTCCTCCTCCTCCTGAGGTGGTGGTCCAACGTGAGGTGGCAGTGCCTGAGTCCTGCGGATAGCCAGGTTGTGCAGCATGCAGCAAACGACGACGAATTGGGAGACTCGCTCCTGCGAATACTGGAGGGCTCCCCCGGAGCGATCCAGACAGCGGAACCGTTGCTTGAGGACGCCGATTGTTTGTTCTATGATGTTCCTAGTCGCTTGATGGCTCTCGTTGTATGCCTCTTCAGCAGGGGTCGTGGGCGCGCGGAGCGGGGTCATGAGCCAGGTACACAAAGGATAGCCTTTGTCCCCGATAAGCCATCCTCTTGGGGGAGGCTGTGCCTGGAACATGTCAGCCACAGTTGTCTGTCGCAGGATAAAGGCATCGTGGCTGCTGCCTGGAAAGCGGGCATTGACAGCTAGGATGCGCTGCCTGTGGTCACACACCAGCTGTACGTTGAGGGAATGGTAGCCCTTCCGGTTGCGGTAATCCTCGGCATGCTCCAGAGGTGCCCGCAAAGCCACATGCGTGCAGTCAATGGCACCCTGCACCATGGGGAAGCCCGCTATTCTTGCAAATCCCACTGCACGCTGCTGCTGCTTGTCCAGGCTCATGGGGAAGGAGATGAATTGATGTCTCCTTCTGAAAAGGGCATTGGTCACCTGGCGGATGCAGCAATGCACGGCGAACTGGGAGATGTTAGCGATGTCCCCAGCAGCGGATTGGAAGGAGCCGGTGGCATAGAAGTTGAGAGCCACCGTCACCTTCACTGCCACCGACAGAGACGTCCTGCGCATCAGCTGTGGCTGCAGATCTCTGTGAAGCAGCTGGCAGATGTCTGCAACCACCTCCCTTCTGAATCGCAGCCTCCTAACACACTGCGCGGCAGACATGGTCAGATAGGAGGACTGCTGGCGGTATACCCTGGGTGGGTAAGGCCTCACTTGGCGACGCCTGTTGCCCCCTCTGCGTCTAGCCAGGGCTGCCACTCTCTCACGGCGTCTGTAAGCCCTTCCGGCATAAGGCTGAAACTCAGCGTTGGCACCCAATGCAGCCCCCATTATATGCTGGCAAACACTGAGATTTCAATGAAGGCAAAGATAATTGCTAAGCTCTGGCCTGAGCCAAAAATACCTGTCCTAGTGTTGGGCCAAAGCAGTAAGCTCTCCTCCTTGGTCTCGCTCCAAAAAACCATTGCACAAGAGTGAATGCTGCAAAATGGCTGGCCTTTATAGTGCAGGGTAAGTGCCCTTTAAATTGCGCTCCCCGCGGCCCGCCTCGGCTGTGTACCATTCCACTTCACAGTCGTTAGGGCCGCCCGGCGCACAATGGGGCGGCGCGAGTGAAGTTCCGGTTCCGGGTGCACAAAGGGCGTTGCACGACGAAATGACGTCATGATCTGCGCGCGCAGCAGGGCGCGCGCTAAGACTTTGCGCCGGCGCTAAATGTCTACTGAAGTTGGGGCGAGGCGCAGATCGTGCTGCGCCCGGGCGCTAAGCGCCTAGCGCTCGAGATCTACTCCTCCTAAGGCGCTAACGGCTGGCGCGCCCAACTGAATTTCTAGGCCTTTAAACTTAAACTTAAAACTAGTTATATCAACAAAACTTAAAATACACCTTAAAAGCACGCTATATACACACACATAGCTATAATACAAATGCCACCCGTCTCCGGACGGCCAGGCTAATCTCTGGCACTGTCGCAGATTGCTGCTGGCTGCAGCGAAGCTGGACTGCCTCCTGTCTCTGGTGCCTCGCAGCTTTATGGCTGTTGAGTGGGGGCCTCTGTTCTTTGGCTTCTCCCCGGTTCGGGAGACCGCCTTACTCCACTGTAAAGTGGGTGACCATCTTTTCTCGGGCTTGCGGGCCCCCTGAGACCTTCTGAGGGGCGTCTCTGTGGGGGAAACTTTGGCTGGCGGACCCTGAGCCAGGGTCGCAGCCCTCGCTGGCTGGGAGCCTTCTCCCCCATGTCCAAATAGCCCGCCCACATCTCAGCTTTGATGCATACATGGATGCAAGAGCTGAATGCCAGTGGAGAGTTGAGATTAGCTACCTTAACATCAAGGCAGCATTTGACTGAGTATGGCACCAAGAAGCCTAGCAAATTATCTAGTTCTGCACAAGACTGGCAATTCTGGAAATATCCTGGTCAATATGTCTCAATACCACATTCAGTGATTCATTTACCAATGAGTCTATCAAGGGACCCTTTTTAAAATAAAAAAAATATATTAAATTTCAAATCCAATTTGAATTGTTAATCATTTGCTCTAAGTTGTAAGATTACCCGTGTAAGGATCTTATCTGTGCACAAAGCTGAAATGTGAAGTTCTTTTTTTCTCTGCAACCCTGCATTTATTTGGAACTCTAGGAAGGTTTTACTCCACTGATCCAGGCTGCACAGAGCAACCATGCTGAGGTGTGTCGTTACCTGATAGACCAAGGAGCAGATATTGATGCAAGAGACAGGAATGGCAGGTAATATGGTGCATTAATTCAAAATGTGTGTTTTTTTTAATTATCATTGCACAGTTTTGGAGATTTAGCTAGTTTTGCTTTACCCTTTTTCCCATCCTCGTCCTCCCAAAAACAGTTAATTATATCTTTGCAACAGGATAAAATTGTAATCTAAAGCAATATGAGCTTGACTACACTAAATATATAGGAATTAAATACAATTTGTGAGAACTGATATCTTGTTGGGTTGGGTGCTCGCTAAAGATTGAATGCTGTACATCAGCGTGTGATAAATAGGCTATACGTGTCATTGCCTTCATGCATCACTGCATCTCCCTGGAGCAAACAGCAAAGCAATACGTTTCCAGGGTATGCGATGAGACACTTGAAGTGCTCATGTTCTGGCATTGTAGACAGTTTTAAGTTTCTGCGACTTAAACACAGATCTCCAGTTTTGTGAAGTGTGTATTTGGCCAATTTGATTATAACAAAATTAAAGCTTGTATACAGAATGTTGTTTATAACCAAGCAATTAAGTTACTTTGCAAGACACTGATATTTCTAAATATAATGCATTGTGAAAACAGTGTGGTTGTGCTAAACTTTATTTTTTTTTTTTTAATTGCCTTAACCAGTAGTGGATAAATTGCAGTGTAAGAATGCAAGCTTTTTTAGAAAAAATAAAAGGCATTTAAGCGCCCCAAAATATCCCTTTTTTTAATTAGCCTCACTTACCTGCCTTTGCCATTACTCGCAATCCCTTCTCTTTCACCAGAAGCCCTTCTAATTGTCTCTTCATCCCATTTATACTGTCAGCTTCATTGTCCTTCCCTGGTAACTCATTCCACAACTCTTATTACCATTTGGATAAAAATGATCGATGATACCCCTTCTCACTCCTAATTTCCTAAGTTTCGAACTTATAGCCATAGTATTTGAGCTTTTAAAATAGTGAATAGTATAACTGGATCAACCTTGTAATTTTCCTTCATAATCTTGAAAACTTTAGTTAGATCACTTTGAAGCCTCTTTTCCAAAGAAAATAAGCATAACTCCTTGTAGCTTATATTTCTGATAACCAGCAGCACACTTATTGCTTGCCTCTTTACCCGATGGAGGTTGATATTTTTCCAGCTATTTGGTGACCAGGATTGCAAACTACTCGAGATGAGGTCTAACTGATGCCTGCACACACTCGGGGATCTCACTACTTGTACACCAACATCTATTGGTTTCCTGCGACACATAAATCAGAAGATTGGGTTTATGCTGGCTGTCAAAGGACACTTCTCCATTTCAATCATTAATCTCATATTTCATGGCTTCTGTTTAAAATGACATCCTCAGCCTGTTTTTCAACAAAGTGATAGTGAAGCAGGGGAGGAACAGAGGAAGTGAAGTATGAGAATGGTGAAATGAGCTTTACATGCCAGATAAAATTACAGTCGAGAGTGGTGACATGTACTTTGAGCAACACAGCCAGAGTAGCATGGGGGAGGGAGGAAATGTTCTATCTCATGCAAACTAATGTTGAAGTACTTTGCTATTTTGATGTTAAAATAACTCCCTGCTTATAGAAGAGGAGGAGAATCTGGAAATATTTTTTAAATGCCTGATGAGAGTAAACAATGATTGATGAAGATTCACTAAATAGATGTTAATAGACTAGCGCACAAAATTCAATAAAAATGCTATGTCTGTTAAAAATGTGTAACCTGGACAGCCACCTTGGAAAAGGCAAAAAGAATGAATGGAGCTAAAAGCAGTAGTGATTTTGTTTAAAAATGGAATTTGAATGTTTTATATGCAGAAAGAAAATACAAAGTAAAGTATCATTGTGTAATATTTTACACTAGGTTTTGTGCTATAGTAGATCCATGGTAGAATATTTGGGCATTGCCCTACTTCAGTGACCATGCTGCTTTTTATTTTCAGGGTTAACTTATGCCAGCATTGAATTTGAGGGAAATATTGCTTCTGGAGCGAAATGACTAACTAAAAAGGATTGAGCAGTACTGCTTCAGAGCCAATCTAATGTACTTCCATTGTCGACTTGTAAATATGTATAGTACCGATAAAGACCAAATACTGTAGTTCTCTGACAAAATTAGTAGTGAAATTAGGAGAATTTAGATCTCTCGGAACATGCTGTAAACTTGTGTTTAAAACGATTTTTTTTAATGATAGAGTTGCAGTGCTAGCAGAAATCTGTTCTGTCTCAAGATTCTTAGAATCTTTTGATGCATTTTTATTATCCTGTGGCATTGGAGGAAACCCTGACTGGTTGCAGTAGTGTTGTAAAAATCGTGTGCATCTGGTGTTTTAATGGCACAGATGGGGTTTCCTACATCACCAGAGGTGCAATGCCTGTCACCAGCAAACTGATGCAGGTTTTTTTTTCTTGATTTTGTTTTTGACTTTATAACAATCAGTCAGTTTTAGAAAATATAGACAATAGGAGCAGGAGTAAGCCATTCGGCCCTTCAAGCCTGCTCCACCATTCAATATGATCATGGCTGATGTGCAGGTGTGCAGTCAAAATTAAGAGCCATAAGTATAAGATAGTCATCAATAAATTCAATAAGAAATTCAGGAGACATTTCTTTACTCAGAGTGGTTAGAATGTGGATCTTGCTACCAAATGGAATAGTTGGGGTGAATAGCACAGATGCATTTAACGGGAAGCTAGATAAGTACATGAGGGAGAAAGGAATAGAAGGATATGTTCATCGGGTTAGATGACGTAAGGTGGGAGGAGGCTCGGGAGGAGCATAAATGCCAGTGCAGACCCGCTGGGCCGAATGGCCAGTTTCTGTGCTGTAAATATTATGCAGTTCTATGTTTCCACATTTGCTACTGCTGCTCTGAAATTTAAACAAAGTTATAGCCACCTTGAAAACATTGCAGAACCACTTCAAGTAGAAGAGGTTCTACAATATAAATACAATGTTTTAACAGCAGCAGTCAAGTGGTTTTAAAGTTGCCAATTGTAGAGCATCAGTGCTCTACATATTAATCCTTTAATCTGACTTCATTAATGGTAATAATGGTATTAACCATGTCCACATTTGGCACAGTCTAAAACACTAACTTTTTGCCCCCCCCCCACCCCAGCCTTCCGCTGTGGTTTCTTCAGGACTTTGAAACATTCCCTTGATGCAAGTTGTTTTATAATGAGGGCCTACTTACAAACTTTCTTTTTTGAGCCTATCTCTCTTCCCCCCCGCCCGCCTTCATATTTTGATTCCTGATCTAACCAGTTACCTACTTTAGTCTTTTGTTTCTTGATTTACAATCAGCCTAGTTCTGTTTGCACTGTAGTTTACCAGCTAGCAAAAGAATATCGAAATATAACAGAGAATGTTTCCACTTGTGGGGAAGAGCATAACTAGAGGCCATCAATATAAGATAGTCACCAAGAAATCCAATAGGGAATTCAGAAGAAACTTTTTTACCCAAAAGAGTGGTGAGATTGCAGAACTCGCCACCACAGGGAGTGGTTGAAGCGAATAGTATAGATACATTTAAGGGAAGGCTGGACAAGCATATGAAGGAAAAGGGAATAGAGGATTATGCTGATAGTTAGATGAGGAAAGACGGGAGGAGGCTCGAGTGGAGCATGAACACCGGCATGGACTGGTTGGGCCGAATGGCGTGTTTCTGTGCCGTATATCCTATGTAATAATTTCTCTAATAGGTAATTGGGCTACTTTGCTTAATCAAGAAATTAGTAGCAAAGAGGAGAGGAGGCTAGAAAGAAAGAAAATCATCTGCTGTGTAATTGCAATCAAAGGTGTATGGACACATGTAAACAAAATAGAGCTAGAGGACCACTTTCCATACTTCGGGAGCCTACTGTCAACAAGGGCAGATGTCGATGACCAAGTCCAACACCGCCTTCAGTGTGCCAGTGCAGCCTTCGGTCGCCTGAGGAAGAGTGTGTTTGAAGACCAGGACCTCAAAACCGGCACTAAGCTCATGGTCTACAGAGCAGCAGTGATACCCGCCCTATTGTATTATTATTTTTTTATTTTTTTTATTCATTGATGGGATGTGGGCGTCGCTGGCTGGCTAGGCCTGCATTTAGTGCCCATCCCTAATTGCCCTCGAGAAGATGGTGGTGAGCCGCCGCCTTGAACCGCTGCAGTCCATATGGTGTAGGTACACCCACAATGCTGTTAGGAAGGGAGTTCCAGGATTTTGGCCCAGCGACAGTGAAGGAACGGCGATACAGGTCCAAGTCAGGATGGTGTGTGGCTTGGAGGGGAACTTGTAGGTGGTGATGTTCCCATGCGTCTGCTGCCCTTGTCCTTCTAAGTGGTAGAGGTCGCGGGTTTGGAAGGTGCTGTTGAAGGAGCTTTGGCAAGTTGCTGCAGTGCATCTTGTAGATGGTACACACTGCAGCCACAGTGCGCCGGTGGTGGAGGGAGTGAATGTTGAAGGTGGTGGATGGAGTGCCAATCAAGCGGGCTGCTTTATCCTGAATGGTGTCGAGCTTCTTGAGTGCTGTTGGAGCTGCACTCATCCAGGCAAGTGGAGAGCATTCCATCACACTCCTGACTTGTGCCTTGTAGATGGTGGAAAGGCTTTGGGGAGTCAGGTGGTGAGACACTCGCTGCAAAATTCCCAGCCTCTGGCCTGCTCTTGTAGCCACAGTATTTATATGGCTGGTCCTCAGAGACATGGACCATGTACAGCAGGCACCTCAAAGCACTGGAGAGGTACCACCAACGCTGCCTCCGCAAGATCCTGCAAATCCATTGGCAGGATAGGCACACCAACGTCTGTATTCTCACTCCGGCCAGCATCGAAGCTTTGACCATGCTCGATCAGCTCCGATGGACGGGTCACATCGTCCACATGCCCGATACGAGACTCCCAAAACAAGCGCTGTACTCGGAGCTCCGACATGGCAAGAGAGCCCCAGATGGGCAGAGGAAACACTTCAAGGACACCCTCAACGTCTCCTTGAAAAAGTGCAACATCCCCACCGACACCTGGGAATCCCTGGCCCAAGACCGCACAAAGTGGAGGAGAAGCATCCGGGAAGGCACCGAACACCTCGAGTCTCTTCGCCGGGAGCAAGCGGACGCCAAGCACAAGCAGCGGAAGGAGCGCACGTCAACCCAAGCACCCCACCCACCGTCTGCCCCACCTGTGACAGAGACTGTAGGTCCCACATTGGACTCATCAGTCACCTGAGAACTCATTTTTAATGTGGAAACAAGTCATCCTCGGTTCCGAGGGACTGCCTAAGAAGAAGAGAGGACTAAAGCTTGCAAATTCAACAGAATCTAGACATCGAAGTACAAGTTTAATTTAACCAATCAGTAACTTGGAAGATAGAAGCAAGCTGGAATAAAAGCAGACCAAGAATGTGAATGATTTGCCAAGAGAAGTCCGTATTCAGAATATTAAACGTAGGTTTCCTTTTAATGAAATATGTTTATTGGATTTGTTTTGACAGGACCCACTAAATAAATCCATCTTCTGTCCTGAAGTTACAAGCAGCTCCTTTTAATGTTGTCCAGTCTTTGTGATTTTTCTCTTCATCCTGTTCCCAGGTGGTATTTGAAATATTGAATTTCTGAGGTTAGGACAAAATGTGCACCATCAGAGCTATCAGATTCTTCTGTATTTTGTGCCAACCATTCAAAGGCATTGTTTTTTCCCCTGGCCTAACAATCGAGGCAGTGATATACAGTGATGTAGAAGAATACCTTTTTGAAATATTACCGTTGTAAATTCATATTGGACAGCGTCTAATGATGGAAGAGGCAGTCATGCAAGCAAAATTTTACCAATTCAGTTACAGACCCATTACTAATCTGCCATATGGTGTAATAATCAGGAAATGCATACTGTTTGTAAGTATGAATAGATTGGCATATTGTATTAAGTTTTGCTTGTTATTCATTATAAGATTACAATTCAGTTTAACTCTTTAGCAGATAAAAAATATAGCAAATCTGCTGCTTTCAGTTAGGTAACCTTTTCCTGAAACTTTCCAAATGTATTTGCAACGGTAGTTTAGATCAGGGTTATGTTAGCTTCTGGTCTTCATGGCCCACATAGGTGCTGTACCATGGAGCCTCGGGGGCCATATGTAAAGTTTAAATTCATATGTTCATTAATTTACATATATCTCAAATTGATTAGATGAAAGAATTTTGGTGTTCTGAATTTTTTTATTTGTTTATGGGATGTGAGCGTCGCTGGCAAGGCCAGCATTTATTGCCCATCCCTAATTGCCCTCGAGAAGGTGATGGTGAGCTGCCTTCTTGAACTGCTGCAGTCTGTGTGGTGAAGATACCCCCACAGTGCTGTTGGGTAGGGAGTTCCAGGATTTTGACCCATCGGCGATATATTTCCAAGTCCGGATGGTGTGTGACTTTGAGGGGAACTTGGAGGTGATGGTGTTCCCATGCTCCTTCTGAGAAAACAAGTAAATAGGGAATGATGAGCAAGGATGAGTGAGAAATGATTTGGAGGCCGACGGGGCTTTATAGATAGTCAAGAGTTGTGGAAGGAGAAAGTGTTTGGCAAGAAAAAAGAAATCAACCACAGCTTTAAAAATGGAGGAATTGTGATTTTTTTTTTATTTTTTTAAAGGAGGTAGTCTTTCCTTACAGCATGGACCTTCCACAGCTGAGAGGATGAGTGATGAGATATTCTCAGACTTTTGTTGGTACCCTTCTACTGACTGCTAAGAGGCACATTAGAATGATATAGGTCTCTCCATGGTGCAACATAATGGAGCACCAAACTGGTGTGTCACTATGCTGCCCTTTTTAACGTTTCATGTTTAGGCAAAAAGCAACGATAACCCTATACTATAAAGGCAACTAGCAAAACTAACCATTATCACATTTACCACATTTTTTTGAGCTCCATCCTAAGCACTCTTTTTCTTTCATGTCAAACACTTGTTTGCGCCTCAACAATTCTTAATTCGCTATAGTTCTGTATTCGTCTAACACTTGTTTATTGCTCCCATGTTTGGGGAAATTTGCATCTTTTGCATTCCTGGAGTGGATACAAGAAAAAGCTTTAATCTGTTTTCTAATCAGCATCGTCGCTAGCTTCCAATACCCATCTTTCTATTGCAATCTTTCTTAACATCCTCTGTTTATTAACACTATGGCCAGTGCTGCTGAGAACTTTGCTCCCTTGTTCTGCCTAAACTCCAAATATGCCATATTAGAAACTCCTCTTCTTCCTCACCCTACTTCCCCACTGTATTGAAATTGCGTGTTGTCACGAGTCTGCTACTGTAACTCATTTTTTTCCCAGGACTGCGACACGAGATCAGTGATGCATCCAATACGTATACCAAGAGCAGGAGTTCCGAGGCTTATCCTAAATTGGGCTTCGGGGCTCATCTCCTTCATAATTCCGGCGAGTTGCAGACGCCAGTCGGGCATCCAGAGGCAGCTCGTTGCTTTGTTTTTCACCAGTTTGGGCCTCTTACGATGCCGGCAGCTGCGCTCAATTAGGTCGTGGGGTAGGGTGGTTGTAGACGACTGGAGGGAAGCGAGTGTGGGGTGGCAGTGGCCCGGAGTATTACTGTGGAGCCAGGCAGAGCACTGCTGCTTCTTGTGGCTCCACATTAACGTAAGCTTAAAAAGAAAAACCTGCCATTTTGTTGGCAGCCTTCAGCGGTCAATTGAAGGACCACTGGTTAGGCTGCAGAAGAACCCGAAAAACTGAGTGGAGCATGCCTGATGCATGTAAAACAGGTGTTGGACCCTTCATTAGTATATGCAAGGAGTCTTTCACCTGTTTCAGGCAGTCACCATAGACACCTCAATATCCATCCATCGCAGTTCGGGCAAGGGTCTTGGTACCACAAAATTGGTGTTTTTTTTGTGCAAGAAAAACGGGCACAGCAGGTCTGCCTTTGCTCCCCTACTAATATCTTTCCTTTGTCCTACAACTCTCAGGCTTTAAAACTCAGGGTTGGCTTCACCGAATAGTTATGTCCTGATTTTATCTTGGCTTCACTTTTATGATCTTCACCTCAGTGTTACGATTATGGACCATAATAGTTCACCTCGGTATCTCAGTAAAAATGCACATTGCAATGTAATTGGTAGTGTAATGCACAACAAGTGTTTGAGTCTCTTGATAATCGCTAAAACTAATAATTTTAGTTGTTGGTATGTACATGACAAATTTATGGTTTCACAATTTTCTTGTTTCTTTCCCCTGTCCCTAGGACTGCTGTAATGTTGGCCTGTGAGCACGGTAGTGGAAACGCTGTCGAAATTTTAGTCAAGAGGGGTGCCAGCTTGAAGTTAGTAGACGCATTGGGTCATGATGCACTTCATTACTACAAACTTTCAGGAAATGCCGATATCCTAAGTTTCCTTCAGGCTACACTTAAAAAGGTCTCCGAGGATGCTGGTACGTGCCCTATCTGCTTATAATTGAAGAAGCCTTTGAATTTAAGCAAAATCAGCTTGAAGCTATCCTGTTGCAGATCACTGTTCTAGAAATATGAAGCGTCATTTTTGAATATCCCACTTCCTGCATTTAACATACTTCTTTGTCATTAAAAAAAATAACTTTCCTGTTGTTAGCAGTGCCTCTAAATTGAGCTCTTTGGGACTAAGAAAAAAAAATGTTTTTTTTATGATCAGTATTTATAGGTTGAAATATATAAACGGCAATTAGCACTGTATTAGCAGAAATTGATCATTACCAATGCTATAGAGCAGATTAAATCAAATGAAGGTTAAGCATTGAATTAAAAGTAAGAAACAGCCATGGGAATGGAATACAAAATAGTGAAATAGACCTTGGTATACACGCAGTAACCACTATAAGATGATAACCTGTCTGGTATTGGGTTAGCTGCCCAGTGATTTCACAGGAAAGAAAAGAACTTGCATTTATATACTGTAGCACCTTTCATGACCTCAGGACTTCCCAAAGCGCTTTACAACCAATGAAGTACTTTTGAACTTAGTCACTGTTGTCATGTAGAGAAAAGCAGTAGCCAATTTGCACATAGCAAGATCCCACAAACAGTAGTGAGATAAATGACCAAATAATGGCCTATAATGTGCCTGTTCTTCAGGCACTAACGAGCCTACTAAGACCCCAATATGGCAGGCAGAAAGTGCACGCAAATTTCCGGCCGGATGTGTGCCACCTACCTATATTGGTGGGAAGAAAATAGGCGTGCAGGGCCCATGCCTGAAACAGGCTTTAGTTCCTTTGCATTTACAAATAACAGGCTTAATGCCTGTTTGTGGCACCACTGCAGTGTGCCCTGAAGTAAAACCAGACCTTTAGATCGCCTGCTACCAAAGAGGTAAGTTTTTGAAATTTACTTTGCTCAATGTGGAGCCGGGAGGAATGGGAGAAGCAAGACGACTCCTTCTGAGTCCACATTTAAAGAACGTGGGCTGCTGTATTTCACCCCTCACCCCGGCCTCTGATCTCACGACCCTTGGGTTCCGATTCCCACCACCACCCCTCCCACCACCTCCCCCCCCCCCCCCCCCCACCGCCAATCTCCCCCAGCCTCTGATATCCCTACCCCCGGACTCCTATATCCCATGCACCCCCCTATTCCAACCTCCAATACCGGGGGCGTCTCGGGCCTCATTCAGGCGCAGGGAATGTACCCTGGGCACGCCCGAATTTCTACCCCATTATCTTTTTTTTAAAGGAGACGTGAAATGCAGGTGATTCTCACTTTTATAACTACAAAATCCATATTTCTCAAACAAAAGAAGCCTCCTCGTATTGTAAAACTATTAGAAATACTGGGGGAGAAATTAGGTATAGCCCTGTTTGGGGCGCTAGTTCTGGCGAAGCGCAAAGCCTAGCGCCAGTTGCGATTTAGCGCCACATGGCATGATATTGGGTCGTTGCGGCGCTAAATCAGGCGCTGCACGAGGCTCTTAAGGCACTAACCCGGGGGCGCAACCCAATTTAGCGGCGGCGGGGCGCAGCACAGGTGCTTTCAATAATCACTTTCCGAGACACAGTGGCGCCGGCCAGCTCTTCAAGGGGCAGGTCAATTGGCATCACCAGACACACTCACTGCCTTGTAGGCCTTCAAAGCGGTGGGAGCCTACCTGTGGCGCACCAGCCTAGCAAGAAATGGAAAGGGTGAGGCAGAGGGCGGAATGCCTCATTGATGGGGCATTGGATGCTTTGGTTGGCGCAGTGGAATCGAGGCCAAGGAAGATGGTCGGAATGTGATTTATGTTTTGGACAGTCTCCCGGGTGTGTGAGCCAGTTATGTGTCAGTGTATTAGTTTTGCTTTCTGTTGCCATAGCTTTCTCATGTTTGAAGGAACCACATTTTGCGTAATGAAACACTTTCTTCATTTACAATGGCCATGCCTTCTATTTACATGCATCTTGCCCTTCACAGGCTTGGGGGTATCAGACCGGTTCCATTCCTGTTCTTGGAATGGCAGCAAGCATTCCATGAGAGGGGCCTAGAAGCTACTTCTGATCAGCCTCTGACGCGCAGCCTGAGAAGAGCCGCTCGCGTAGAAGTTCAGGCCAGCAGGCATCTTCTCAGCCACCGACAGAGATGTCCTGCACCTTATCTGAGGCTGCAGATCTGGCTGAAGCAGCTGGCACAGCTCAGTCACCGCCTCCTTTCTAAATCGCAGCCTTCTGACACACTGCTCCTCCGGCATGTTCATGTAGGGAAACTGCTGTCGGAAAACCCTGCCGGCGTAAGGTCTGCTGTGGCGACGTCTGTTGGCCCTCCTCCGTCTGGCCATGCCCGCCCCCCTCTCCCAGCGTCTCAGTGCCCTTTCCAGATGATTCAGCAGCAGGACGTTCCCCTCCAATGCAGCCCCCATAATAAGTGCCCACAGGAAGGTTCCCTGTTGTCAAGGCTCACCAACAGCAAGGTGATGGTCAGAAGGCTGAAGATCGTCTGCCTGCGCTGGCTCAGTGGTCAAATGGCTCTCGGTGTGCAGCTCAGCAACTCTTTGTAGCTCTCGAGGAAGTTGTGCACCAAAAATGGCTGTCGCTTTTAAACCACACCATTCCCCTTTAAATAACGCTCCTCCAGCCCGAGAGCGACTTGGTAAGGTCCAGGTAAGCTGTCATTATTAGCGCCAGGCGCTACAGAGGGGGGCGCCACTGAATTTCCAGTCCGGGGCGCCCAAAAGGCGTTGCACACTCAAATTACATCATAATCAGCCTGCGCCCATGAGCGGGCGCTAAGATTTAGCGCCGGAGCTAAATGCATGCTCAATATGGGGTGAGGCGCCTTGCGCCCGCCCGGAAATTGGCTAACGCCCCACTTCTCTGCCTCTTTAGGCGTTAATCGGTGGCGCAACCAACCGAATTTCTCCCCCATTTTCTTTCTGAAAATTTAAAAGGGGTTACGAGCAATGTTCCCTTCAATTTTTTTTTATGGGCTGCACGGCCCATTCAAAAACCTGTGCATGCGCGTTTTTTGTACTTAAAAGCCGACGAGCCGGCTGCGCGGCCATGCAGCTTAAAGGGAACGTTGGTAATGAGTGGAAATGTTGTGTGATGATTTATAGAACACATTTAAGACTGTCTTTTGCTGCCCTCTGGTGGCTCCACTAAATAGAGGATAAGTATGAGAATATACACTGTCCTGTTCTTTTTCACAATACTAACTATACTTAGAAAATGAGAAATGTAAGGCCTTAGCAAATATTTCAAGCACACAAGTCAAAAAGGACAGTTCCTGTATTTGCCAGTTGCATTTTGAACTTTGCAGTCACTGTATTTCTAGGAACAGAAGTAGGCCAGTCAGCGTCCTAGCCTGTTCTGCCATTGTCGGTTAGATCATGGCTGATTTACACCTTAACTCCATTTACCTACCTTTGTTCCATATCTCTTGATACTTTTACCTAACAAAAATCTATCAATCTCAGTCTTGAAAATTTCAATGTACCCTGCATCCATAGACATCCTTTGAAATTACTCATACTTTTATACCTGTATGTTTTAAAAGCAATCATTTGATATTTTGGATTTTTCATCTTGTCAACTTCCCTGCTAGCAGCTGTGGAAGCAATTGATGGTCCTGTCCAATTCTACCTATTGATTATCATTGATTTTAGAAATGAGTCTCAACAATGAGTGAGGTGTTCTGGTCTTCTATTTCTTTATTGCTAGTACTGTGTGGTCTTGTGATTAATTATGCATGGGCTCCTTCTGCCCGATCTCTTTCTTTATTTTGCTGTTAATCACTTCCTTTGAGTATGCCTAATGATGCAGTAAAGAAACTAGATCAGTACTCTTAAACTAACCCTTGGAAGTAAAACTCTCTCTAAATGTTCTTTACCTCTGTCGACAGAGGAAAAAACTTCTCCTGTATCTCTCTCGATTATTTTTTCAAAATTCATTCTCAGGATGTGGGTGTCACTGACTAGGTTGGCATTTGTTGCCCATCTGTAGTTGCAGTCCATGTGGTGAAGGTACTGCTACACTACTGTCCAGCATTTTGGCCCATCGACGATGATGGAACTGTTCTATATGTCTGAGTCAGGATGGTGTGTGACTTGGAGGTAACCGTGTTCCCATGCACCTGCTGCCCTTGTCCTTCTAAGTGGTGGAAGTGGCAGGTTTGGGAGGTGCTGCCGAAGAAGCCTTGGTGAGTTGCTGCAGTGCATCTTGTAGATAGTACACACTGCAGCCGTGGTGTGCTGGTGGTAGTATTTAAGGTAGTGGATGGAGTGCCGATCAAGCGGACTGCTTTGTCCTCGATGGTGTCGAGTTGCTTGTTTGTTGCATCTACACCCATCCAGGCAAGTGGAGTATATTCCATCACACTCCTGACTTGTGTCTTGTAGGTGGTGGCGAGGCTTTGCGGAGTCGGGAGGTGAGTCACTCGCCACAGAATGCCAGGCATCTAACCTGCTCTAGTAGCCATGGCCTAGATGAGTTTCTGGACTGCAGCTTGGCTAGATGCATGGATAGTTCTGGAACACAGGTCTTCAGCACTGCAGCAGGGATGTTGTCTGAATCTGTAGCCTTTACTTTGCCCAGTGCACTCAGCTGTTTCTTCACGTGGAGTGAATCGAACTGGCTGAAGACTGGCATCTGTGATGGTGGGGACCTTAGGATGAGGTCAAGATGGATCGTCCACTCGGCACTTGGCTGACGATGCGAACATTTCAGTCTTGTCTTTTGCATTCATGTGCTGAGCTTTGCCATCGTTGAGGATGTGGATTTTCATGGAGCCTCCAAATCCTGTTAGTTGCTTAATTGCCCACCACCATTTGCAACTAGATGTGGCAGAACTGCAGAGGACTGATCCGTTGGTTGTGGGATCACTTAGTTCTCTCTATAGCATGCTGCTTCTGCTGTTTAGCATGTATGTAACCTGTGTTGTAGCTTCACCCACCAGGTTGGCACCTCATTTAGCTTGCATCTTATTCTCCAAAATTCATCGAGCACCTGGGAGGTAACAAAGCATTTGGGACTGTTGATCTGGACAGTCGCGCGCTCTCTTCCCCCCAGTCGCGCGCTCTCTTCCCCCCAGTCGCGCGCTCTCTTCCCCCCAGTCGCGCGCTCTCTTCCCCCCAGTCGCGCGCTCTCTTCCCCCCAGTCGCGCGCTCTCTTCCCCCCAGTCGCGCGCTCTCTTCCCCCCAGTCGCGCGCTCTCTTCCCCCCAGTCGCGCGCTCTCTTCCCCCCAGTCGCGCGCTCTCTTCCCCCCAGTCGCGCGCTCTCTTCCCCCCAGTCGCGCGCTCTCTTCCCCCCAGTCGCGCGCTCTCTTCCCCCCAGTCGCGCGCTCTCTTCCCCCCAGTCGCGCGCTCTCTTCCCCCCAGTCGCGCGCTCTCTTCCCCCCAGTCGCGCGCTCTCTTCCCCCCAGTCGCGCGCTCTCTTCCCCCCCGTCGCGCGCTCTCTTCCCCCCCAGTCGCGCGCTCTCTTCCCCCCAGTCGCGCGCTCTCTTCCCCCCAGTCGCGCGCTCTCTTCCCCCCAGTCGCGCGCTCTCTTCCCCCCAGTCGCGCGCTCTCTTCCCCCCAGTCGCGCGCTCTCTTCCCCCCAGTCGCGCGCTCTCTTCCCCCCAGTCGCGCGCTCTCTTCCCCCCAGTCGCGCGCTCTCTTCCCCCCAGTCGCGCGCTCTCTTCCCCCCAGTCGCGCGCTCTCTTCCCCCCAGTCGCGCGCTCTCTTCCCCCCAGTCGCGCGCTCTCTTCCCCCCAGTCGCGCGCTCTCTTCCCCCCAGTCGCGCGCTCTCTTCCCCCCAGTCGCGCGCTCTCTTCCCCCCCAGTCGCGCGCTCTCTTCCCCCCAGTCGCGCGCTCTCTTCCCCCCAGTCGCGCGCTCTCTTCCCCCCAGTCGCGCGCTCTCTTCCCCCCAGTCGCGCGCTCTCTTCCCCCCAGTCGCGCGCTCTCTTCCCCCCAGTCGCGCGCTCTCTTCCCCCCAGTCGCGCGCTCTCTTCCCCCCAGTCGCGCGCTCTCTTCCCCCCAGTCGCGCGCTCTCTTCCACCCAGTCGCGCGCTCTCTTCCACCCAGTCGCGCGCTCTCTTCCACCCAGTCGCGCGCTCTCTTCCCCCCAGTCGCGCGCTCTCTTCCCCCCAGTCGCGCGCTCTCTTCCCCCCAGTCGCGCGCTCTCTACCCCCCAGTCGCGCGCTCTCTACCCCCCAGTCGCGCGCGCTCTTCCCCCCCAGTCGCGCGCGCTCTCTTCCCCCCCAGTCGCGCGCGCTCTCTTCCCCCCCAGTCGCGCGCGCTCTCTTCCCCCCCAGTCGCGCGCGCTCTCTTCCCCCCCAGTCGCGCGCGCTCTCTTCCCCCCCAGTCGCGCGCGCTCTTCCCCCCCAGTCGCGCGCGCTCTTCCCCCCCAGTCGCGCGCGCTCTTCCCCCCCAGTCGCGCGCGCTCTTCCCCCCCCAGTCGCGCGCGCTCTTCCCCCCCAGTCGCGCGCGCTCTTCCCCCCCAGTCGCGCGCGCTCTTCCCCCCCAGTCGCGCGCGCTCTTCCCCCCCAGTCGCGCGCGCTCTTCCCCCCCAGTCGCGCGCGCTCTTCCCCCCCAGTCGCGCGCGCTCTTCCCCCCCAGTCGCGCGCGCTCTTCCCCCCCAGTCGCGCGCGCTCTTCCCCCCCAGTCGCGCGCGCTCTTCCCCCCCAGTCGCGCGCGCTCTTCCCCCCCAGTCGCGCGCGCTCTTCCCCCCCAGTCGCGCGCGCTCTTCCCCCCCAGTCGCGCGCGCTCTTCCCCCCCAGTCGCGCGCGCTCTTCCCCCCCAGTCGCGCGCGCTCTTCCCCCCCAGTCGCGCGCGCTCTTCCCCCCCAGTCGCGCGCGCTCTTCCCCCCCAGTCGCGCGCGCTCTTCCCCCCCAGTCGCGCGCGCTCTTCCCCCCCAGTCGCGCGCGCTCTTCCCCCCCAGTCGCGCGCGCTCTTCCCCCCCAGTCGCGCGCGCTCTTCCCCCCCAGTCGCGCGCGCTCTTCCCCCCCAGTCGCGCGCGCTCTTCCCCCCCAGTCGCGCGCGCTCTTCCCCCCCAGTCGCGCGCGCTCTTCCCCCCCAGTCGCGCGCGCTCTTCCCCCCCAGTCGCGCGCGCTCTTCCCCCCCAGTCGCGCGCGCTCTTCCCCCCCAGTCGCGCGCGCTCTTCCCCCCCAGTCGCGCGCGCTCTTCCCCCCCAGTCGCGCGCGCTCTTCCCCCCCAGTCGCGCGCGCTCTTCCCCCCCAGTCGCGCGCGCTCTTCCCCCCCAGTCGCGCGCGCTCTTCCCCCCCAGTCGCGCGCGCTCTTCCCCCCCAGTCGCGCGCGCTCTTCCCCCCCAGTCGCGCGCGCTCTTCCCCCCCAGTCGCGCGCGCTCTTCCCCCCCAGTCGCGCGCGCTCTTCCCCCCCAGTCGCGCGCGCTCTTCCCCCCCAGTCGCGCGCGCTCTTCCCCCCCAGTCGCGCGCGCTCTTCCCCCCCAGTCGCGCGCGCTCTTCCCCCCCCAGTCGCGCGCGCTCTTCCCCCCCAGTCGCGCGCGCTCTTCCCCCCCAGTCGCGCGCGCTCTTCCCCCCCCAGTCGCGCGCGCTCTTCCCCCCAGTCGCGCGCTCTCTTCCCCCCCAGTCGCGCGCTCTCTTCCCCCCAGTCGCGCGCTCTCTTCCCCCCAGTCGCGCGCTCTCTTCCCCCCAGTCGCGCGCTCTTCCCCCCCCAGTCGCGCGCTCTCTTCCCCCCAGTCGCGCGCTCTCTTCCCCCCCAGTCGCGCGCTCTCTTCCCCCCAGTCGCGCGCTCTCTTCCCCCCAGTCGCGCGCTCTCTTCCCCCCAGTCGCGCGCTCTCTTCCCCCCGTCGCGCGCTCTCTTCCCCCCAGTCGCGCGCTCTCTTCCCCCCAGTCGCGCGCGCTCTTCCCCCCAGTCGCGCGCGCTCTTCCCCCCCAGTCGCGCGCGCTCTTCCCCCCCAGTCGCGCGCGCTCTTCCCCCCCCAGTCGCGCGCGCTCTTCCCCCCCAGTCGCGCGCGCTCTTCCCCCCCAGTCGCGCGCGCTCTTCCCCCCCAGTCGCGCGCGCTCTTCCCCCCCAGTCGCGCGCGCTCTTCCCCCCCAGTCGCGCGCGCTCTTCCCCCCCAGTCGCGCGCGCTCTTCCCCCCCAGTCGCGCGCGCTCTTCCCCCCCAGTCGCGCGCGCTCTTCCCCCCCAGTCGCGCGCGCTCTTCCCCCCCAGTCGCGCGCGCTCTTCCCCCCCAGTCGCGCGCGCTCTTCCCCCCCAGTCGCGCGCGCTCTTCCCCCCCAGTCGCGCGCGCTCTTCCCCCCCAGTCGCGCGCGCGCTCTTCCCCCCCAGTCGCGCGCGCGCTCTTCCCCCCCCCAGTCGCGCGCGCGCTCTTCCCCCCCCCCCCCCAAGTCGCGCGCGCGCTCGCTCTTCCCCCCCCCCCCCCAAGTCGCGCGCTCTCTTCCAACAACAACATGCCCTCAAAAACCCCTCGGCACCGCCGGGCACTTTAGCTAGTTCCTGTATAAATTATGCCAAATTATTAAACAGGGAATTTTTGACTTGAATATTTATATTATATTACAGAGCTTGCAACATTGCTCTAGGGCCCCAATGTCATAAAATCTGCCTTGTTTATATGCGGGGAAGATCTCACAGCCTCAGAACAATATTCAGAAACACAACTTGAGCATGCACGATTGTTTGAAAGTCGCACTTCGTGACTTTGTTTCTAGCTGCAGTATTTCTCCAGGGCCTGGAGAAAGTATATACAGAGTAAGTGAAAAATCACTTTCAGCCTCCAATGATTGGTTGAGATGGTCAGCGCTTTAGGCAAGTAAAAATAGCAGCTTACTGCCTCTGGTGGTAATGCTTCTCTTATTGTCAAGGGCACTGGTGCCTCCAGAGGCATCAGTGAAAGGCACCCCTATTAGTGGATCTCCATCAGTAAAGGCAGCAGTACCATTGAAAGCAATGCTGTGAAGAAAATGGGACACAGCCGGGGACCTAGGCAAGTGGTGAGGGGGACTCTGGGCACAATGGGTTGGGTGGGGCATGGAGCACACGGGGCAAGGGAGGCCCGCTCCTCCTGGCTCAGCTGGAAACCTAAAATTAAATTTCATTACTTACCTTGCTGAGCCTCTTCTGGCCCACGATCCAGCTCCCGACATGCATGGCCTGCCATTACTGCTCCCCTGCTCAGGCCTCCAACTAACATAGAAACATAGAAGATAGGAGCAGGAGTGGGCCATTCGGCCCCTCGAGCCTGCTCCGCCATTCAATGAGATCATGGCTGATCATCCAAATTCAGTACCCTGTCCCTGCCTTCTCCCCATATCCCTTGATCCCTTTAGCCTTAAGAAATATATCCAACTCCTTCTTGAATATATTTAATGAATTGGCCTCTACTGCCTTCTTTGGCAGAGAATTCCACAGGTTCACCACTCTCTGGGTGAAGAAATTCCTCCTCATCTCTGTCCTAAATGGCGTACCCCTTATCCTTAGACTGTGACCCCTGGTTCTGGACTCCCCTGCCATCGGGAACATCCTTCCTGCATCTAGTCTGTCTAGTCCTGTTAGAATTTTATAAGTTTCGATGAGATCCCCTCTCATTCTTCTAAACTCCAGCGAGTACAAGCCCAATCGACCCAATCTCTCCTCATACGTCATTCCTGCCATCCCAGGTATCAGCCTGGTGAATCTTCGCTGCACTCCTTCCATGGCAAGAACATCCTTCCTCAGATAAGGCGACCAAAACTGCACACAATACTCAAGGTGTGGCCTCACCAAGGCCCTGTACAACTGCAGCAAGACATCCTTGTTCCTGTACTCAAACCCTCTCGCTACGAAGGCCAACATACCATTTGCCTTCTTAACCGCCTGCTGCACCTGCATGCTTACTTTCAGCAACTGGTGCACAAGGACGCCCAGGTCTCGTTGCACTTCCCCTTCTCCCAATCTATTGCCATTTAGATAATAATCTGCCTTCCTGTTTTTGAGACCAAAGTGGATAACCTCGCATTTATCCACGTTATATTGCATCTGCCATGCTTCTGCCCAATCACCCAACCTGTCCAAATCATACTGGAGTTTCTCGGCATCCTCCTCACAGCACACGCCCACCCAGCTTTGTGTCGTCTGCAAACTTGGAGATATTACATCTAGTTCCCTCGTCCAGATCATTAATATATATTTTGAATAGCTGGGGTCCAAGCTGGGATCATTGCAGTACCCCACTAGTCACTGCCTGCCACTCGGAAAAAGACCCGTTTATTCCAACTCTTTGCTTTCTGTCTGCCAACCAGTTCTCTATCCAAGTCAATACCTTGCCCCCAATCCCATGTGCCTTAATTTTACATGCTAATCTCTTATGCGGGACCTTATCGAAAAAACATTGCAAATCGGGTCCCGATGACGTCATCGGGCCTGGATCGATATATTTAGAAAGGACCCCGCTGCCATCCCCAAAAGAGCAGGTTAACGTCGGGACACGGCAGGAAGGCAGCAGGATCAGAGGGGTTAAGTGCCTCCCTGCCCAGTCTCTGCCAGGCACGCTGTGTTAAAATCGGGCGCATAGTCACTAAAGGTAGCTTCCTGTGCTTGTTAGACGTTTTAGTACTCAATTATCAGAGACAATTATAAGAAAATGGTACAACGAGAATCAGATATATGAAGTATAAATGAAATATGCAACAAGCACCATCAGTACTTTATAGCCAACCTGTTCTATTTAGTTTGAGAAGAAACGTCTTAACTCAATCACGTTCTGTAGTGAACATATTTTTTCGGCCCCTCGAGCCTGCTCCGCCATTCAATGCGATCATGGCTGATCATCCAAATTCAGTACCCGGTCCCTGCTTTCTCCCCATACCCCTTGATCCCTTTAGCCTTAAGAAATATATCCAACTCCTTCTTGAATATATTTAATGTATTCCTTTCTCTAGCATATCCCATAAAGTCAACTCAGCAGTGCATTTGAGGAATAAATCTGCGCCAAAAACATTATTGCTGAGTTCTAATGTAACTGGTGAATCCTAATTATAGAATCATAGAATGGTTACAGCACAGGAGGAGGCCATTTGGTCCTCGAACCTGTGCCGGCTCTCTGCAAGAGCACTTCACCTAGTCCCACTCCCCTGCCCTTTCGCCGTAACCCTGCAATTGCTTTTCCTTCAGATACTTATCCAATTCCCTGAATATAATTTTTATATATTCTAAAATGTTTCTTAAAAATATGTATGTATGCACTTGCTTTTTGCGGGGGGGGGAAGGGAGGGAGAAATTAAATATTTCTCCAATCATGGATTCTTCTAATTAAGATTTGGGCTATTCCTTCAGTGGAATTTCTGACAGGATCCCAGAAAAAGATAGTTATAATAAGAGTTTCGAAGCGAGTTAAAATAATGAGGATTAACTCTGTTGAATTTTAGTTTTACAACTAAATGGTTAAGTTAATTTACCAATAGTATATCTCAATACAATAAACATAACCACTGAAATTTTTAAAGCTTCAAATATATTTAATTGTGACAATTCTGTACAGTTAGTTATAAAGCTTACTGTAACCAGTATTATCTTGGAATTAAAAAAAATATATAAAGTACAGAAGAAGTCTATAACCTCATATTATCAAAATTATACTTTTTTTAATGTTATGATCAGGTCAACTCAGCAGTTGAAACAGATTAAGGGATGGTGCTGTATCATTAAGTTAGCAACAAAAAATGGCCAGTCAGGTTTCCTTAGCAACACAAATAGCCTATTATGACACGTTCTTAGTAACAATGAGTGAAGTATGATGATGTTCTACAGCAGTTATACAGGGCAATATCTTTGAAAACTGAGGTAGGGAATTAAGATGAGAGTAATTTTATCAGGGTCTAAATTGACTTAGAATCATAACTTATAGACTTGAAATAAATTGTTTAATTACTTCGTTCTTACTGGTTCTTGTATTATAATGCATTAATTTTCCTTTTTTTCGACTTCAAAATAGATATGAAATCCGCACAGCCATCAAAACAGGTAAAGTTAAATGTGTGACTTAACACAGTATATTGCTTAAAGACATCATAATGATTACTGCACTGTAGTTTTAAGCATATTTCAAGATGGGGCCCTTCAACCTCATCAAGTATTTAGCTTGAAAATCACCCTTCATACCTATATTATTTCTATAAGTAATCATAATTTTAAGTTTTTACTATTTTTATGAGAATGAGGTGCAGAAATATAACGATTCTATGATCATCTCCTGTGCTTTTATTTTTCTCCTACACTTAGCTGATGTCCTTCAGTCCTTGAGCCAGAGGGTGTAATGGTTAAGACTTCCCAATAGCAATTAGTGTAATTGGCTCACAGATATATATAATTCTAGCAGTGAATTGAGTTTTGCATGTTTTACTAAGATCATAAAGATTCACCTGACCATCTAAAAGATGAAATAGTTCACTTCTTTTCCAAGTTCCACATGGTGCTTTTTTTCATTAGCTGTGTGTCTAGCACACACAGAAACCAACACCATGATGAAGAGTTTCCAAACCAAGCTGCTAACAAACCACACATTTATTTATTTTTGCCCAATATGGAGTGCACATCCCCTTTAGTAAGTCCAGAGAGCTTTTGGGACAGATTGTTAAGTATCTAGGTTTACAGATCCTAAAGTTGTGCGGGAGTTTAACCAACAAAAAACAGAGCAGCTTACCAGCAAAAAGAGCATTAGTAGGTTTCCAGCTGTTCACCCTCAGCCTACCTGTCTCCTTCAACTATATCATCCCTAATTTCCTTTTCCACTCTAAGGTGTTTGAACATGTCATCGCCTCCCAGTTATGTGCCCATCTATCTCAAAACTCTCTATTTAAATCCCTTCAGTCCAGCTTTCACCTTGTTCACTGCACAGAAACCACCTCGGCCAACATTTTTTTATTCGTTCATGGGATGTGGGCATCACTGGCAAGACCAGCATTTATTGCCCATCCTGAGTTGCCCTTAAGAAGGTGGTGGTGAGCCCCCTTCTTGAACCGCTGCAGTCCGTATGCTGAAAGTACTCCCACAGTGCTGTTAGGTAGGGAATTCTAGGATTTTGACCCAGCGACAATGAAGGATCGGCGATATACTTCTAAGTCAGGATGGTGTGTGACTTGGAGGGGAACTTGGAGGTGGTGGTGTTCCCATGCGCCTGCTGCTGTTGTCCTTCTAGGTGGTTAGAGGTCGCGGATTTGGGAGGTGCTGCCGAAGAAGCCTTGGCGAGTTGCTGCAGTGCATCTTGTAGATGGTACACACTGCAGCCATGGAGCCACAGTATTTATCTGGCTGGTCCAGTTAAGCTTCTGGTCAATGGTGACCCCCAGGATGTTGATGGTGGGGGATTTGGCGATGGTAATGCCGTTGAATGTCAAGGGGTGGTGGTTAGACTCTCGCTTGTTGGAGATAGTCATTGCCTGGCACTTGTTTGGTGCGAATGTTACCTGCCACTTATCAGGCCAAGCCTGAATGTCGTCCAGGTCTTGCTGCATGCGGGCATGGACTGCTTCATTATCTGAGGAGTTGCGAATGGCAGCGAACATCCCCACTTCTGACCTTATGATGGAGGGAAGGTCATTGATGAAACAGCTGAAGATGGTTGGACATCACGAATTACATCCTCTATCAATGTGACTGCCATTTGTTATCCCTCCTTCGCCACCTTAACCTCTCCACTGTGTTTCCTTTTGCCTCTGTAAAGCAGCTCGGGATCTTCTTCTAAATTAAAAGCACTATATAATACAAATTGGTGGTGGATGAGGAGGATCTGGGTTGACCGCAAGATAAGCTTAGTCAAAAAAATGGATTTTGGAAAGGTTTTTAATGCAAACATATAAAAATATTGGACAGGAAAAGATCAGCTGGCCCATCTAGCTTGTCCCATACAGTTGTGATGCCTTGTGCATCAATTCAAGGGATTTGCTATCCGCTAGGTGCTGTGTAGTCTCCTGGGAGAAATGTAAAACCATATCAAAAACCCAAGGCCAATTCCTCCCTGATTCCTCTAGGCAATCAAAACTAGTCCAGGAGATCTCATTAACCATGACCTATATTAATTGGTACCTACCTCTTGGCACTGGTGCAGCTCTCTCTGGAGGGTGCACAATGTATCAGCACCCACAGCACAAGCCGGCACCCTGTTCCACAGGTCTACTACTCTTTGTGAGAAGAATAACCGCCTAACATCTAACCTATTTCTTCCCTTGTGTAATTTATGCACATGACCCCTCGTCATCCCTAACCGATCAAATTGAAATAATTTGTCAGCGGGCGCAGAAACTCGCCCCTTTATTATATAGACCTCAATCAAATTGCCTCTGAGAAGTGGTGAGGCAGTAGAGTTTAGGAAGGGAATTCCAGAGAGTACGGTCAAGGTGATTGATGGCTCTGCCCTCCGTGGTGAGTTGAAAGGCAGGGGGAGATTTGCAAAAGGCCTGGAGGTGTAAGGCTCGACGTGGTTGTCGAGAGGTTGGGGTAACGCAAGGGATGGACTTGAAGACAAGGATAAGGATTTTAACTTCAATGTTTTGGGGGACAGAGAGCCAGTGTAGATCAGCGAGGACAGAAGTGATGAGTTCGAACTTGGTGCAGGGCAGGTTATGGCCAACTAAGTTTGAACCAGTTGAACTTTATGGAGGATGTCTGAGGCCTGCAAGTCAACTTGAATTGGAAAGTGACAAAAGCGTGGGTAATGGTTTCTGTAGCGGTGGAGATGAGGTGAAGGCCAGGTTGCAGAGGTGGAAGAGAGTGGCAGACAGTGATGGTTTTTCAAGAACATCAAATATAACGATGAGAGGAGGGGTTTAAAGAAATTGCCAGTGGCGCACGGCTCATACAGAATGGAGGACCAGTTTGAAAGTGAGGCTGAGGTTTTAAGGTTTCAGGTGAAGACTTTCTTCCATGGGTAGTTGGTGAATTAGAGTTTGAAGGAGTGTGAATGGTAAGAGATGAGGAAATGAACAAATAGCATTGTCAGAAATTGGACTGTGGAAGCCATGATTAGATTGTGGGAGCGGCCAAGGATATGGATAGGGAAACTCATGAAGGATGAATTTCATGGAGATCAGAAGTGGATGAATTCAGGGGCTGTCTGCCTAACAAATATCGGGAACTCCTCGTAAGCGGCATGATGGGTGCTTGCTATTTGCCTGATGAACAATTGGTGACTAACCTCCTTGGGAGATGGGGAGAAAAGAGGCAGCTGGATTTGAACCCTCACTAGGAATAGAGTGAGTACCAGGAACTTCATATAAGGCAGCATGGTGGGCAGTACAACTCATCACATGATTATACAACTGAGAACAGAAGAAATGTGTGTAAATGTGTCATTTCTTAAACTGGTCATTATCATCGTCCTGTAGAGGTTATGGTAGAGATTCACATAGTAATAACAGATGAGAAAGACCATTTAGCCATTCTTAATTCATTCATCCAAAAATATTCAATATCCCCTTTCCCCATCAATTGCATCTAATTGTTTCTTAAATGATTCTAGGGTTTTTGCCTCCACTATTCTGTCTGGAAGTCCATACGTATTAATTACTCTATAAAGAAGAACTTTCTGGTATCAGTCTTAATTTTATCTTTTACTAGTGTCCCCTTGTCCTACACACTCTCAATTTATTTTAAAATAATATTGCGCTTTTTTAACTCTCTTGTATACCTCTACAAAATCACCTCTCAGATGTTTCCGTTCAAGGTTGAGAAACTAGGTTTCTTCAGTCTTTCCTCAGAACTCAGACCCCTAACACTGGCGATCAGCCTCGTACCTGTTCTCTGCACTGCCGCCAGTGCTTGAATGTCTCCTTTTCTGGTCTGTTTCTTCTTTAAACCCCTCCTCTCATCGCTATATTTGATGCTCTTGCTCTTGAAAAACCATTGGTTAATGAATTTGGGTAAAATTTCTTTGTTCCCTATTTTAGCCAACTTCATTATTTTAATGGGTTAACAACTTTTTAAAAATGGCAATTGGAGGAATTTCACCCAATGGTATTAACTAACCAGGTAGATAATAAGTAGCCTTTATTTTAGCATTTTCTGCTGAACTTTTTAATTGTAGAAGATATTTTACACTGTGAGATAATGCTTGCTGCCTACTCCCTGTTTTGCTAGTATGTGCAGCAGTGGGAGGGAGAGAACAACCGTATCACTCCACTACTGAATTTATTTGTTTTAAAATTATTTCATTGTACACCAGATTTAAAGCTGCACCCTCAGTGGGGCAAGACTCCACATAAAAACTTTCAGAAAAATGAGTGAGGTGTGAGGGAAAAGACAAATAAACAATATTTTTCTGCCTCACTCACATCACTGATGGTCTGGATTCTTTCAGTTGTGAATCGAATATTTTGAACATGAAAATGCCTGCAGAAATAATGTACATTTCAAAATAGGTTCTCGGCAAAATGGTTGAGATGGGGTCTGGAACTATGCTGTGCCAGTGATAAACCAATACAACCCGCAGATAACAAAATCTAAGAACACAGATGTCTTAAGTCTCTATAGGAGACAATGCTTGGGTTTAGCTTTAAATGAAGGAAAACTCTGTAATGATCTTTGACCAGAGTATTCCAAGTATTAGTGTAAGGAAGAAAGGAATTGTATTCATTCAGTTTATTTCCAGAACTCACCTAAATAATGAACATCACACATTTACTTTTTCATGGTTACCTGGTTACAATTGCGTATTTCATTTAATACTCCAGTTCTTAGATAAAGGATCGATAATTTTATTAGCTAGATACAGTAGCACCTATAGTACTTAATTTTACAGCTTATAGGTCTTGTTCTGATGTTTCATAAGAACATAAGAAATAGGAGCAGGAGTAGGCCAATCGGCCCCTCGAGCCTGCTCCACCATTCAATAAGATCATGGCTGATCTGATCCTAACCTCAAATCTTCTATCACTCTGCATCCACCCGAACCCATGTGATCTCCCAGGAGAGGCGAAAAACCAGTTTAAAAGACCCATGGCCAATTTGGGAGAAAAAAATCTGGGAAATTCCTCTCCGACCCATCTAGGCGATCGAAATTCTTCCAGGAGATCACTCTGTCCCTATAGTTTCTACAGTACTTACCTTCTGTAAAGGCGATCTCCACCCCAGCCAGGAACAGGAATAAAACCATCTCCTGAAATCTAACACAGAATTAGAACACAGTAGGAGCAGAACCAGGCTACACGGCCCCTGGGCCCACTCCACTACCCACAGGGCCATGACCATTCCGAACCTAGACTCATGTCCAATTTCCTGCCCGCTCCCCGTAACCCTTAATTCCCTTTATCTCAAGGAAACTATCTATTTCTGTTTTCAATTTATTTAATGATGTAGCTTCCACAGCTTTCTGGGGCAGCAAATTCCACAAACCTACCACCCTCTGAGTGAAGAAGTTTCTCCTCATCTCAGTTTTGAAAGAGCAGCCCCTTATTTTAAGATTATGCCCCCTAGTTCTAGTTTCACCCTTCATTGGGAACATCCTCACCGCATCCACCCGATCAAGCCCCTTCACAATCTTATATGTTTCAATAAGATCGCCTCTCATTCTTCTGAACTCCAATGAGTAGAGTCCCAATCTACTCAACCTCTCCTCATATGACCACCCCCTCATCCCCGGGATTAACCGAATGAACCTTCTTTGTACTGACTCGAGAGCAAGTATGTCTTTTCTTAAGTATGGACACCAAAACTGTATGCAGTATTCCAGGTGCGGTCTCACCAATACCTTGTACAACTGCAGCAATACCTCCCTGTTTTTATATTCCATCCCCCTAGCAATAAAAGCCAACATTCCATTGGCCTTCTTGATCACTTGCTGCACCTGCATACTAACTTTTTGAGTTTCGTGCACCAGGACCCCCAGATCCCTTTGTACTACAGTACTTTCCAGTACTTTGCCATTAAGATAATAACTTGCTCTATGATTTTTCCTGCCAAAGTGCATAACCTCACACTTTCCAGTATTGTATTCCATCTGCCAAATCTCTGCCCACTTACTTAGCCTGTCTATGTCCCTTTGCAGGTTTTTTATGTCCTCCTCACTCACTACTTTCCGTCCCATCTTTGTATCATCTGCAAACTTTGATATGTTACACTCGGTCCCCTCCTCCAAATCGTTAATATAGATTGTAAAGAGTTGGGGACCCAGCACTGACCCCTGCGGAACACCACTAGTTACTGGTTGCCAATCTGAGAATTAACCATCTATCCCAACTCTCTGCTTTCTGTTAGAGAGCCAATCCTCCACTCACGCCAGAATATTACCCCCAATCCTGTGATTTTTTTATCTTGAGCAATAATCTTTTGTGTGGCACCTTGTCAAATGCCTTTTGGAAGTCTAAATACACTACGTCCACTGGTTCCCCTTTATCCACCCTGTATGTTACTTCCTCAAAGAACTCAAGTAAATTTGTCAAACACGACTTCCCCTTCATGAAACCATGCTGAGTTTGTCCTATTAAATTATGTTTATCCAAATGTCCCGTTACTGTCTCCTTAATAATGGACTCTAACATTTTACCAACCACAGATGTTAGGCTAACAGGTCTATAGTTTCCAGCCTCCTGCCTACTACCCTTTTTAAATAAGGGTGTTACATTAGCAGTTTTCCAATCTGCCGGGACCTTTGCTGAGTCCAGGGAGTTTTGGAAAATTATTACCAATGCATCCACAATCCCTACCGCCACTTCCCTCAAGACCCTAGGATGCAAGCCATCAGGTCCAGGGGACTTATCCGCCTTGAGTCCCATTATTTTACCAAGTACCACTTCCTTAGTGATTTTAATCGTATTTAGTTCCTCCCCCCCCCTAGAGCCCCCTGTTTGTCCAGTGTTGGGATATTCTTAGTGTCCTCTACTGTAAAGTCTGATACAAAATAATTGTTCAGTGTTTTTGCCATCTCCATGTTTCCCACCATTAATTTCCCGGTCTCATCCTCTAAGGGACCAACATTTACTTTAGCCACCCTTTTTCTTTTTATATAACTATAGAAACTTTTGCTGTCTGTTTTTATATTTTTTGCTAATTTACTTTCATAATCTATCTTCCCTTTCTTAATCAACTTTTAGTTATTTTTTGCTGTCTTTTAAAGACTTCCCAATCTTCCATCCTCCCACTAGATTTGGCTACCTTATATGCCCTTGTTTTTAGTCGGATACTATCCTTAATTACTTTACTTAGCCACGGATGGCTATCTTTTCTTTTACACCCTTTTTTCCTCAGTGGAATATATATTTTTTGGAAGTTGTAAAATAACTCCTTAAATGTACACCACTGATCATGTACCGTCTTACCCTTTAATCTATTTTCCCAGTCCACTCTAATCAATTCCGCTCTCATACCTTCATAGTCTCCTTTATTCAAGCTTAGCACGCTTGTTTGAGATCCAACCTTCTCACCCTCTAATTGAATTTGGAATTCAACCATGTTATGGTCACTCATTCCAAGGGGATCCTTTACTAGGACATTTTTAATTAATCCTGTCTCGTTACACAGGACCAAATCTAAGGTTGCTTGCCCCCTGGTCGGTTCAGTTACATACTGCTCAAGAAACCCATCCCTAATACACTCAATGAACTCATCCTCAAGGCTGCTCTACCCAAGTTGATTTGTCCAGTTAATATGATAATTAAAATCCCCCATAATTATAGCTGTTCCCTTATTACAAGCCTCAACTATTTCCTGATTAATACTCCGTCCAACAGAGTTGCAACTGTTCGGAGGCCTATAGACTACACCCACTAGTGTTTTTTTTCCCTTATTATTCCTTATCTCCACCCAAACTGTTTCACTATCCTGCTCCTTTGACCCAATATCATTTCTCTGTATTATAGTGATTCCTTCCTTTATTAACATAGCCACCCCACCTCCTCTCCCTTCCTGCCTGTCCTTCCTGATTGTTAAATAACCTGGTATGTTTAATTCCCAGTCGTGGTCACCCTGCAGCCATGTTTCTGTAATGGCCACAAGATCATACCCATATGTCGTTATTTGTGCCGTTAACTCATTCATTTTGTTACGAATGCTACGTGCATTCAGATAAAGAACTTTCAAATATGTTTTGTAACACTTAGTTCCTGTTTTTTCCCTTTTTAGTACTTTACTTTTTACTCCATACCTTCTGTCCCTTCCTGACACGTTCTGTTTTTTAATTCCCCCACTGCTACCTAAGTCTATGACCTTCTCTGTTGTCATTTCTATTATTTGCTCTCTAGAAACCTCCCCCCCACTAATTAGTTTAAAGCCCTCTCTACAGCCCTAGTTATATGATTCGCCAGGACTCTAGTCCCAGCACTGGCCAAGTGGAGTCCGTCCCAACGGAACAGCTCCCTCCTGTCCCAGTACTGGTGCCAGTGTCCCAAGAAGCAAAACCCATTTCTCCCACACCAGCCTTTGAGCCACGCATTTAACTCTTTAATTTTATTTATCCTAGCCAAATTCGCTCGTGGCTCAGGTAATAACCCAGAGATTATTACCCTTGAGGTTCTGTTTTTTAATTTGACCCCTAGCTGCTCATACTCCTTTAACAGAACCGTCTTCCTTGTCCTATCTACGTCGTTTGTACCAACATGGACCACGACAACTGGATCCTCCCCCTCCCACTCCAAGTTTCTTTCCAGCCCAGAAGAGATGTCCTTAACCCTGGCACC
Source organism: Somniosus microcephalus (assembly GCF_052327205.1). Classification (NCBI taxonomy): domain Eukaryota; kingdom Metazoa; phylum Chordata; class Chondrichthyes; order Squaliformes; family Somniosidae; genus Somniosus; species Somniosus microcephalus. Next base: position 315,495,624 of record NC_140988.1, on the reverse strand, counting down.
GGGCAGACAACACAGCCTTCAGGACTCCCGCTCTTGACTGCAGAGAACCCTATCTATCCCCCTAATGATACTATCCCCTACCACTACAACATTTCTTTTTACTCCCTCCACTTGAATGGCCCCCTGTACCACGGTGCTGTGGCCAGGTTGCTCATCCTCCCTGCATCCTCACTGAAATTTGGTATTAAAACCCATATCACAAAATATACTAGGAAAGTTTTGTCCAGTATATATACATTTCCTCCAAAATGCTGTAAACTGTACTTTATCAGGGGAGGGGATCGGGGCCAGATGATTGGGAGGGTGAAGGGAAGATCGTGGCCGGCCACCAGAGGAATGTGGCTGGCCTCAGCATCATTGCTGGGGGGGGTGGGGAGGGGTGATCAGAGGCCTCATTTGGCAGGGGGTGGGGGGGAGGCGGTTTAGGTAGGAACCCTGGATCCAGGAGGTAGGTATAAAGGAACTTATCATCACAGAAATCACAGAAACCCCACAGTGCAGATAGAGGCCATTTCGGCCCATCGAGCCTGCACCGACACATATCCCACCCGATCCCTGTAACCCCTACACCAACACATATCCCACCCTATCCCCGTAACCCCACGTATTTAATCCCCCTAACACTAAGGGTCAATTTATCTCCTGGATCGAACAGCCCCCACCTTGCTGTAATTGCCGGGTTTCACTTACTGTGTAAAACCCGTCCATATGCAGTTAAAAACAAAATACAGGAAACTCTTTTTTTATCCGGCACCAACGGGACCGGCGTGGTGCCAGTTTATCAAAAAGTCCGGATTACGGAGAGGTATAGTAAAAGGTACGAGAGCGCCGTACACAGCAACAAATCCAGGCTTCCCTGTTGCTTAGCAACAGGTGCAGGAACCCGGCCACAAGATCCAAGCGTCCCTGTTGCTTAGCAACAGGTGCAGGAACCCGGCCACAAGATCCAGGAACAGGCCAGTAATATGAAGTAAAACTTAGCTGAACCTACACCTGAATTTTGCCGGTTAACAGAGATTTCTAGTTATTTAGGTGCCGGTAAATCGAGAGTTTCCTGTAGAGGTTAAAAAAGAAGCTTCCAACTTCCATTATTATGGTATTTACACTGACGTCCCGCCTCCTGGGAGTGGGTTGGCTGCCCCTTCCCTTCCCGTGTCCGTTAAAACCAGAAGTGGGGCTGGTTCAGGTCAGGATTCCGATTTTTAACAATTTAACCACCCCCACTCTCCAAGACCACCCGTTTTTTAGGTTAAAATTACCCCCCTTTATTTCCAGAATGTTAATTTAGCCACAAAAAAAAATTGTCCTGTGATTTGACTATCTCACATCCATCATGCATGATAGACTTTCCTTCCTACTTTTCTGCATGGAATTCATAAGCATGTATTGGCTGTTCTATATTGTTTTAAATAGTACTAGGGGCGATTGTGTCTGGACATTATCTTGGAGGACTGTTGGGAGTTTCGAGGTTATTTCATTTGTCCAGTTCAATATTTGAGGGACCATAGCATATTATAATGTACAACTGATTTTCACACTTCTGAATACCTGCTTCAGAGGAATAGATATAAATAATGTGGCACAAAAAAAATTCCAAAACTTAATTTCACGTTTGTAATGGTGCTATGTAAAATAGCTTTAAGAAAGTTACTTGGCATTTACACCAGTTAAACTAGAGTTGCAAGGTTTTTTTGCCAGTGTACCTTGAAACAGGCAAGCTGCACAAAAATCTTTATTTAAAAAAAAATCTCATCTGGTATTGCTAAAATATTATGAGTTCTCAGTAGGCTTTGCTGGCAAAGAGAAACGTTTTATTTTCTTGTAAACATCAGCTGATAAAAAAGGATGAAAATATTATCCCATGCCCAGCATGTGTTTAATATCTCAGCAAGCAGGAACGAATTGCATTCTCTTGTGCATGTGCTGGACCTCTGGCTGTCAGATGATTCCCAGGAACTGTAGTTGCTTATAGCAAGAGATGTGCATTTTGTTACTTGATATTGGCTGTTGCAGCAGCGTCCAAACATATGGAATAAGCTAGCTGGCGATGGTGAAGTATGGAGGGGAAGGAGGTTGGGTTCCAAATCTAGGATGTTCGAAGGGTGCATTGTGGTTATGAAATGGGCAAGAAAGTTTTTGGAGCCAAGTTTATATGTAAACTTAGATTTTTCTTTTATATTTCCTTAACCATGAGTTATTTTTTATGCGTTTATGGTATAAATTTTAATTTTTAGGAGCATACAGTCATGGGGGTAGTGAAACGAGAATGGTCACTAAAAGCAGTTTGACTTGCTTTTCCAGTGATTTTTGCGAGAATGGCATTTTTTTTATCTCTTCATTTTTATCTTTATCTTTCTTTTCCTTTCTCTCTCTTGATTTTAATATTACTCATAGGATCAATTGATACAGACATCTCTCTTGCTTGGGCTAGATTATAGATATCTCTATCTCTATATATCTCTGTCTCTCATTCCCCTCATCTCACACAGCTTATTTGCTCATTCAAATTTGTCTCCCTCAATTCAAATTTCTTCTACCTCATTGGTTCATATGCAGATTTTTCACTTTCATGAAACGGCAAATACAAATTGTTTATCTGCTTTGTTGCACAGCAAGTGAACATACAAAGCAACAGTTTTGATCGGACTCACTTAATTCAATCTGTATAATTTTCTTTTGCGTAATACAAAAATAATGAACATGCTACACTTCCCCACATCAGCTTGGATGTGACATTAGCAGTCAACAGTCCCATCTACAATCTTACCTACTCCTTCCACCCAACTTCTGAATGCTCTCCAACACCACTACCTCACAGATATTCCTCTTGCATAACTAAGATAATGAAGACCAACATCAATGCAACGAAAACCCTCTTTGCTTCACATTCTGGATTTAACAAATTTCCCTTCTCTTAATGTTGAACTGAAATCACCCTATGGCAATCCCTTAGTATCTGGCCTCTGTGCTCATTTAAATATTCTAATGCTCCTATGAAGTGGTTCCCCTGTTGCAGGAGCCTCCGAGATGAAAAGCTGCTGATCATCCACTGAGGACACTTGAGGTGGCTGTGGTTGCGACCTTGAGCAGCTCTGGCTGTTGAGGACGCAGCTGCAGATTGCTATGTTTCAGCCTGGGCCAGCTGGCTGTGTGTGTGGAACCAACAGAGGTACTGGGTGAGAGATTTGCAGGGAGCAGGCATACTGTCATCCTGAGAGGACGGCATGAGCCTCTTCCATGGAGCCAATGCTACTGTCATGGAGCTGTGCCTCTACATATCCACTGCTCTGTGGGGGTGGGGGCGGAAAGAGTGAAGGAGTGTATGTTGGTGCTCTGAAAGCCTCTATTCATGCTCTCCTTCAGGGATTGAAAGCATGAGGAGATGCTAGACCTCAGAGCCACGATGACAACAGTCTGAACTCTGAGCGAAGCTGTTAGAGCTCTCATCAGAGGCTTCACCATTGTGGGCCCCCCACTGCAGTCTTCATAAAGCTGACCACTCACTCCATGGTTGATTGCATGGTCTCAATGCCACAGAAGCTGGAGTTGGACTCCATCATGCTCTGTACCATTGTGCATAAGCTCACTGGCAGAAAGAAAATAAAGACTTGCATTTATATGAAAGAAAGAAAGAACTTGAATTTAGATGGTACCTTTCACGACATCAGGATGCCCCAAAGTGTTTTACAGCTAATGAAGTACTTTTTGTAGTGTAGTTACAGTTGTAATGTAGGAAACATGACTGTCAATTTGCACACAGCAAACTCCCACAAAAAGCAATGAAATAAATGACCAGTTTACCTGTTTTAGATGCTAGTTGAGGAATAAAGGTTGGTCAGAACACAGAGAGAACTCCCCTGCTCTTCTTTGAATACTTTTGTGAGATCTTTTACATCCACCTGAAAGGGCAGATAGGGCTTCGGTTTAACCTTTCACCCAAAAGATGGCACCTCCGACGGTGCAGCACTCCCTCAATACGGCACAGAAGTACCAACCTAGATTGCGTGCTCAAGTCTCTGGAGTGGGACTTGAACCCATGACCTTCTAACTCAAAGACAAGAGTGCTACCACTGAGTCAAGGCTGGCAGACTGCCCAGTGCACTTAAAAGGTTCAGGTATATAGAAATCAGTCTTTTAATGTATGCTGTACCCTTGAAGTTTTCATCTGTGCCCTCTGCAGCAGAGCTAGGATGTAAGCTCTGGCAAGCTGCTTCCTCAGCCGTCCCATCCCACCCCACTGCCCTTGCTCCTGCACACTAGTGCTTGGTGAGTCTCCCAGTGCAGACCCCTCGAGCCTATTCTCTAAAGTATGCATAGTGCCAGCCTCTGAACCAATGCTTGCTGAGGTAAGGTCAAGTGGCACTGCATCATGAGTACTGCCCTCTTCCAAATCCTCAGCCTCTCAGCGCTCTACATTTGCTTCACCTGAAAGGGAAGAGAAGGACAAGGATAAGCAGAGACAGCTGAAAGCAGCTGCACTTTCTCAGGTGAGATTTGAGACCAAGCATACTTGTGAGTACTGAGGCTACAGGTACTGTCGGGTCATGCAGAGAATGATGAGAGATGGGAGTTAGCAGTCTTACCTTGGCAACCCTGGTCAAGTTAATAAACTTGTTCTTTCATTGCAGCCAGGTCCACAATGCTGCTGGTGCTGACCCGCTGTGTCACATGAGAAGCTCATTGGGATACCTTCCTACCGCTTGGTGGGACAAGGACAGCCCTCCTTCTGCTGGCCTCCAAAGCTGCATCTGAGAAGCGGAAAGCCCTTGAAGCTTCTCATCCGCACTGCTCGGACAACGTGCGTCTAAAGTAAAATTGGTCAGGTGCCCTCATCATCATTAAATAGATGGACTGCCAGCACTAGTCGCACTGTTCATTGGCAGCTCACTAATCGGAGACACAATTATCGGGTGTTCCTGATGCAATTTAAAGGCATCATGCTCCTCTTAAAGAGGAGGTGAACTTTAGCCGCAGGCAACATCTCAACATGGCATTTCTTGCGCACTTCCAGTGTGGGGCGTCCCACCGCAAAATTGGTATGTGAAACACCAATTTAGCCCTGAAATTAGGTGAAATACAACTACATTTCTGCCCCATTGACTTCTAATTGGCCTCCTGCATTCTCCTTCTGTTTGAAAACCAGACCACTGCATGTGTCTGTTTTCCTTATCTCCCTGTGTCCACAACTTGAGGGGAGAGCCTGTGAGCACATGCTCACCTGCTGAGCAGAACCAGAGATCTCCAACACAATTGGTGTGAGATGTTTATCGATTGCCAGGACAGGCTAACAAACTGCTTGTTGTATGCAGTCTTTGAGGAAATAATATTAAAGCATAGATCATTAGCATTTTGACCACTTTTTATCTGTCTTTTTGAAAAACTTGGGTGAACACACTTTGGGCTGAATTTTACGATTGGAAGCGGGTTGGCGTCGGGAATGTTAGTTGGCGGGTTCTGGTCCCGCTCCCAGATCCAGCCGGTCTGCTGACACAATTTTCTGTAAATTGGGCTAGTTAAGCCCGCCGTGCGTGTTACCCGCCCTGATCACAAGGTGCAGGTCTAATGAGCTGCTCTGATGGCGTGTTTGCAGCCGGTGTATTTAAGGGGGCCATTTCACAGTTAGATCTAACTTCGTCATTGATGCTCCCGAGTGCTGGTGCTCTCCACGATGTCTGCAGAGAGACAAAAGGTGGCTCCCTGCTTCAACGATAACTCCCATTCTGCTGTTATATATGGCAGTTGAGGATAAGATGGTAGAAGCATTCAGTCAATGGCGAGAGAGGTGATTCCAAGGAGGTGACAGTGCATATAGAGTTAACACCACACACTTACAGCCTCAAGACAGATCAAATGTGTCTTCCAAATCCTGAAATCCAACCCCAGCTCCTTTCATTTCTTAAAATACTGTTGGAAAAATTGGATTTATTTTATTTCAAAATTATTTTCTTGCAACTACAATTACCTGGATTTTCCTATTCTACTAGAGAATAGCTGAGTAGTGGCCTCAAATGATAAGGCAGGTTAAACATAGCTCCATCTTAGCAGCTAAACATCACAATGCACTCAGAATGGCCTGTGAGCAATGATGTCAGAGATGTAGTCCAGGGATTCGAGGACCTGGAGAGCAGCTAGCCAAAGTCAGACTACTCTGTTAATCAGTCAAAGTTACCTTTAATGATTTAACATTGCACACAGCATTAAAACAGTTTACACAAGCATAAAGACAGCATCAAGCAATAAATATGGCCTTTAAACCAAGGAATCAACAGCAAGGCAGCAGAGTGATTGGTTCTCACGTGGCACTTGACTTCTTCTGGTGCGACGTCCTCCTTTAGGCGGAGCTTCGTTAGGCTTTTGTCGACTGCAGTGCCAGACCTACCACAATGTCCCATTTTTATACGGGTCTTGCTAGTTGGGGCGTGATTAAAAGTTAGCGAAGTGTCCCATTTTGTCCAGTCAACTCCCTTCCCCGCACTCCTCCCCACCCGCACCCCCCCCCCCCCCGCCAAGTTGCAAGGCCTCAATAGTTAACAGGCCTCCATGATGGACAGTTGTCCATTTGTATTCAGCTTCTCCGTGATGTTAAAACCAAGTGCAATTATCTCACTTGTTTTTATGGACGACTGGAATGTGTAGGCCCCGATTATCTGGGTGTAGACCCTTTCAAGGCCTTGTGTGTCTCCGATGTGTTCTGTCTTTTCTAACTACCTCAACAGTCTGACCATTTGGGCCTGTTGACTTGCCTCCTTTCTTCCTTATCTGTTGTTTTTCCAAACCAGAGGCCTGCTAGTGCCAAAGCTTCTTGGAGCCTCTTCAGTGTTTTCTGCCTATTGCTGTCTTTTCACTTCAAACTTACAATGTCCAAAAGGGGTTATTAACCCTTTCCTTCAGAGATCTACCAATACTTTTGTGTTTTTTGGTTGGCTTAGATATCATAGCAGCTAATTTGTGTGCTTCATTCACG